>NW_022196897.1:131714286-131739613 GCF_008632895.1 Mastomys coucha | reverse complement strand
TCCAGACCCGCTCCTCCCTTGTCTCCAGACCCGCTCCTCCCTTGTCTCCAGACCCGCTCCTCCCTTGTAGCTAGGAGTTCCTTGCTGTTTGCTCAGGCAAAGGAACTGTCAGGAAGCAGGCCAGCAGACACGAGAGGACTTCAGAGAGAGGTTGTCTATGGGAAGTCACTTCTGACTGAATCAGAAACAAAGCTAGGGGAGCATCTGAAGCGGGGTACACTTCTTAGAGTTCTAGCCTTTCAATCTGATGAGAATAAGCTGATTGATAGTTTCAATGTTACTGTGGCGCACAACAAAGATGTGCAAAGATGACAAACATGACAAAACCCCCTTTTGTCAGAGAAATATTTACCTCCTTGAAATATATTATCAGGTATATAGGTATTAAATATGTATCCAAAACAAACAGTTATTGTTAATAAATCTCAAAGAAGCTTAAAGTAATACTTTAGTATACATATAACTTTACCATTTATTAAAGACAAAATCAGTTTGCGTTAGAAAACGAGAAAGATTTGCTTATTTATTTTTACCTTAAGAATTAGATCTTTGCTGAGTATTTGAAGTAAGATATAGAGTGTCTTCAGGGCTTATCAACGTTGATCAGTGTTTTTATGTTGTGATTGTCAGTGCTGAGAATGCCACTGCACAAATGCATAGTATAAAGTGGCAGAAAAAAAGGAAAAAAAATAAAGCTCATTTCAGAAATTTCTAGATTTCTGAATTCTGTCCTAATCTGGTGCCAGAATTCATCTAACGATTATTCCATTACCAACAGTTTTAAGAATTAAGTACACCAATGCAATAAAAACTGAATTAAGTACACCAAACCAAAGACACATATAATACTTATATTCTGAGGAATCTGTAGGAAAATAGTGAAAATCCTTCTAGCTCATAATTAAACCATTACAATTCTATATGAGCAGAAAACTTTGTGCACTTGTTAAAAACAGTACAATTCATAAACATATAATAGTTTCAGATCTGAGCTGTGATGTTTCAGGTAGCGGTTGCTAGTATTGCATGCAAAGTGTGTGCTGTTTGGAGCCAAGACTGCAATGAAGCTGTGCAGCGCAGTACACTCAGGCACTGCTAGCAACACTGTGGATTCATTACATGCTTGATTTTGAATTAAGTTTTGGTTGTTGCATGCACAGAAACCTTGTACTCTTGCCAACTTTTTTGTGATTTCTACATTGTTAGGTGATCCTACTTAGAGTTGTAGTCCACAGTTTAAGAAGCTAGCTTATAGAGAACTTATATTTTAGGGATGGGATGTAGCTCAGCAGTAGCACATTTGAATAGTAACTATGAGGTTTTTATTTGGGCCCTAGACACCCCAGTCTGTACATAAACAAACTGGGTATGGATCAGTGTGTTTGTGTATGATTTGTATGTGTGTGAGTGTGCATATGTTCATTTGTGCATACTTATCTGTGTGACTACAGGTTACAGTGTGCTCTCTGAGGTCAGAGGACCATTTTTTTTGGTTCTTGCTTTCCACCTACTTTGAGGCAGGCTCTCTTGGTCACCACTGATTACAGCAAACTAATTTCCAGAGATTCTCCTGTCTCTGCTTCTTGTATCCTTGTAGGATTGCTGGGATTATAGACTCATGCATCCACAGGCTGCAAGAATAGGAATTTTCATCCCAAAATGATAGTGTAATATATATTAGTGTATATCTCTTAATGCCACAAGATATATTTTGTATTTTGGCCATTTTTTTTTTTTTTAATATTTTAAAGAAAGGTGGTTGCTGGAATAGTGAAATGACTTAGTGGGCAGTGGTGCTTGCTGCTATTCAATCCCTGTTACCTACAGTGTAAAGAGAAAACTGATCCCCACAAGTTGTTCTCTAATCTACCCCCAACAAAAATATAATGAATATTTTAAGTAGTTATATTAAAAATAAAAAGAATCCAAGTATGATTTACAAGAATGTGCTCTAGAGAGTATGTGTGTCAATCTCATGGACCTTTGAATTTTTTCTTTGCAATCCTAATAAACTATTTAAAAATTGTTTTAGAATTTTATACATGAATATAATGCATTTTGATCAAGTCCAGTCCCTTTCAAGCCCCCCTCCAATTCCTTTTCCTCCCTTCCTATACTCTTTCTCCACTTAACTTCATGTTTTTAAACTCATGAATCATTTAGTGTTTTTTGTATGTGTATGGGCATAGGAGCATCTACTGTTGCATAGGGGCATGTTCCTGAAGAAGCTGACTCTCCTAGCCAGCTTTTGCTAGTGAGGCCAACTCTTTTTAGCCTAGTCCTCTTGTGCTTCAGAAATTTGTTCATTATCCACTAATCGGTGCTTACCTAAGTACAACTTAAGACCTACTTGTAGGCATTATTCTTATTTATGAGATTCACACTCACACTCACACACACACACACACACACACACACACGCACATACACGCACACATGTGCACACACAATTAAGATTTATTTATTTGTTTGTAAGTTGGGGGGAGGTAAGAAACACGGGCCTATCTAAAATGTATATTTCATTTGTTGCTTTTGTTTCTTTTTTCTCTTTTTTTATTTTATAGAAAATACTGCAGTTTCTACCTGAACGAATTTTCTTTCGATGGCATTACCAGAGTATAGGTAAGATGAAAGCCAATAATGTATTAGTGATACGGATTTCTACCAATTGAGGTTTCACAATGCTTTATGTAGCTAATATTCCCAAGATAGCTTATAGAGAGAAATAAAGGCTTTGTAATTTATTTATTTATTTATTTATTTATTTATTTATTTATTTATTAACTTGTATTATGATGAGAAAAGTTACATGACTTCAATTTATCTGAATTTGTTAACATTTAAAAACATATTTTAAGTAAATAGAATTAAATCGCATTCTTGTTTCCCTTTTGTACCCCAACTCCTCCCAGAGACCCCCTTCAATACCTACAATATCTTTTTTGTCATATTCCTTAAAATTTATAAAATATTATAACAATAAAAATAAGTATTGTAAAAGTTGTTTGATGTAAAACAACAATCAATTTAAGTCTTATGTAGATGCTCGTCTACAGCAATAGTGAAAATACATTTTTCTTAATATAAATTTTAAATAACTCCAAACATATTAACTGTATATTTCAAAATAATACATCACTACTAGTATTTTCTTAAATGAACATAAGTATATAAAGTCTTTTTGTTTGTTTGTTTTGTGTTTAGTAGAGTTTAAAATCTTGGCTCTTACTGTGGTACAAGCCCAAAATAAGAACAATTTTTAGACATTGGATTTCATTGTAATAAGGCTGTACTTCAATGACCCTCACATCACCAAAGGATTTTACCTCCATCATAGCTAAGCTGAGAGTTGACAGTTCTGTTGCACAAAGAATTGAATTGTAGGCACGATTTTTGGATACAGAGTTCCTGCTATGGTCAAAGCTATTTGACTTGAGTGAGTGACGTTATTCTCAGCCAACAGAGAACAGGTTACATTCATTTAAGAAATGGTATATGTATTAAGATGGTCTATCCATAAAGTCATTTACCAACTGTTTCAATGAACAATGATTCTGCTTGGAGGATGGCACAGACATTAGGTAAGGGTAAGAATCTGGTTCATTAGCTGTGATAATTTGGAAAAGCATTCATCTCAGAAAAAGAGTAACTTATAAAGTCCTCTTCTTCAAACTTGATACAAGAGTTACAAACATCAAGCAAAGCATCCAGTCTCACTCTTTGTTCTCCTACAAGCAACCTCCCTAGTTAATCGTCTATGTTTCTTTTGTGTATATAAATACTTTTGAAATATATAAGCTGTTCTGAAAACCATAGTATAGTATAAAAACATGAAATAAACAACACTACTAATAGAGAGGCTGAGATAGGAGAAGCAAGATATCAAGACCATTATGTTGTACACAACCAGACACTGTCACGAACAAACAAGCTGAAAATGTATATAGATTGTACAATATTGGGCCTGTTTCTCCAATTACCAAATTAGAGAGACCATTGGATGACAATAAATAAACTTCTAATTCCTCATATTTTTGGATTTCAAATCGATTAGGATATGTTAGTAATATTAATTTTCATATAAAGATATTAAGAAAAAGTAATTGTCACTTCCTCTTGTTTTTGTTGTAAGAGGTGGAATTAGGTTTGGGTGGATTTGTTAAAAGATTACCTTCTTGCTTCTTCTAGGGCATAGTTTTGCTCCTTATGTTGATGTTTTCCATCTTTTATCCTTTGTAGGGCTGGATTTGTGGAAAGATATTGTGTAAATTTTGTTTTGTCATGGAATATCCTGTTCTCTCCATCTATGGTAATTGAGAGTTTTGCTGGCTATAGTAGCCTGGGCTGGCATTTGTGTTCTTGTAGGGTCTGTATGACATCTGCCCAGGATCTTCTAGCTTTCATAGTCTCTGGTGAGAAGTCTGGTGTAATTCTGATAGGCCTGCCTTTATATGTTACTTGATCTTTTTGCCTTACTGCTTTTAAAATTCTTTTTTTGTTTAGTGCATTTGGGGTTTTGATTATTATGTGACGGGAGGAATTTCTTTTCTAGTCCAGTCTGTTTGGAGTTCTGTAGGCTTCTTGTATGTTTATGGGCATCTCTTTAGGTTAGGGAAGTTTTCTTCTATAATTTTCTTGAAGATATTTACTGGCCCATTACCTTGGCAGTCTTCACTCTCTTCTATACCTATTATCCTTAGGTTTGGTCTTCTCATTGTGTCCTGGATTTCCTGGATGTTCTGGGTTAGGAGCTTTCTGCTTTTTTACATTTTCTTTGACTGTTGTATCAATGTTTTCTATGGTGTCTTCTGCCCCTGAGATTCTCTCTTCTATTTCTTGTATTCTGTTGGTGATGCTTGCATCTATGGCTCCTAATTTCTTTCCTAGGTTTTGTATCTCCAGGATTCTCTTTCTTTCTGATTTCTTTATTGTTTCTATTTCCATTTTTAGATTCTGTATGGTTTTGCTCATTTCATTCACTCGTTTGATTGTAGTTCTTTAAGGGATTTTTGTGTTTCCTCTTTAAGAGCTTCTAGCTCTTTACCTGTGTTCTCCTGTATTTCTTTGAGGGTGCTATTTATGTCTTTCTTAAAGTCCTATATCATCATCATGAGAAGTGATTTTAGATCTGAATCTTGCTTTTCCAGTGTAATGGTGTGTCTAGGACTTGCTTTGGTGGGAGAATTGGGTTCTGATGATGGCAAGTGACCTTGGTTTGTGTTGTTTATTTTCTTATGCCTCCCCCCCACAACCCGCCGGCATCTGGTTATCTCTAGTGCTCCCTGCCCTTGCTAAATCTGACTGGAGCCTGTCCTTCCTGTGATCCTGGTTGTGTCAGAACTCCTCAGAGTCAAGCTGTCTCTGGATCCTGTGATTCTGGGATTATCTTGGGCTTGTTAGAGCACCTGGGATTGGAGCTTCCTCTAGGTGTTGTGGGACTGGCTGTGGAGCTTGCGCCCAAGGTCTGCTCAGGACACCAGCCCAGAGAGACCTGAAGGAACCAGAGCCACTGGGCTGGTGGAGTTCCTGTGTGCCTGGTCCTGCTGGTCCCAGTTACTCCAAGTATTGGGACAGATGTTGGGTTGTCCTCACCTCTGATCCTGGGCATGTCCGGCTTTGTAATTTAAATCAAGTCCAACTTGAATTTCATCAAGTCCCACTTGAATTTCATAGGAAAGTATCCTTCTCACCCTAACTGGTTAGAGTAGGGAATAAGTGACTGTGGACCCTAAATGATCGTCTCTGTCATGTCTCCTCCACCAAAGGCTCAGGGAATGTCTTAGGAGGGCACGGGGGAAGGACTGTAAGAGTCAGATGTTGAGGAGGGCTGTTGTTCTCAAGCACTTTCTTGCACAAGGCCTACACAAGATCAAGCCTGTTAACATTCTAGAATGGATGGAAGAAGGGTTAAAAAAAAGGCAGAGGACATAAAATTTGGAGGGGCCTATATTGGGAGGGGGGCCAGCAGGAGTCAGAGTAGGGAGTGGGGAATAGGTATGATGAAAAGAGATCGTATATATTTATTCAATTCTCAATGAATACATTTTAAAAAGTTAAATTTCTCTCTTATTTTAAATGTTCTTGTTGAGTTATAGTCCATGGGCTTCCCAGGATTATGTTAAAGGTGCATACTTTTAGGTCCCAGTCTGACCTTCTGAATATGGTGGTCTCTTAACAAGCGACACAAAAGGATTCCTGTGCACATCAAGTTGAGAAGCACTGATCTAAAGTATTTTCTTAAATAATTGTACAGTATTTCTTACAAAAAATTGTTTTTCAAGTCTGCATTATTATTCAGAATTCCCCTATTTGGATACTGTAAGATGAGCCAACCAGAAGGGAACTTGAAGCAAAGCAAATGGCAGGGCTACCCTTTAAGTCTGACAGTACATTTAAAATGCCCAGCCTAACTGGAGCATTTGCCATTATCCATTGTGAGTTTTGCATGTCTTTTAAAGAGTTCCTGCTTCAGTCCTTTTACCTATAAGAGTTTGCCAGTTGATACATTTTTTCTTATGTATCAGATGGCTACATTGGAGGAGAGTGTGAACCTTAGAATAGAATCTTTATTTGAATATTCACACATTCCAATATTTATTGAGGGAGAGACAAACCTTTGGGACAGAAAAGAAGAACATGTCACCATTTTTGTTTTGGAATGGTGTCTTGCCCCTTGGGTAGGTAAATGAGAAAAGTAATTACAGTGTAATTATTGCTGTGAGGGGAATATAGCGGGAAGGGAGAAAAAAGGTTTAATAATTCTGCCTAGGAGAGTTGAAGGATTTTAAAGAGAAGTCAGTTCCACCTGAGCCTTGAAAGGTAAACAGGACTTCTTGGTTGGGAGAGCATGTGCAAAATCAAAGTGCTTGAAAAAAGAATTCCAAAATTCAGAGTTCTAAATTCAACTTAGGATTGTTCCTATGAGATCAGGAAATAAACTCTTATAAAAAAACCAAATTCAAGTTTTGTGTTACAAATTTAAATTTAATGAAGGTAAAGTATGTATATTGTATATACCTATGAAATTCAATGACTATCATCTGTATCATTATACTAATATTTAGATCTTTAAATAAGCAAAGAAAGATTTTCTTTAAATCTAAGCAAGTTTGCCCTAGCATTTCTGCTTAATTGGAGCTTTGTGATTACGTATTTAAAGTAAGGTAGACATTTTAAAAATGCAGAGTGTCAGCTAAAGAGGCTGGGATTTGTGAGGTTCTGTGTGTGGGAAGGAGAAGTGAGTGTGCAGCATCCTTGGCTATTCAGGTAGAATCACTTCTAGTTTGGCTTACAGCATTTATCCGAAACCCACACTTATTTTCTTCAGATAGCACTTGAGACTGTCTCAAGATTAGGGGGCTCACCTCAGTGTGAATAAACATCCTAGAACTCTGAAGATTAATTAGCATTGTGTTGTGAAACTTAACAAGTCCTATGTCCAGTATATAGTATTCTTAGTGTTGTCTAATGTCATGAAAATGAGTTAAAATTGCTGACATGATTGCTCTCTACCCATTTTGTAACATCTGATTGAGAATGACCAGAGGCTTCTGACTTTCTGAGCTGGGATTGCAAACTACTAATCTTCTGAGCATTAAAGTCTCCAAGGTCTTACTGATCCGGCCATGTAAAGCTGTCTGTGTAGAGTGGGCACATCGTTGAGGTATACTCGTCTGCATATAAAGTCATTCTTATCTTTGGGACTTATGTACCCAGTTCTTGAGGCAGATAGAGTGTTTAAAGGTATTTTTGCTGTATTAATCAAATCAAGTAGCCCGTGGCGTGTGCAGAGGTCCGTATCTCTCTTACCTTGGCCTTTAGGCTAGATAGACTTTGGAATCAGACTTGTTTTGAATTGTAAAGATTTATTTATTTTTAGTTGTGTGTGTGTGTGTGTGTGTGTGTGCATTCATGTGCATGTGCAAATGAGTGCCAGAAGGAATCAGATCTCCTGAAGCTGGAGTTGCAGTGGTTGTGAACAGGCCAGTTTTCACAAGAGCAGTAAGTGCTCTTAACTGCCAAGCCCCTTTTCTAGCCCCTTATTTTGAAGTTTAGATTGGCAATGTATGTATTGATGTGGGATACAAATAACTGAGGCATTCATGGGAGTTAATGTCTGTGTAACACCTCTAGGGGCTCGGCAGCAGCCTAACAAAGTGAGGTATTAGTTTTGGGGTGAGTGTTTACTGACTGGAGTAATGAAGTCCCAAGTAGACTGTTTGGCCCACAATGTCCAGATGGAGGCTATTAACTATTGCTCTACAGAAGGGTTCCTTTCACAGCCTTTTGATCTTAGGATTGTTTTTTCCCCCTCTGTATAGCTCTGGTTGTCCTGGAACTCACTTTGTAGACCAGGCTGGCCTCGAACTCAGAAATTCGCCTGCCTCTGCCTCCCAAGTGCTGGGATTAAAGGTGTGTGCCACCACTACCTGGCTGATTTTAGGATTGTTAAGAGGCTGTTAATTTGTCACTATATGCACTCACTAACTTTGTGTGTCTTAAGCCTCTGGCTTCCTCTCTAGTTTACTTGAGTTTGTTAAACAGTTACTTGTCACTTGAGGTCTTGATTGAGTTAACACTAGAAACTGAAACTAGTGAAGCCCAGGTGTCAGGAGAGTGATGTGTTGTGAACTGCACAGCCATCTCCCAGCTGACTGTGAGTTCTCCACAGTCAGTGTCCGGCATCCTTGTCCGTGGAACACTGCTATACAACACAGACATTGGGCTAGAACCTGGTGTTGTAACCAGTGCAGTTTCCTGTCCCTTGGGAGAATTGACAACTCACTATACAGAAAACCTAAAGTGAAAGCAACCTCCACCCCAGGCTCTCCAGTCTCCCTGAGTACATTCTATCAGAAGGAGGCAGGCAGTGCAAAACATCAGTTGCCACCATGCTGTGTCTGTTTCTTGACCTGTCTTTTCATCTGTCTGTAGCAACCAGAGACATTCTGTTTCTCTTAAGACCGTTTTAATGGAGGCAATAGTTGCACTTTGTCCTTGTTTTGAATTTTACTTTTTAATTTATTTTTTATTGGTGGGGCAGTGAGATGTTCAGCTGGTAAAGGTATTTGCTACCAAGTCAGATGATCTGAGTTCAACCCCTGGGACCCATGGAAAGACAACTGAAAACTTGTTCTCTAACCTATACACACACACACACACACACACACACACACACACACACACAAATGCAATTTAAGGCTAGCTTTTTGCTGTAAATCAGTGAAATAGTAAGCATATTTCAACTCTGTGTTTTACAGTATGAAGTAAACATAGATCCATTATCCCAGGTTTATAGAGGCCTTGCTAAGTGATGCTAACCTGGGACTGAACTCTTTGGAAAGTTTCATGGCTGATAGCGAATGCAAAAGTGTTGAAGCTTTTCCTGCAGTCAGCTTTAAGCTTGTAAATTACAGTGGCTAAAGCAGCTGCTTGAGTTATTGAGAACTGGCAGAGAACAGTGTGTCAGAAATGGTAATGACAGCAAAACCGGATGTTTAATATGAGAGCAGGCTGTATTGCTTCTGGTGCCCATGTGATGTCAACACAGGACTAAGGTTCTGGGAGTATCTGCTTTGAAAAAGGTTCCTGTTTACGAGCATCCACAGAGCAGGTTTCCTACCTGGTTCACAGTGCTGTTGTACCTGTTTGTTTAATGGCTGAAAAACTGTACTTAGAGATGTGTTTACAGCAAAGGTGCTAAAAATAAGCAATCTGTTGGCTTAAAAGGATAGGACTCAGTGAAATATACTCAATACCATGTAGTATTTGGTTATGTATTTTATATGTGTAATTAATTACTAAGTCTAATTCATTCAATCAGTTTTTATTCTATAGTATAAAAACCAAGTGCTAAGTAAACTGAAATATAATTTTTGACTTTTCAGCACTGTCCCTGAGTTTATACTGGGGGCTACCCAGTGTGTCCCACATTGTGGGACATATGAGCATAACAAGCCTTTCCTCAGAGGTCTTAGCCCACTGGTCCCTCCTGAGGCTAAGGCGCTTGAGTTGGAGGACCTGTCCTGATTCCCTTGCAGCTGTCCATCCCATCTCCCACCATCCCTCAGGGCTGGGCCTCCTGTACAGGACACTAGGACTCTCTCACAAGTGCCCTGGCCAGGATGAGCTAACCAGAGGGCCAAGTTCAAGTCTCAGCTTATGAAGGAGTGGCTGGAACTAATGCTCCTGTGAGCTTGGAGCCAGTTCTCTTGGCTGAGGCTAGCAGCCCCACAGCTTGGCCTTTCTTTCACCTCCTTGTCATTGAAACCTTGCTTTTCTTGGAGACTCACTCCTATGTTGTCCCTCAGGAACACATAAGGTCATGGCCTCTTTTATTTAGAGCTAATTCCAGAAGTGGTTTGGCACCCCTCTCCTTGGACTGTGTTAGCTTGGTGCCACATTGTCTCATCTTTGTTTTTTTGGTTTTTTTTATTTTTATTTTTTATTTTTTTGTGGCTTTGCTCGCTCTTGATCCTTCTTGTTACCCGTAAACCCATGGTTGCTCTTCTCCAGCCTCAAGGGGTTTCCTGCCTTTTCTTATTATACGGATATCTGTCTGATTACAAGCCTCCATCCCTCTAGTCTCTTACCTAGTTACATCTAGGCTACTTGTTCTGATTTTTATTTTATTGTTCTAGAAAACAGCTTTATTAGGGGAGGGAATAGAATATATTCATATATATTCATATATGTATATATATATATATGAATATATATGTGTGTATATATACACACATATATATTTGAATGCAGCATCACCCTCAAAACTTCCTCATTCTCCTTAGTAATTCCTTTGTTTCTTTCTTAACTACCCCAGTCCCATCCACTAATATATTTTCACAAGACTCAGTAGATATGACACTGAAAATAAAATCCATAAAAGAAAAAAAATAATAAGCTGGGTTTCTTCATATGAAAAGGAAAAGAAACTAGCCTGCCTTTGCATTTTCTAGACTCTTGTTTAGATAGAATCATATGGCATTGTTCTTTTTGTTTGTTTGTTGTCTACCTTGGGTAGGGTTACTATTGCTGTCATGAAACACTGTGACCAAAAGAAACTTGGGGGAGGGGAGGGTTTATTTGACTTACATATCTTGATTCAGTAGACTTACACAGTTTACTGAGGCAAAACCAAGGCAGGAACTCACACTGGGCAGGAACCTGGAGGCAGGAGCTGATGCTTTCTGGTTTGGTCCTCATGGCTTGCTCAGCCTGCTTTCTTATAGAACCCAGAACATACTAGCCCAGGGTATTAACACCCACAATAGACTGGGTCCTACACTAATCACCAATTTAAAAAATACTCTATAGGCTTGTCTATGGCCTGAGGTTATGGCTGCATTTTCTCAGTTTAGGTTCCTTTCTTTCAGATGACTATAGATTGTATCAAGTTGTCATAAAACTAGCCAGCATAGCATCTTTTATGCTATAATTATTATGAAATTCATCTATATGGTATGTTCTAATAGTTCATTATTTTTATTTCTGAGTATAACTGTATTCCATTGTATGGCTTTGCCAGCATCTTTTGTTTTTTGTTTTTTTTTTTTTTTGCTGATATTATCCAGTTGATTCTTATATTTATCATAAACCTACTGTTAGACATTATGCACAGGTCTTTATGTGGGCATAAACTTTTCTATCTCTTGTAGAGTATACTTAAATGGTAAACTCTTTATAGAGTGACCATACCATTTTATGTCCAAAGCAATCTTATAGTCCAGTTAACGGCAGTTATTATAGTCACTGTTTAGTTTGTTAGTAATTGTCTTCTCCTCCCTCCCCCCCTTTCTCTTTTTCTGAAACAGGGTTTCTTAGAGTGTAGCACTAGCTGTCCTGGAACTCACCCAGGCTGGCTTCAAACTTGAGATCCACTTGCCTCTGCCTCCCGAGTGCTGGGATTAAAAGTGTGTACTAACATTGCCCAGCTGGTTTTTGCTATCTCATTGACTCATGGTCTTGAACTTTTCATGTGATTTCTGTGTATCTTCAGGAACATGTATATACCAAGGATAACCATTTAAAAGTTACATTGTTTTATTTTTTTGATTTTGGAGAGTCTAATACTTTTGGTAGAAGTCTTACCAGATATATTCCTTAGAAATATTTTCTCTGTAATTTACTATGTATTGAAGAATAATATTTTTAATTTGAAGACATTCAGTTTACCAATTTTATGGGTTATATTTTTAAATGTCATCTAAAAATCTTTAAGATATTTTGCTTAATATTCATAGAATACATATAATGCATTTGAATCACATTTACTCCCCATTCTATTCCTTCAGTTCTCCTTTATCTATCCCATTACTCTCCCCTCCAAACTACATGAATCATATCTACTCCCCATTCTATTCCTTCAGTTCTCCTTTACCTGTCCCATCACTCTCCCCTCCAAACTACATGTATTCTCTCTTTAAAAAAAATTATTGAATCCTTTACTGCTTCCTGTAAGTGTGTAGGTGTAGACCATACACTGGAGGGTGCGTAGGTGCTCGGGCCTTCATCTCTGAAGAAAACTGACTCTCCTTCCCTCAGCAGCCATCAAGTGCCACTAGCTCCTCAGATGGTCACAGGATAGGAAATTGGTCACTAATACAAAGTCATCCTGTGTTTGCTCACGTGTCCTCCCCTAACTTCGCCCCCCACCCCCAGACAGGCTGGTCTGGAATTAACTGAACTCCACCCACTTCTGTCCCCCAAGTGTGCCATCACAATGGGTCTATTTTCTTCTAGTAATTTTATAGTTATATTTCACATTTACGCCCTTGATCCATTTTAAAATAATTTTTGATGAATTGTACTTCCTTCAATGGATCACTGTCTTATGTACTTACAGTGGGTCTAGAAATACCAGAAAGTTCTGTTTCTTTTTCCACTGGCCACTTGCTATGGTTTTTGCAAATCAGTAGCCCAGGTGTCCTTTCTTTGTGCCCCTGACACAAAGTAGATCCTATGAAAGGACTTACTGATGATAGATAGCATTGCTTACTTTAATGGTTGAGACATAAGGCAGAGAACAACAGCACCTTGTGTTGTTTGGAGCCCTCTAGGGTCTCTCATTTCATGGGCCTAGGTGACTCAATCACTCTAATTTTTTTTAGTTTTACTCATTTACCTGCAAATTTAATTTTTTTCTTTACTATAAGATCCCAATATACATGTGTACCAAATTTTTATTATCCATGTATCAGTTGATGGACATCTGGGCTGATTTCCGTTTCCTAGCCATTGTGAATAGAGCAGCTATGAAGTGGATGAACAAGTGTCTCTGTAGTAGCAATGTCAGTCATTTCGACTCTTTTAAAAAGAATTTTAAAAGGCTCATAATCAAAGTACTGCTGTCTTGAAAAATATCTTTTCTCCTGTGATGTTGTTTGCCATTGTGTGAAGGTCAGTCTTATATTTTGAAAACAGCATGCATTTTCCCCTTTCTAAAGCTGATCTTTAAACATATTTTGTGTTAAGAACACTTGCTGCTCTTGCAGAGCACCCAGGTTTGGTTCCAAGCACACACATATTGGGTGGCTTACAACTGGCTGTAACTCCAGTTCCAGGGATCCATCCAGGGCCCTTTTCTGGCCCTGAGGATAACGGCACCCACAGTGTGCACACGTTCATGTATATGAATGCACATATATATCACAAATATGCAATAAATAAAATAGAAAAAATACAGATATTTAATATTCCTTTATATATTTTAAGTATTTGTTTGTATACTCTGTTTCTAATCAGCTGTTTTAAACTCCAGGCTCAACTCTGAAGAAGCTTTTACACACTGGAAATTCTATTAAGGTAATCCTTTTTATGAAAGTGTAATGGAATATTTCTCTAATTATTTTAGATTTATTTACTTTTATTATATGTGTATGAGTGTTTTGCTTGCATGTATGTATATGCATCACATGTGTGCCTAGTGTCAGCAGAGATCAAAAGGGCATTGGATCCTCTGGAACTTGCATTATGGATGGTTGTGATTAAAGGCCATGGGAACTCCTACAGCATGTTTCATTTGCAATTGAGAACACAGTTTTCATTCTTATTTACTTATGTAGCGTCTTTTATTAACTTTATTTTAATCATTTAGGAATACAGAAAAGGAGCAATGTATGGTTTTGAAGTAGGATAGAGATAGAAGTGAATGTCGCGTAAAAAGAGGGCATGCTGTTCATTTTCTATTGGGTGCTCCTTGCTCACCATTCAGGTCATGGTGCAGGAAGCAGCTGAGTATGGACACACAGCAAGGGAGCTAGAAAGCAGCCCCATGTCACTAAGCCAGGTCTTCAGAGTCTCAGTTAGCTCCAAAGACCATTATGTTAAGATGTCTGAAATTCTCCTCTGTTCTCACATAGTGTAAATGTGGAAGGAGAGTGTCTCTGCCATAGCTTCACGGACAATCGAGCACTGATGAGGAGGAGATGTTGCCTTACAGAATGCAATACTATCAGTAGTCCAGTGGGAGCCAGATACTGCTTTGTGTGCCCTTATGTGTCGTTATGTGCATGTTAGCTCATTCAGTTCTGCTGTTTCACGGACGGGGCAACTAAGACAAAGAGAAGTCAAATGATTTTCCATGTATCACAGCCACGAAGTAGTAGAGGATGAATTTGAACCCAGGTTCCCTTCTCCAATACCCAGGCTTTTGACCTTTGTGCTGTAATGCATCCTCGCTTGTCATTGAGGGAAGAGCCTGTGCAATTTAATGATAACTTTATCTCCCCTTCCACTCCCTTCCTTTCTGTTCCTTCTCTCTCTTTTTTCCTCCTCCTCCTTTTTTCTTCTTCCCCTTTCTTCCTCTTTCTCCCTCTTTCTCCCCCTTCTTCTTTTCTCTTTCTTTTTGTGCTGGCCTCTAAGTTGAGATTTTTCCTTTTACGGACTTCCAAGTGCTAGGATTACGAGTGTTATACCACCATGCCTGATGTATACACTCCTCTCTCTCCCTCTCTCTCCCTCTCCCTCCCTCTCCATTTTCCTTTTTCTTAAGACTGATGCTACATTGCAAAACATTCCTACAAATCTTTGTTAAATGTTTGTTTTTTGTTGCTTTTAATTCTGTTTTTAGATAAGATGTGAAGGAATCAGACTGTTTCTTTTGTGGCTTCAAGCACTTCAGACAAACTGTGCAGAAGAGCAGGTGTTGATTTTCGCTTGCCTAGTGCCTGGTTTCCCAGCGGTTTTGTCATCTAGAGGTCCCTGCACACTGGAGACACTCATCAACCCTAGCCCTAGTGTAGTTGATGGTAAGCAGCATTAGCAGGTGTAAGATGCTGAAATGACTCCTCTAATTTTAATTTTTATTTATGTGTATGTACATATATGTGTGTCTGTAAGCATGCTCCTTGTGTGTATGCGTATATGAGGAAGCCAGAAGAAGATGATCCCCCAGGGGTTGGAGTTAGATTTTGAGCCACCTGACATGGGTGCTGGGAGCCAAACTTGGTCCTTTGGAAGAGCAGCGAACCCAGTGCAATAGCACTTCTGAGACACCTGGTCAGTCCCCGAATTGCTCTGGAACTTACCCTGAGGTTTTCCTTGGTGTTGATGTTCTTGAATAGAAATGAAGCCCAAAGAGGAATTATTCCTTGTGGTACACAGAGAATTCCCAAAGACATTATTATCAAAGCCATAGGTTCAACTCACAGTACCACCTAAAAAGGATAAAAAACCTAGGTACAGGGAGTGGTAATGTAAACCTTTGATCCCAGCTCTTCGGGGAGGGAGGTGGAGGAGGCAGGAGCAGCAAGATCTTAAGGTCAGCCCTGATTACCTAATAAGTTTGAGGCCAGCATGGGCAATATGAGAGACTCTGTCTTAAAACCAGTCAGCCAAACAACCAACGGACCAAACAAACCAGAACAAAAAAGCTGGAGCCTGTTTTTTACTAAATTATAATGAGAAAATTTCTGAAGTGACCAAAACAGGAGTGCAATGCAGGGGAAGATGTACTTGACACGAGTGTTCTGTGCCAGCTGATGAAATTGAAACCTGCCTTCCCAAACCACTGTCTGTTGTTCTCACCACTGTTGCTTTAAGAGGCTATTCATCTTACTTTGCCAGCTGTGTTTTTCCATGTAGCATGAAAAGACAGTAGTGGTCTCATTGGACTATTTGTGTTCTGTGACTGAAAACTTACTGTGTAGCACTTGATTGCATTGGATTTTAGGCTGACCAAGACAGACTTAGAATGGGAAAGAATGGTCCAGAGAGAGAGAAGCCTCTGTGGATCTCTACACTGGGCCCTAAGTCCTGTACACACTGGCTTGGGGTTCAGTCTGAGAAGTTTCAGTAGCTGCCTTATTTAAAATGCAGCTGTAGTGAATACACTCTCATTATTTTCTACATTTCAGCAAAAATATACCCAGAGGAAATCACCCCACTTCTGCCAGCCATATCAGGCGAGAAGGTTGCTGAGGACCAAACCTGCTTTTTTCTTCAAATACTGTTGAAATACATGGTTATTCAGGTCAGAGAAAAATCATAGCTGTTTCATTGATGGGCTTATTTTCATAGGACAAAGAGTTACTGCCTCTCTTCTTTCTGTATGGCTGTACTGCTTTTCCTGAGGCAATTTTATGTAGTGATTCATTAAACACAGGGCATGTATTATTGCTGGGCCACTTTAGCAAGACATGGTGTGAGTACTTTTTGTATGAATTATTTAAGGCCATATATATATATACATGTATATATATATGTGTATATATATATCTGATTTCATACACAAATGAAGTATATTTACATCATTTTCATACCTCCTGAATCTCTTCCTCCTCCATCATCCTTCCATCATCCTTCCAACTTCCTTTTTTTTTGAGTCAGGGTCTCACTGTGTAGCTCTGGGTGGGCTGGAACTTATTTTTGACCAGGTTGGCCTTGATCTCATCTGCCTACTGAGTATGCCACCTCACCTCCTCTTTAAAATAACCCACTGAGTACAATTAGAGCTGCCCAGATGTGCATGAGTGTAGGGCCATCTACTGGGTCATAGGCAGCCTACCACAGGCCACACTGCTGAAGAACATTGATTCTCCACCCAGCAGCTGTCACCTGCCAAAACCTCTTCCTCTCTCCATTTCAGTGTTGATTGGCTTGACCTTGTGCAGGCAACCACAGCTGCTGTGACAGGACCTGCATGTCTAGGCCACAACCATTTTGTCATAGTCCTTCCTGACCTCTTAGAATATTTTGTCTCTTCTTCCTGATGTTCCTGATCTCTGGGGAAAGGGGAAGTGCAGGTGTTCCTTTTAGGGGTCAGCATCTGCAGCTGCTTATGTTCCTGATCTCTGGGGAAGGGGAAGTGCAGGTATCCTTTTGGGGGCCTGAGCATCTGCAGCTGCTTATGTTCCTGATCTCTGGGGAAGGGGAAGTGCAGGTATCCTTCTGGGGGCCTGAGCATCTGTAGCTGCCATCCTCTGCACTGTGAACAGTTTTGAGCTTGTATAGTAATCATCATTCGCCACATGGAGAAGCTTCTCTAATGAGGGCTGTGAGGTGCGCTCATCTGTAGGAAAGAGCAAGTGTGTTCAGAAGGCAATTTGATAGTGTGTCCCTTCCTCCCTGCCCCTGGCCATTGACACCTGTCATGGGTTCTTGTCAGGTTTACAATACCTGCGGTTCTTACCGTCTTTTGAGCTTTGTTGAGATACAGTTTCTTTACATTATTACCAATAGTGTCATTTACAAATTTACAATAGGAATTTCTATTCTAGTCTACTATTTTCTGTTTGTATACATTAATTTAAACTGTAAATATGCAAATATTCTTTCCCACATATTATTTAAAGGCTGCAAGCTTGGAGTGGAAGAATAAGGAGAATCAAGATACTGGTTTTAAATTTCTTTTTACACTGTTTCGAAAGTATTATCTTCCTCATTTGTTTCCATCATTTACTAAGTTAACCAACATCTACAAACCTGTACTTGGTAAGTACTCTCTGATTCCTGTGTGGGTATTATCCACAGGGCAGCTGTACAGTAGCTTCCGTAGTAATCCCTGTGAGTGTTCTAAAGCAAAATAGTTACTTTATGTTCATATTGAATAGTAATGCTGTTGTGAGAAGTTAAAGTTACCTAATCTACGATTCAGTTATGTGAACTCACTAAGAGGTTTTGATCATAGAAATAAAGCGAGCCATGGTTTCTGTAAAAATAAAATGTGTTATGCTATTTTTGTATGTTTGCTACTTTTTAATGTCATGTTTTACATTTCTCAGTCTTCTCTTATATGTAGTGAATTTTAGTGATGTCATACCCTGCTCAGTGGCTAGATAGGCCAGCCCAGGGCACACAGCTGCTGGAGGAGTGCACTTGATGTTGGGGCTGTTATCTACCAGGATTCTGACAGGGGCTTATAGGGGAGTGGGTTTTGTGATGGGACAGTCTACAGATAGGAAGCCTCCAGAATACTGGGAGATAGAGAAGAACATTTAACTTAGCCCCTAAAGTTACCTTTTGTAAGAAACTAGGATTCACAGGATGAAATCACCCCTTAAAGTGGTGAAAGTGGTTATAAATTTTCTCCCTATAAAGACAGAAATTAGATGGATAATTAGGAATAGCTTTGGAGGAGAAGAGGTCACAAGGGACTGTACTCTACCTGCAGGACTTGCCCAACTAATGTAACACACACATACATACACACACAATCACACACACTCACAAACAGAAATGGACACAGACATATGAGAAGGGAGACTAGCTGAAACATGGTGCATTTTAAAAACTGTAGAGGTCCTGGAACCTGTGTTTTGTTATATACATTTTTTTTTTCCAAAATTTGTTTCTGACTTTGTATTATATATGTTCATTATAAAAGCACTATGCAAGCCAGGCTGTGGTGGCATATGCCTTTAACCCCAGCACTTAGGAGGCAGAGGCAGGTGGATTTCTGAGTTCGAGGCCAGCCTGGTCTACAGAGTGAGTTCGAGGACAGTCAGGGCTACACAGAGAAACCCTGTCTCAAAAAAACCAAACCAAACAAACAAACAAGCAAGAAAACATTATATATTGCTGATGCTGCTAGGTTGAAAGTTATATATTGATACTGGTCATGGTGGCCCATAACTTCAGTCCTAGGGCTTGGAAACTTGAGGCAGCAGAATTGTGAGTTAGAGGCCAACCGTGGCTATATTTAGAGATTCTGTAATGAAAAAAGAAATAACAACAAAAAGTTACTTATTGTCAATATTTTTGCCTCATTAAGGTACTCCAGAAATGTAAGATGTAGTTAAGATACGAGGTAGGATTTACAGCAATTCTTGTCTCAAATCTGGCCATACAGTATACATATTTGATGAAACTTAAGGACTGACTCTCTCTTTTGAAAAGGTGGTACCTGAGACTTCAAAGATGGAACATGAGTTTCTGAGTTCATTTAGATGAAAAGTCTTGGATTTCTGAGTGTAGCAATTACAGACTTATACCACTATGTCCAGCTTTAGATATTTTTTGTTAAAGTTCATGTCTGCTTTTACATTTGTGTCACTCATAAAATAACATTAATTAGGTATACTAGAAATAAAGATAATATTCACTATTATAGTCTCAAATAATTTTAAAAATTGTTAACAAGAGCAATTAGTGCGGTTATATACTATTGCAGTATGTAGGCAATAGTGGCCACCTCTTTTTATTTATATTGAAAGGCAAAATCAGAATCAAACCTGCAAGAATATGCTACTTTAAAACATTTATAGGTTATCACTTTTAATTGCTATCCAAAAACCCAAATATATATGATATGTTGATTAATTGTAACAGTTCATAGGGATTATGTAATGTTAAAAATCACTAGCTTATTTGTGTATTCTTTTTCTTTCTATCAGAAATTCCCCATTTGAGACCAAAGCCAGTATATGTTACTGTAACTCGAGATAATGAAACAAGTTACAGTACAAAAATTCCATACATGGCAGCTCGTGTTGTTTTCATTAAATGGATTGTAACTTTCTTTTTGGAAAAAAAGTATCTAACTGCAACCCAAAACACTAAAAATGGAGTTGATGTATTACCTAAAATCATCCAGGTAAGACAGCCATCATTTTAAAATCTCTCTCTTATACACACTAACACATTAGCAAAGTAACTAATTGTTAGCACTATGGCTTTTGTAGGTTTGATTTACTGGCTCACTTGTCTGCAGACCTGAGGTTTTGGAGGGAGCTTTGGTCAGCAGCACTTGCTGTATAGCATTGGAATTGCTATAAGAAGGGAGTTTCAGGGGCAAGCAACATTCTGAGACTATAGCTCTTGTGGGTACTTTACTGCCTCCCTTCTTTCTCCTTCTTGTAAGTGTTGTGTTTTCTGAGCACAGGCACAGGGTCTTGCCTTTCCTTCACCAGTCACCAGTTGGAAGGCCCTCGTGTTCTGTAGATGTGGCCTGTGGAGAGGGCTCATGCTGTCATGCAGCCTCTGGCAGCTCAGGAGAGGCTTGGGCCAGCAGCTGGGGATCCTGGGGTCGTTGTTGCTTTATGATATTGTTCCTAGAGAGAAGTCTGCCTTTCTGTGAGGCCTTCAGAAAAGACTTCTCAGGTAGGAAGACCTTCAGTGTGTGTACTTGGTAGAGCACTACTGTTTTCAGAGCTTAGATAGAGATCAGTCACATCACTGAGGGGTCATGGCTTCATGTGGGTTGTTTGGTGTTGTTTCTTGTCCCCAAGAACAGGGCCGGCAAGTGTAGTGCACTTATTGAAGGCTTGTTGATGTCAAGGAGGCTCCAGAAATAGGATGTTGCTCCAAGCTGGAAAAATATATACTCTGGAGGAGGCAGAGCAGAAGTTGATGTATTTCAAGGTCATGGTGCCTTGGTAGAAGGAGGAGCACCAAGCAGTTTATAGCCTGTGGATCCATTGTAGAGGACTTACTGGAGACCCAGAGGTCAAACCTGTTTTCAAAAGAATCTTGGGTGTAGAAGTACAGTAAGAACAACAAAGAGCTTGCTGAGAGATGGTTCAAAACAAACCAAAAACCTTTAACTTTATACTTTGAAAGAAGATGAAATGAAAACAGTAATGAGTATATTTGTCTCTTCAAAGTTTTTATTTCAAATTTGAATATAATATTCTTTCATATATTTAAAAAGTGAGTGAGCTAGGTGTGGTGATGCACACCTTTACTCCTAGTCCTCCGGAGGCAGAGGCAGGTGAATCTCTTTGAGTTTGAGACCAGCCTAGCCTACAAAGCATGTCCTAAGACAGCTGGGCTATATATAGAGAGACCCTGTGTCAGAAACAAACAAGCAACAAAAAAACTACTGTCCTTATCAAGGTGATCAAAACTGTTTTCAAACAATATACTTTATAAAAGACTTTAAAATATACTTTAAAGTTCTGTTTCACAATAGAATTCACATTTTTGCTACAAAGTACTTTTGCTATATATGCAGAGTTTTGGGTTTTCTGTTTCCCAAGTGAAACAATGTCCTTTTCTTGGTCTAGAACTAGTACTTTTGACAGGGGAAAAAACAACTAATAATGTGCGTTCTAGACTTAGCTTCCCTAGCCCTAGGTAAATCTGGGCCTAACGGATTTTCTTGTTCTATTGATAGCTGGCTCTTTGTTACTGTGGCAAGGATACCTGAGATAGTCAACTTAAAACAATTTACTTTTGGATCATACTTTTAGAGGTTGTAGTCCATGGTCAGTTAGTCCTGTGGGTTTGGTTCTGTCTATCAGAGATTTAAAGAATATTGAGCCAGGCAGTGATGGTGTGTGCCTTTAATCCCACCACTTGGGAGACAGAGGCAGGTGGATTTCTGAGTTTGAGGCCAGCCTGGTCTACAGAGTGAGTTCCAGGATAGGCAGGGCTACACAGAGAAACCCTGTCTCAAAACAACAACAACAACAACAACCCCAAAAAAACAAAAATAAAAAACAAAAACACAAAAAACAAAAACCATTGAGACAGTGAGGCAGCTAAGCATATTTACTTGTTTAACTCTTTAGTTATATTAATAAAACATCACTTTTACTAATTCTGAGACAGTTCTCCCAATGATCCACAGGCCCCTGGGAAGAATGGGTAGAACAGTGGCATATACAAGCTGACAACTCTGAAGGATTGTGTACATTTGTCAGGTGATTCCTGCTGTATTCTCTGTTGTTCTTGAACTTTGCAGAGGCAGTGATAGGATGTGCTGACCCTGTTGGCAGATCAGGATAGAGGAACCAAGCGGTATCACACTCAGGCATCACCAACAAAACAACTGAGACATGTCCTGCCTTTGAGAGTTGCTTCATGAGTAGTGGGTGTCCATATTTAGACTGACCCTGAGAATGCCTTTGTCTCAGTATGAGCTGTGGGGTTCAGAGGGCACCAAGATGGCAGAGAGATTGAAGTTAGGAATAAGTGGCAGTGTGTGGTTGCCTGAGCGATGGTAGTGCTGGCCTGGTCCTGGAAGGTTGTTTGTTTCACTGATAAGTCTTCTGCATGTACCAGAGAACTAGACATCGTCTCTGCATTGACTCTCAGGATGGTCTCATGCCAACAGCTTCACATTCCAGCTTGATTCCAGTGCATGGAAGCCAGATCTCCTTCTAGAGCCAGTTCTTCATAATTATACAGCACGTGCTTTACCCACTAAGCAATCTTCTTAGGTCTGGAGCTTTTGTTTAAATGACTTGATGCTATACAATTCTTCATGCTAGTTTAATTATTTCATTCCTGTAATATAAACCTCCTCAAAACTTAGTGTCTTAAAGCAGAATCCCTTTAACATTATATTTTGTTTTTACTTAGTGGGACAGAATCTGGCTTGATACTTCTAATATATTTCATGGGCCCTTGGGTGGTGATCTTTAGCTGGTGGGTGGTTGGGTGGTGATCTTTAGCTGGTGGGTGGTTGGGTGGTGATCTTTAGCTGGTGGGTGGGTGGGTGGTGATCTTTAGCTGGTGGGTGGTTGAGGATCTAAGGTGACCTCATCCACAAGTCTGTTAGTGTTAGTTGGAGAGAAAGGTGGCTTATCTGGAACTAGTCAATGCTGCCTCACTAACAAGGTCATTGGATTTCTTATATGGCCACTGGGGCCTCTAAGAACAATGTTTTAAGAGATGGAAGATGTTAACTGCCAGCCTTTTGAGCCTGGGCCTTTTGAGCCTTTTGTTATAAGCAGTCTCCCAAGTTTTCACACCTCTGTGACAGTAGAGTAAGTGTGTAAGTATAGAGCCCTGGTGTGATGATGGCCCACATTGCACTTACATATCAGCTTACTCTGTGATTTCACAAATGCAAATTGAACTTTTTAGCTGACAAGATTTCACAGTCCTCTTCCCTGAAATAACTTAGTAGTTTTCCTGTTAAAGTCACTGAGTTCAGGAAGCATTATTTGGTTAATTAGGAAATTGGTAAGTAGAGGTTCAGGCGTCCATGCTTGAGGCAACGCTGATGTTTACCTTGCTATACCCTGTGCAATTGGTGGTAATCAGAGTACTTGGAAACAAGGCAAGATCTGGGTATAGGGGCGTGGATCCGTGTTAGAGCACATGCTCACACTTATGAAATTGTTGATTCCTTTTCTAGTCCTGCAACATTCACAAAACCCAAAACGTAATGAGCAAGACAGGACTCACATTTTGCATGGTGCTGGTGAGTGAGGATGTAGATTGCTGAGATTTGTGATGACATTTTCCAGACTGTTGGTGGTGGTGCAATACAAGAGAAGGTGCCAGAGCTGGATGGTGCTGGGTCCACAGAGCAGGAAAAAAGCCATTCTAACAGCAGCACCTTGTCTGACCGAAGACTCAGCAACTCCAGTCTTTGTAGCATTGAAGAAGAGCATCGGACAGTGTATGAAATGGTGCAGCGGATCCTACTGTCAACACGAGGTTATGTGAATTTTGTGAATGAAGTATTTCGACAGGTCAGTGTGTGTTATACAGCCATAAATTGATGTCATCTTTGTTCTTGTTAATCAGCTTTCCGTTGCTCTAACACATGCACAGGGGCATCAGTGTAAATACAGGAGGTGTATTTTGTCTCAGTTCCAAGGGTCTTAGTCCAGGGTCACTTGGTCCTGTTGCTTTGGGCCTTTGGCAGGGCAGCATATTAAAACAGGAACAGGAAGCAGTTTGAGGCCTGCTTACCTCATGGATGGGCGAGAAAAGGAGAGATCAAGAGATTAGAGTCCTACAGTCTTGTCTGAGGGCACACACTGCCATGACCTATAATATCCCACTATGTCATACCTCTTAAAGTTTATGCCACTTCCCAGTAGTGCCAAGCGAGGCCCAAGTCACACATGGGCCCAGGTCATACATGGGCCCAGGGGAAGATTGGTGCATTTCAGATCCAAACTGTGGCATTGTGGTTTTACTTATGACATGGTAAATAGTATTGATGATTTGGCCTAAATTACAGAACTAAAAAATGTCCCTTCCAGTCCTACTTTTAGTTGGTCACAAGTTTTTCTGACTTACATTTTTTTCATCTATATAACAAAGAAAAATTAAAAAATACTTTCATGCTTCCATAGCAAACTCAGCTTAGTGGGTAGACCCAGTGAATCCAGTGTTTGGAGACTTTCAGCGCTCACACAATCCAAAGGCACTTTCAGAAAGTTGTACTTTCCCCATAATGTTACGTGACATTACATTTACGGATATATATGTTTGTGGCACAGAGAAAAGAGATGGATGAGAAAGGGTGTAAAGGAGAGAAAAGGTCTTTATCCAGGACCCTGGAATAACGTACCTCAGGCAGGAAAGGAAGAGCTGGGAAGAGCTGAAGCAGAAAGCAGGGGGAAGCTCTCTGCTTCATCTGCTTGCCTTGTGGGACTGAGCAGCTGCTGGATCCTTGGACTTCCATTCACAGCTGCTGCCGACCATTGTTGGGACTTGATTGTTGGGAGTTGGACTACAGACTATGTATCATTCAGTCAAATCACATGTTCTGAAGAAAAGAGCCTACAAGTTAATAGTCACATGCTTCTACAAGCACGAGGGAGGAAGAGAATGTCCTTAGGACTGAGCTAGACAAGTTAGAGGCAGCACCCCAAGCAGCTCCCACAGAAGGGAAACTTGATGAGCTTATCAGAAATGACAAAGTTTACTCTGCAGAGCCCTTCAAAGGAGCTGAGATGACAAAGGAAATGCTGGCAAAGCATACACTGCATAAAGACACATGCAGTAAACTGAATTCAGAGACAACAGAAAGCTCAGTAGCAGCAAGCAGACCAACCAATCAGAAGAGAGACAAGAGACACAGAGACACATCAGTGAAGGTGACATTCTGGCAGGCGTGAGCACATGAAAGTGTGTCCAAGAGCCCCAGTGGCTCTAAGTGCAATTTAGACAGCGATGCCTGGTGCCAGGCAGGAGAACCTGGGTC
>NW_022196897.1:131711947-131712779 GCF_008632895.1 Mastomys coucha | reverse complement strand
TAAAGGCCTTAGTGACAATTGCCCATGATGCAACAGGAAGGCGGGGGCTGGGTATAAAGCACATGTCAATCTTTGGTTGGTAGGTCCATGTTTTCTTTTGTTCTGAGATGGAGTCTCAATTGGCCTCAAACTTTCTACGTAGCCAAGACCGACCTTGAACTCCCAATCCTTCTGTTTCCACCCCTTGAGTACTGAGATGACAGGCGTGTACCCAGCATAGCTTAGGAGATGGAGAGTTCGGTCATGATTGTTTAAGTAAAAGACTTTTGCCAGGCAGTGTTGGCGCATGCCTTTAATGCCAGCACTTGGGCAGCAGAGGCAGGTGGATTTCTGAAGTCGAGGCCAGCCTGGTCTACAGAGTGAGTTCCAGGACAGCCAGGGGTACACAGAGAGAGAGAGAGAGAAAAAAGAAGTCTTTCATTGCATCGTTGAAACTGCACAGACAAGTCTCACACTCTGGGATCCTGTTTCAGCAACTGGATCTCACAGGCAGCCTCTGTGCCAGTCCTTCTCAGAGACACAGGTGCCATCCATTCCAGCTCTGCCCACCACAACCTTGCTTTTAACTACTACGACTTGTGAATGAAACAATGTCAGTGTCACTTTCAACAAAAACCAACTCAGCTCTCTCGTCCTCAGACACAACCCACCACAGCTGTGCCACCTGAGCCCTGCACACACATTATTTTTGAGGTCCTTTTCCCTTCCCCTGAATGACTATGCAGATAAGGTAAGAATGCACAGGTCACAGGACACTATGACCGTGTTCTGCACTTAAGAACAAAAAGTTATCACTGTATTTCCTTTAAAAGCAATCCCAAATTCCTCCACA
>NW_022196897.1:131699362-131711473 GCF_008632895.1 Mastomys coucha | reverse complement strand
CAACAGGTGGAAAGGAATCAAGGAAATAAAGAATTAAACAAAGGAAACGAATACAATCTGAATGGAAAAAAAAAAAAGAAAGAAAGCAGGGGGAAAAGCAAGGGAAGAAAAGGAAGTGACCAGAAGCCAGGCTGCAGTCAAGCGATGCCAGAGGTTTGTTTGCAGCAGGCTTGGTGTTCCTGAGCAGGACACAGCAACATCTGGAGTCAGTTTGGACTGGCATCTTATGGCTAGCCAATTTTATTACATTAGAAATTTATCTTATGGGCTGGTGAGATGGCTCAGTGGGTAAGAGCACAGACTGCTCTTCCAAAGGTCATGTGTTCAAATCCCAGCAACCACAGGGTGGCTCACAACCACCCATAATGGGATCTGACACCCTCTTCTGGTGTGTCCAAAGTCTGCTACAGTGTACTTATGTATAATAATAAATAAATCTTTGGGCTGGAGCAAGCAGGGACTGAGTGAGCAGGGCCTACCAGAGCAAGGGGGGTTGACCAGAGTGAGCAGAGGTCCTAAAAATTCAATTCCCAGCAACCACATGAAGGCTCACCACCATCTGTACAGCTAGAGTATACTCACATAAACAAACAAACAAACAAACAAATCTTTTAAAAAAAGAAATGTATCTTATAAAGGATAAGTGTGCCACTGAACAATGATTAAAAGCCTATCATTCCAGTACTTGGGAGGTGGCAGCAGGAGGAACAGGACTTTAAGCTTCAACTACATGGCTAGTTTGGGATTACCCTGAGTTATATGGGACCTTGTATCAGAACACTAAGTAAGTAACTAAATGTATCATTATCAAAATTGATTAGGAATCATAATGTACATGGTTGTTTTAGTTTTGTATTTAGCAAATCTTTTACCTTGGTTCCATAGCCTTAGAGTACTTACTGTGTTGGATATTGTGACACTGTATATGTTTGTGTGTGTGTGTGTGTGTGTGTGTGTGTGTGTGTGTGTGTGTGAGAGAGAGAGAGAGAGAGAGAGAGAGAGAGAGAGAGAGAGAGAGAGAGAGAGAGAGAGAGAGAGAAAGAGAGAGAAAGAGAAAGAGACAAAGAGAGAGAGAGAGACAGAGATTGAGTGGCTTCAAGAAGGTATTCCAAAACTCTCTCTGTTTTTTTTTTTTTGGTTGTTTAAAAATAGTGAGTGTGGATTTATTTATTTATTTATTTATTTATTTATTTATTTACTTAGTGTTTAGAGATTAGCTGGGTAGAATAATCTTAGGTCTCTCTTGCACCTAGGAATTTATAAGCCAAACCTTTCTCACCATACAAATCAGAGCCAGGAAGACTTTATAAGGACTTTGAACTTTGGTTCTAAAGTTGAAGCTTTGGCATGAATACATTTAACATTTTAAAAAAAGAGAAACATTTTTGCAGTAAGCAAGAATCTGTAACATAAATACATACTAGAAAAGGAGAAAACGGAATTGGAAATGAAAAATAGTAATAATCGGGATGCTTACTGAAGCAGAGAAGAAAAGCTCAGTGTATAGTCTGAATAGCAGAACAGAGGCAGCAGAGGATAGACTAAATCAGGTAAAGGAATGATCTTACACAGACCTCAGAGTGACAGGTAAAAACTGGGACAGCGTGAAGCAGAGGGTCTAATGAGCAGGCCCGAGACAGCTGGCTCCTCTCCAACTCTCTTTTGTGTTTGTGTGTTTTCTGTCTAATGAGAGTATCCTGCTATAGCTATAGATGTTCCTTTTTTTTTTACCTTTGAAAGTCTGAGCGCTTGCAGTATTTTTACAGGAGCATCAGTTGCAGCATAGCTGCATGTTTTGGCTAGTTTTATGTCAGCTTGACACAAACTACAGAAGGGTGCCTCAACTGAGAAAATGCCTTATTAAGATTCAGCTTCAGGCAATCCTGGGCATTTTCTTAATTAGTGATTAATGTGGGTGGTCCCAGCCCATTATAGGCAGGGCCATCCCTGTGTTCTATAAGAAAGCATGCTGAGGGAAACACAAGGAGCAACCCAATAAGCCAACTTCCTCCATGGCCTCTGTATCAGCTCCTGCCTCCATATTCCTGCCCTGTTTGAGTTCCTGGCCTGACTTCCTTAAGTGATGAACAGTGATGGGCATGCATGAGCCAATTAAACCCTATCCTCTCAGACTTGCTGTTGGTCATGGTGCTTATCATGGCAGTAGAAATCCTGACTAAGGCAATACAGAAAGTCAGGTTTCATTGCTGCCTGGTGAAACCACACATTTGAGAGAGAAGGTGATGGGAAAGGAAGCACCTTATTGGCAACAAGCTGGAAAGTTGGAAGATGAGGATTCTTGTATGTCTTAGAAAAAGAAGAAGCCATCTTAAGGGGTTGCAGGTACAAAGCTCCATAGATCAGGATTTTTGGCATGGGCATAGATGGGGAGGCCTTTGAATTTGGCAGGAATGATAGTATTTCTGAATTTTGGTTAGTTTGCTTTTCTGATATCCATAAATCACCAGAGGTTCTGGGTTCATTCTGCAAATTTAAAGAAAAGTTGCTGACTAAAGAGCTTTATGTCCCATGCCATTTTAAGTCCTTTCCCCAGGAATAGCTAACTCTGCAGTTACAAAAGTGTACAGCAGCCTAAAAGCAGCTGTCCCTGGAGACTCGGGGGAGATAGCTGAAGAACAACTTTCCCTGAGCAAGACAGTGAAGTGAAGGTTTTCACAGAGGAAAGAATTTAACCCACTAGGTGGCTTCAGCCAGAGCTGTCCTCTGTAGCAGAGCTGGTGGGAGACCTGCAGTTGACTGCTCAACTGTGTGATCACCAAAATCAGTGATCAGTCTAGCCACAAAGCCCGACTAATTTCCTTAGATTTTCCTCTCTGTTGCATCAGTATACATTTTAGTTGCTGTGCATTCCTGTAACTTGATAGTTTATTGTTAAGAAGCTTTCATGTTTTCAAATTTTATTTTATTTTATTTTATTTTATTTTTAAGATTTATTTATCTATTATATATAAGTACACTGTAGCTGTCTTCAGACGCACCAGACGAGGCGTCAGATCTCATTATGGGTGGTTGTGAGCCACCATGTGGTTGCTGGGATTTGAACTCATGACCTTCCAAAGAGCAATCGGTGCTCTTCCCCGCTGAGCCATTTCACCAGCCCCTCAAATTTTATTTTTAAGGTTAAAATTTAATGACATCATTTCTGTATTGCCCTTTTTTCCCTCCAACCCATCTCCTATCTATTCTCTTTTCAACCTCCTCCCCCACCCCCACCCCATACCTCTTCTCTCTCCCATCTTCTTTTCCAACTGATATCCACCTGGGAGAGAGTAATTCTCCCTCTCAGCTATTACTTACTTGTAGTTCTTTATCTAGGTGTGAGACTCCATGAGATTGCCTTCTTTCCAAATTACCACATCTGTAGATGTTTTTGTTGATTATGTCATTGTTCAGGCTTTGCTGAGACTGTAGAAGATTCAGTCTCAAAGTAAACTTCCTAGCCATCTGGCATTTATAATCCTTCCGTGGTGTTCTCTGAGCCTTAGGTGTGGGAGTTGTGTTGAAGATGTATCTGCTGGGGCTGGACCCCTTACAGTACACCGATCTGGACGTGTCCATTCGTAACTTTCTCTGATGGCCGTGATCTGATGTAGACATGGCAGCTGTCTTGTATAGTGTCAATATGTTGTCTTTTGGTGTTTTCATGACACACATTTTTCATCCTTTTTTCTATCTACATCTCATGTATATACACTTTGGATTTTCTTACAAATTCCATGTGATTTTTTAAAACCTCTTCTTAAATACAGTGTTATAACTTCTGTCTTTTGATTACAGCTTTATTCTACATCCATGTAACATTAAAAAGTGCTTTTCTTGGATGTAAATCAACAGTTTTACCTTTCACATCCTAATTGTACTGAGGGTTTTTTTTGGCTAGTTACCCCTTTTTCTCTTCAGTACTTATTATATGTATGGTAGGTATTACACTCTCCTGTAATTGTTTTATGGCTAGAGAACATCATGCCTCTCTAACATTTCAGCTTATAGAACTTTGTTATATATTTGAAATCCACATTATAAAACGAATGCATATATGTATACCATGCTTTTCAGAACACACATACACCCTATTCATTTAGAATTCTAAAAATGTTCTTTTTGTCAAATTTATGACCTAGGATACTTTCCCTTTATGTCTGAAGGATAATTTGTAGTACTCCCCTTAGTTCATGACTGTTGGTAATAAATTTTCTTATCTGAAAGTGTCTTTTACTTTCAGTTTTGATGTATTCTTCGGGATGCTATGTTCTGTCTATACTGTACTAGCCATGTGCTCTCTGCACGTTGAATAACTTCAGCCTTTTGTTTCATGGCTTCTGTTTGATAGTCACAATAAACCATGAAGTTTGTCCCTTTGGAGAAAATGTTCTTTTCTCCCTTTAGGCTGCTTTTAATGTTTTCAGATTGCCCTTGGTTTTAGCATTTGTACTGTAAAATTGTTGTATCTGTTCTGCTTGCCTTTGTGATTCATGGCTGTGGATTTGTTCTCTGAACTCAGCCATTCATGCACACTGCGATGTTCTGTCTTTGCATCTCTGTCCAGCTCCCCATCCAATGGATGCCCTTGCTGCTGCATTCCCTTTCTAATCTTTGCTTCCTTTTCTCTCTCCTGTGTTCTAGAGATTTCCCTTGTATTTCTCTCAGTTTCGCTTTAGCTTCTGCCCAATCTAACACACACAGATTTTAATTTGGATTGTTTTGTTTTCAGATTTAATTTATGTCAGATTCTAATATACCTGGCATCTAGATTTTCTGTTCATTGGATCATGTGTATTTTTTGTTACGATTTTATTCAAAATGACTTAGCATTATTTTCAGTAATATTTAGTAGCATATTATATATCATATTGTTGTGGCTGTTCATAGAGATATGTTTAAAATAACTTAATTTTTCCCAAAATAAGAACTATTCCTTGCTCTCTGTAAGGAGGATAATATGCTATGCCTTTATTTCAGATTTAGATTACTCAGTTGTCTTTGTTTTATCAGAATTGACTTAATAGTCTCTGTATTTCCTTTTTTTATAAAGTTTTTCTAAATAATGTACAATAAGTAAATGCCAGACTCCAGAGATAGTCTGTTAGATTGAATGAGCCAATAAAGTGCAGAAGAAATAGAATGGATTGAGAGAAGACTAGAGGAATGGGTTGACAGATACATATGTAATAAAGCAAATATAGTCACTATTAATAGCATCACTGTGAGAATTTCTTAATTTTATTTGTGTGATAATTTTTTCTTTTCTATATTTTCTTTTCTTTCTTTTTTTTTAAATTTATTTTTTAGTCTTTTTTTGCAGTCCCGACTTTATCCCCCTCCCAGTCCACCCTCTGACTGTTCCACATCCCATACCTCCCCCCTCCCCTTGTCTCCAAGAGGATGTCCCTATCCCTCACCCCTACCCCACCAGACTTCCCCACTCACTGGGGCCTCAAGTCTCTTGAGGGTTAGGTGCATCTTCTCTGACTGAGTCCAGACCTAGCAGTTTTCTGCTGTATATGTGTTAGGGGACTCATATCACCTGGTATGTGCTGCCTGGTTGGTGGCTCAATGTCTGAGAGAGCTTAAGGGTCCAGGTTAATTGAGACTGCTGGACTTCTTATGGGTTGCCCTCCTCTTCAGCTTCTTACAGCCTTTCCCTAATTCAACTATAGGGGTCCCTGACTTCTGTTCATTGGTTGGGTGTAAATATATGCATCTGACTCTTTCAGCTGCTTGTTGGGCCTTTCAGCAGGCAGTCATGATAGGCCCTTGTTTGTAAGCACACCACAGCATCAGTAATAGTGTCAGGCCTTGGAGCCTCCCCTTGAGCTGGATCCCAATGTGGGCTTGTCACTGGACCTCATTTCCCTCAGGCTCTTCTCCATTTTTGTCCCTACAGATCTTTTAAACAGGAACAATTCTGGGTCAGTTTTTGACTGTGGAATGGTAACCCCATCCTTCCACTTGATGCCCAGTCTTTCTACTGAAAGTGGACTTTACAAGTTCCCTCTCCCCACTGTAGGGAATTTTATTTAAGGTTCCTCCCTGTGAGTCCTGAGAGTCTGTCACCTCCCAGGTCTCTGGTACATTCTAGAGCACCCTCCCCCCCTTCTGAGGTTGCCTGTTTCCATTCTTTCTGTTGGCTCTCAGGGCTTCAGTCCTGTTCCCCCATCCAATACCCACTTGGGAGGGAGAAGAAAGCAATCACAGGAGGGGGTGGAGGGAGGGAGAGACATGGGTGGGAAAGGCTACAGGGAAGGGAAGAGGAGAACATGATAATTTTTTAAAGCCCAGGAAGAAAGAATAAAACAACATGTACTTTGTCCTAATCTCTTATGTTTATTGAGTTACATGGCAGAATATTGATTCATTCATTTTTTTGTAATCTTTTGATAATGCTGATTTCTGTGTTCTGGAATTTAATGTGATCTGGCTGCCACCCTGGGCATTTCTGGATCTTATGCACCAATGCTGAAGTGATAGCTGCCTGTCTTTATGTTCTTTGTTGTGAAACTTAGGGGTGGATTTAAACAAGGCTGGGAAGTAACTTTGTAACCTTGGGAAGTATCTCTGGTTCCCTATGGCTCAGTGATCTTGTCTGAGAAATAGTCATTGAAGTGTGGAGTAGGTGGGGTCCTTCCTGCCTACCATGCATATAGAAATAGGCCCTAAATTTGAAATGCAATAGGCAAATGCATTTCCTTTTCAAAGTCTATTTTTTTAGTCTTATCACATTAAATCACAAATACATAAGGAAATTCCTTAATGTTAAAATTTTTATTGGCTGAGAGATGGCTCATTTAGTAAAGAGCTCAGATTCCCAGTACCTATGTAATAAACTGTGCCCTGTGCCTATATTTCTAGCACTGGGAGGTGGATATAGGAAGACCTCTGGGGTTTCTTAACCAACTAGTCTAGCCAAATAGCCATATTCTAAATTGAGTGAAAGATCTTTTTTGATGAAATAAGAAGGTGAGACAATTGAAAAAGACAGCCAATGTTGACTTCTGGCCTCTGCATGTACACATAGGTTGTTGTTGTTATTATTATTTGTTTTGTTTTGTTTTGTTTTTAAATTCTGACAAATCTGCACAGTGTTACTAGTGGCCAGTTGGTTAAAATTTTTGGCTGTACCTGGTGTTCTGATAAATGTAGAAAACTGTCTAAGAAGGAAGTAGCAATGAAGGAACAAAGGTGGAATGGAAGGAAGATGAGGGAACCAGAAGAAAACAGCAAAACAAGCAAGAAGAGGTTGTCCTTTTAGCAGTCTTCAGCTTCTACCCCAGCAGGCCAATTCTAACCCCCAGCATGGCTCACCTGGGTGCAAATAAATGCAGCCAGCTCCTGTTCCCCCCACAGCTTGGCTGCTGCTTTACAAACCATTTCTGATTTTTTTTTTTTGAGAAAACTTACAAGTTTAATTATAATTATTTTATATATAGATAATTAAAATACTTACCTGGAAGATAGAAAGGTCTATGAGTCTTCATTATTTTTCTGAACTAATTACAAAGATGTCTTTTTTTCTTCAGATAAGTGGTATGTACAAAAGTGTGTCTGTGATCTCTGTACAAGTTAAATGTTTCTGAAGTGGGTGATGGATAGTTCTGTAATCTGAGCTTGCATGGCATTAAAGAGTTTTGTTTTGTTTTTTTTCTTTTTAGGCATTTTTGTTGCCTTCCTGTGAGATAGCTGTAACAAGAAAAGTAGTTCAAGTGTACAGGAAATGGATCCTCCAGAGCAAACCTGTGTTCATGGAGGAGCCAGATAAAAAGGATGTTGCTCAAGAAGATGCTGACAAATTAGGACTTTCAGAGACTGACTCCAAGGAGGTAACATTATCACTTGGCCTCTGAGTAGAGGGTTCATACATCTTCGCAGAGTAGACCAGCTCAGTTAAGGGCCTCACCCTGCCCATAAAGGCAGGCCCTTAGGTGACACTCTCAGGTTGTTAGGTTCTGTGAGGACCTGCCTAAGAAGCAGTGTTCATGCTCTATCTCTGGTGAGCAGGTGTCTCCTTTACAATTAGCCTAGGGACAGATGGATGGACACACACACACACACACACACACACACACACACACACACACGCGCGCATGGCTACTTTCTTACATACTGTTGCAAGACAGCTGCTTTCTCACATTTTACCATTTTCTCTATGAGACTGAAAAGCTGATGGCCTCTCCTTGACTCGTTTAAATAAGTAGTTGTGGGAAAAATTAAACTTGCCAGACTTGTCTTTTGCAGGTAACTATGCAGAAGAAGTCTGTATTAACTATTTGAAAAGATTAGCTGAGTAAAGAGTAAGTGTTTGTGGTGTGTCAGCAGCCCCGAGCACAGCCTTACTGCAGGAAGCACTGTCCTCTGCCCAACTCAGGCTTGAGTGAATGGAAAGTGGCAGCACAACACAGCCCAAGAACAAAGGAAACCAAAATTATACTTACGTTCCTGATTACATTAATTTACAGTATTTAAAATTTTTAGCCCCAGACTTCAAACTTAAATGTTTGTACTGATTCTGTTATTTTGATGTTTCAATATTGGTGAAATCATTTTAGTGACTATGAAGTCACATCAGTAAATAAGCTAGTAGAATCTGTGTGTGTAAAGGCCTGATTTCTGTGTCTCAGCATCAGGCAAACTTGGTTTTTCCAGTACATACTAAGGCTGAGACCACTATAGATGCTGAGGTTTGAGTGCTGAGCAGAGCGAAGGAGCTGAGCATGTAAACTTAGGCTTCTCCCTACTTGGTTAATGGGTTGTTATCTTCTGAAGGCCTCATCTGAAAGTTCTGGTCATAAGCGGTCATCCAGTTGGGGACGCACGTATTCCTTCACAAGTGCCATGAGCAGAGGGTGTGTGACAGAAGAGGACAACACAAATGTGAAAGCTGGGGCCCAAGCTATGTTGCAGGTATGCTGCCATTGGGGACACAAAGATGGCCAGGTGGAGAATGATGTCACATGAAATGTCCTGGAATTTTGAGTACCAGGCACTAAAGAGGCCTTAAGATTTTCTTTTCATCTGCAAGTGGAAAATATTTTTTCTATTTAAAAAAGACATGAAATTGGTTGCAGGCTTTTCGAGAAGGATTATTTTATACTGACTGTGAAATGTATATGGTTTGTACCTGAAAGTATCTTCCAAACACATCTGAATAGTTACTTGGATTTTCTCATACACACACACACATACACACATACACACACAGACACACACACACACACACGTGCACACTCATCCATATACACATGTGCAGAGAGACAGAAATACAAATAAAATAAATCTTAAAGTCACAATGATTTTATGAATGTGAGTCAGAGAAAGTGCTGCAGCTTATGTTTATAGCCTGTGACCTTGACACGGATACTTGGAGGGGTCCTTGTATCCTGTAGCTCTCTCCTTTCGTATGGACTGCAGTCATCCTGTACCTCTACAGCTTGAAAAGCAACAGGATTGAAATTGTTTTTGTTCTCATTGTATTCAATAACTTGTCTCTTTAGTGGTTGTTCATGGGGAAAGAGGCTAGATGGAGGTCTGATAAGACAGCATTTCCTGCTGCTTGGGATGACGACAGATTGGACATAATAATTTTGAATGCTTGTTGTTTCCTGAACCAATGCCAATACACTGATAAGATTCCTGTGTTGGTATTTTGAAGCTATTATTAAAAGTAAAAGTATAGTATTTGAAGACTTAATTGGGATGGGCAGAATTTTTAAATTTAAGAAAATAACACATGAAATTAAAATGTTTTGTGTAGTAATATGTTATTTGTGGTTTACTCCTGTAAAAACGTTGTTAAAACTGCTGTAGTGTTTAACCAGAAAACTCTTTGTCCTCCTTTTCTTATTCACATTCACATTGTGATTTTTATCTGGTAGTGATTATTAGTGATTTTTTCTATAAAATTGGGACATTTCATTTTATAAAGTTTAAGCCTTAGAAGCTGTCATCAGCTTTTTGAGTATGTTGATTTGAACTTGTCTGATCAGCCTATGAATTTTATTTAGAATTTCCTGCACTGAAAAGCCAAAGAAACTGGGTTTGTTCCCACAGCTTCAGTGCTTATACTGTTTAACCTAAAGGAGACCTACAAAAGGCTATGTGTATAGATAGATAGAACCCATCTGATTTATGTTATGTTATCTTATGTGTACAGGTTTTTTTGGTTAAATGTATATCTGTGCACCACAGACATGCCAGAAAAGGGCATTGGATTATCTGAAACTGGCGTTACAGATGGTGGTGAGCCTCCATGTGGGTGCTGGGTATTGAATTCAGGTCCTCTGGAAGAGCAGTCAGTGCTCTTAACCACTTAATCATCTCTCTAGCCACAATCCTATCCCCTTTTATTACCAAGTTGACACAACAATGAATATCTGAAGCTTCTGGGCCACTAGTGTCATCCTTATAACTGTTACCATTTTTTTTTTTTTCACTATAGTAATTTACTCTCTGAGGACCTGAGTCAGCTACACTGCCACAAAACAGAGACCTTGGACCTCAGAGATCTGGGGCAGAGCATAGAGTGGCCAGCTGACTCATGTAATATGCGTTTATATTAAGAGTTTGCTGAGACTACTGTATCTTGCTACATAATAGATTTCTCCTATTAAGAAAAAGCCCTGGGGCTGGAGAGATGGCTCAGCTGATAAAACTAGACTGGAGTTTCTAGAACCCAGCTTCACTATAAAAGATGTAGAGGGACTGAGGAAGATACCTGATGTCAGCTTCTCAGGCCTCCATATGCACATGCCCATATGTGCAGCTTCCATACTCTCAGCAGTGCATGCATGTGTGCACGTGTGTGCGTGCACACGTGCGCGCGCTCGCGCGCACACACACACACACACACCAGACATACATACACATGCAAAAAAAAGGCCTGATTCTAGAAGATGCAACATGACCATGCTGTATTGAGTGTTTCTAGGTACACCACTACTCAGTTCTTTTGCTTCTCAAGGACACTAACAATATTCCACCAGGAAGCAGGGTTCATGTGCTGTGCTGTGAGTTTCTATCACCATCACATGGGTTTCCTATAAATTGATTCTTATTCCTCCAACTTGATGCCTTAAATTCACTTTGGACAAACAATTACAGCTCTATTGTCTAACCAGAGGGCTCTTCTGTGACTTTTGTTTCTCAGACCTTGTCACCCTGATACAGTGGTCTTGGTTTTTGTTATTTTTAGTTATTGTTGTTTTGTTGTTACTGTTGAAAGATATAACAAACTCAAATATTTTATGACTCATGCCTAAAGTAGCATTGTTTATGTGAAATAGCAGGGAAAGGCCTTGTAGGTGTACACTTAGGCAATCCTAAAGGCTAATATACCGGGAACATGTATTGAAACAGTCTGTGGAAGTAACCCAAAAGGATTCATTGGTAGAAGGAAGGTAATATTATCTGTAGGCAAAATTTCCTCAGATGTATATGGTTAATTGTATTTTCTAATGTAAAAATTGTTGGCTTTAAGGTCTTTCTTACAAATGCTGCAAACGTCTTTTTGCTGGAACCATGTGCTGAAGTTCCCACGCTCCTGAGAGAACAAGTAGATGCCTGTAAAGCTGTTCTGATTATTTTTCGGCGAATGATAATGGAACTTACAATGAATCAAAAGACATGGTAAGTTTACTTCAGATTAACATCCTAAAACAGCTGCCTTTGCGTTTTGGTATAACTAAAGTGTTAAGGTTTCCATTTATCGAATGTCTTTTCAAAACTGGCAGTAAGGTGAGCATCCGCACCTTCTCTGAAGTGTGGGAAAGGAAGTACCCAGCACTTGGGTAATTAGTTTATTTTTATTATTGTTTTTAACAATGCTCATCTACAGGTGTGAGTGTTATATTACTCAGTAGTGGATTTCAGACTTTTATCAGAGAGTTTGATGATAAGTGGTATGTGCTTTACAATATGTTTCTTCATAAGAGCAGGTTTGGTAGTTGTTCTCAAGTACTATAAACTTGAATTTTATTCCTTCAATTTGTTATTTTGAATCCACCTTGGAAAAATTATTTTTTAAAAATACTGTGTAGTCAAAGTGACAGAAAAGTACAGTCAAAAGTGTGTCCTGAGTTTTCCTTCCCTTTTTTCTTT
>NW_022196897.1:131691846-131699352 GCF_008632895.1 Mastomys coucha | reverse complement strand
CTTTTTTCTTCGCTGTTTTTCTATTAATCGTGTGTTCAACGGTAAAATGTTAGGTGTTTTCCATCCTGGCTCCCATAGTGTTCATATTCTCCTCGGTGTTCTCAGTGACAGAGCAGCATGCCCTGAGCCATGCTTCCCTCACCCGCCATGTCTTCACCAGCAGCCTGTCTTAGAAATGCCTCTCAGGTCCGCCCTGGGTGTGTTCATCTCACTTAGCCACCTGTAATATGACACTGAGGTCCCGTGGCAGTGACATCCTTCTGTATTGGAAATTTCCCAAGGACCTCACCTGTCTTATGGGTGTCCTAGAGCCAGCACTATTGGTGTTGTACAAGGTGTCTGTCCACAGTGGGTGAGAAACCCCAGAATAAGGCAAGAGTGAGCTGTCAGAGGCCACAGGCCACCAAGAGGAGAGAAGAGTGGGCCCAGAAGAATTGTGCCTTTCAGTAAGCTCAATAATAGGACACTACAAGTATCAAAATGGGGATTTGAAAGTGTAAATCACAAGGTCACCTTTCCTGGTCTTTTAAATTAGTATTTCTATCTAGTGCAGTGGCTAGGTTTGGAAACATTAGAGCAGTGCACAGTGTGGTGTAAACCCAGTCCCGTATTACAGCAGTCACAGCCACCCCGTGAGAAATGCTCCCAGCTGTATGATGCTCCCTGTGCCACAGCTGTGTGAAGGGTGCTTTTTGTTTCTTTTCTTAGAAAGCTATGAATTCTGTATACATTGCACAGTATTATAGTTTTTATAATTCTAGGAAGTCAAATAAAGCAACTATTTCCCCTCCCCCTTTGGTAGTTTAGAGATTTCCAGATAAATACATAAAAAGACAACTGTGGAAATAAAAACAGTAACAATATATGGTAGCGCTGCCTAGACTTTCTACATATTAAAATTCAAATGCCTCATGCCCTCCCTTCTCCCCACTTCCCCCCATCCTTCTCTCCTTTCTTTCTTCCTCTTTCCTCCCTACCTCTGACTCTTTTCTTTCCATTTGGTAGTTAATGCCTGAGCATCTGCTGTGAACACACAGCAATGCACAAATAGCGAAAGTCCCCTTGTGACAGGGCCTGGATATCCTGCCTGTGAGTGGCAGGATACTTCCAGCTCTGTCATTTCTCTTCCCACTTTTTCTCTTCTGTCCTGCACTGTGCACATGTGTCTAGATCAGGTGGTATATTTGTCTTCCTCCTCCATATTTCAAATCTCTGATAGTGCTAAGCAAGTAGCCAGATGGAAGAGAGTACTGTGAGAATCGATGTTACCAAACAATTAAACCCAGGACTAAAGCCCAGTGGAGCCAGATACCAAGAGAACCCAGAGCAAATCCCCAGAGTTCATGATAGCACGAGAAGGCTAAGATCCTCATCATCTGTCTACTGTACAGAAACAGGGAAAGAAACCACTTCCCACACATCTCTTTCTCTGATCTGGACCACATTGCTTTGTTGTATTCTTTGTTTACTTTTCACTAGGGAGTACGAAGAACAAGAAGAAAGTAGAGAAGGTAAACAAATAGTTAGAGCTTAAGACCTTACAGAAACCAGATGAGAGTGGACTTCCTCTCTCTACAAAAGATAATGTGTTCTCCATCCACACAGAGTCCTCGGGTATGACAAATGCTACTTGGCTATGTGAGAAAGAAAAAGAAATGATCCCCTGCTGTTTTAAACACTGATTGTCATAATTAGCAGTACTATGTTAATTCTTTAAGCCTATTCTGTAAAGCCCTCTTCTGTTAAGACTATAGTAGCATATGGTGACTGAGCTATGGTGATTGCAGCCATCCCAGGTGTGCCCTGTTGGTATAAACAGGATCTGCCAGGCACAAATGCTCTGCCCATCAATGTTCAGTCCTGATCATTCCAAACCCCTCCTATCTTCTGCAGGAACCACGGTCAGGCCTAGGTATTGACTGCCTATGTCCTCCTACTAAAGCTCAGAGAGCCAGTTTTGTTTTCTATCACAAAGTCAGATGGGAAGCTACCCAAGTTAAGTAACATCATGGTGGGGAATGCCAGGGTACTGTATAAGTTCATACTGGCTCATATATTCCTTCAGTGACTGCTGTGATGTACTGGCTCAACTAGAGAAAACCATCTTGCTCTTCTTCCTGTGAGGAGAAAAGTCAGGCTGGGAAGATGTCTGGAAGATGTTGTCCTGCCAGTTGGCGTGGATGTGGAAAGCATGTTGTAGAACTGTGGTAACACCAAGTAGTTTATGTTGATAAAATAAGATGCTTATTCTCTAGCTGAACCTAGACTTTTAATACTTCCAAATAATATGTGTTGCTGATTGCAGAGATCTCATTCCTACAAAGTGCTTTGGAGATGTGATTACTAATATGAGCTTTTATTTTGGGTGGCCCAGGGAGCAGATGTTGCAAATCCTTCTCAGGATAACAGAAGCTGTCATGCAGAAGCCAAAGGATAAGCATGTAAAGGACTTGTTTGCCCAGAGCTTGGCAGGGTTGCTCTTCAGGGTAAGTCTTTTTTATTAAATGCTGCAAATGTAGAATTAAAGTAGGCTTGGAAAATTAGTTTTAATTACTGAAAAATTTACAAGTTATATCAAATTGACTTTACATTTTTAGAAAAATTCCTTCTTAGCTTTATCCTAAAAGTTATGACCTGTTTCCAGTTAGAGTTGTGTTTTTAGGCTCCCTTCTCTGCCATGCTCTTCATCTTGGTTTGCTTGTGAGTGGTAGGCCTTAAGAAAGTGACAGCAATAAGCTGGGTGGTGCTGGCACACACCTTAAGTCCCAGAATCGGGAGGCAGAGGCAGGCAGATCTTTGAATTCAAGGCCAGGCTGGTTTACAGAGCTAATTCCAGGACAGCCAGGGATACAGAGAAACTGTCTTGAAAAACAAACAAAGTGGCAGGAGTTGAATGTCTTAGTGGAGAGAAAACCAGGTAGATTTGACAGTTATGGGATAAATAGAAATGTGGAAATGGGATAAAATTCAAAAGTATCATTGTGTCAAGCCACTGTATGCAATGCCTCAGACTGGATGGAGGGACTGTGAGGGAGAACTTATTCTTAGGGAGATGATGGTATTTCTATGGTTGGTAGAAGAGAGAGCCAGCCAGGGGGCATTGAGGAAGGAGGCCCAGTTTGGTAGAGTAGGTTGTTCTAGATGTCCAGCAAAGTGAGTGGAAGCAGGTGACCTTTGGTTCTGGCAAGATGTCGGTAGTTGAGAATGGCCTAAAGAATTGAAGTCTACTTGGAGTGAATGAATCAGGAAGTGGAGGTAACTCTTGGACATGGCTTCCAAGAGCTCTTCCTATGGAAGGGAGGAGGGAAAGGGAACTATCTGGAGGGGAACTGTGTGTAGAGGGTGAGGGTTAGAGCAGGTGCTATTTAAATGTTGGCTTGCCAGTGTGATATGTTAGTGAAAGAGGTCAGGGTGGATTGGGGCAGAGGGAGGTAAAACACAGGATCCAGCCAGGTTGGATGAGTCCATTTGATCTGAGAGCCAGAGGTACCAGTACCTCCTACCCCAGTGTGAGTAGGGTCAAGAGCATCAGCAGACAGCTGATGGACTTCCCAGGGAAGTAGAAATAACAGAAAATATTGACCTAATAATAAAATGGGTCTATTATTAGATAAAAAAAATAGTAATTAGTAGTTGACTTCTTTTCATGATGGTGGGCTCTCTCTAAAGCAGGTGGGTAACCAGGAAAGGATGAACCAGCACAGCAGTCTGCCCTGGCCATGAAGATGGAAGCATACATAGCATTTAGAGGGTAGTGGAGCAATAGAGATGGAGAAACAACCCAAACAGGAGGTGGAGAGCTGTCAGAAGAAAGAGTCATATGTCTGGGAGATGATAGAGTGGGAAAGTTTGGCTGTGACAGAAGAGGGAAAGGACTATATGCAGAAGGGAGTCTACTTCCAGGGGAGCATGTAGGTGTGAATGGGAAGAAACCTCGAGCAGGAGCAGGAATGCCTCTCAGAGCAGCAGGAGGTGAAAGCCGGGTAAGTGCTGCTAGACTGAAGGTCTCGTGGGCTGACGCTGAAGGCAGTGTCATTCAGTGAGCTGCCTTTGAATTCTGCAGCAGTCTCAGCTGCTCAAAGTCCTGCAGCACATGGGGGTTAGACCACACATACAGGAAGGTGTCTGAGACAGCCTCCGTGGTACAGGCAAAGAACTGCCTTCAGAAGCTGAGTAGTTGCTGGACAGAGATGTTTTCTCCTCTTAACCATAGCAGCAGTGTAAGCCATGGACTTTAGAATAATATTTCCTCAGGTAACTTGTTATCATAATTCAAATCCTAGATACAGGTGGTCAAAAGTAATGAAAAGAGTGCTATTTTAATTTTTTGTTTGTTAAAAATCATAAATTTGGTTGGTTTCAGACACTTATCGTGGCTTGGATCCGAGCAAACCTCTGTGTGTACATTTCACGGGAGCTCTGGGATGACTTTCTCAGGGTGCTGTCATCCCTTACGGAGTGGGAGGAACTCATCACCGAGTGGTCTAACATCATGGACTCCCTGACAGCTGTGCTTGCAAGAACTGTGTATGGAGTTGAAATGACAAACCTACCTCTGGATAAGTTAAGTGAACAAAAGGAGAAGAAGCAGCGTGGCAAAGGTAAGAGCAGAGGTACGGGGTGAGAAAGTGCTCATGTGTACACCTGAGCTGTTAGTGCATAGTAGGTCCTGCTGAGCTGACAAGAGTGCTCTTATGTGCACCTGAGCTGTTAGTGTGTAGTAGGTGTAGTAGGTCCTAGTGAGCTGAAGAGAGTGCTCATGTGTGCACCTGAGCTGTGAGTGCGTAGTAGGTCCTACTGAGCTGACTTTTTCAATGCTGGTATTAGACTGTGAATCCTTTTACTTTGTTCCCTAAACTGATAACTAAAAAGACTGTGGAAGACAACAGAGAGAAATACTGATAGCAGTAGTAACAGTGACCAGTGCTTTCTACATGGTCTTCACCCTTATGATAGCTCTTTTTAGTTACAGCTGTGTCATAGACAGAAAACGAAAAATGTAAAGACCTTATAAGGATTCACTCAGTCAGGGTCACTTAGGTAAGAAGTGATAAAGACACACATCAAAGCCAGGCAAGTCCAGCCCAAATGCTACACTTCTAAGATGCGTGCTGCCACTGCCACTTCCCTAGAAAGTTCAAATGCTTGAGATGGGAGCCATTTTGGCTTTATTATGTTTTTAGGTCTGATTGTTTAAGATTGAGGAAGTAAAAGTGATAGTTTTGAGTTGTGAAACAATGGGAGTCTCTCTTGGACGTGATGCTGGCACCCTCTTGTCACTGTTACAGTTCCTAAGGACTATGGCACTTGAGTTAACTTGTCTATTCACTTATATTGTAAAGACTCAAGTGTGTTCATTCACATGCATACATAGCAAATGTAAAAAGAAATTGCACAGAATGGGAAGTGGCTGTAGGTGTGGTTAAATGCCAAAATGCCTCTCTGGAAGCTCCTGGGCTTCCTGAGGAAATGGAGAGAGGCAACCTTGAATTTGACCGGTATCTTCTCAGGGTTATATCAAACAGAATCACAGAAGACAGAAATTTTCTTGGGTGATAAGTAATTTCACTTGGTTCTGAGATCTTCAAGGCCTCTTTCCTTCAAAGCTTTGCCAAGTTACATATGTTTATAATAGATTATGTTTTAATAATAGTAACCTTATGGCTTTTGCTATGTGACAAATCACTTTAAAACCTAGTGGCTTTAACCATTCACTTATTTAAGCTATGATTTTATGAGCTGATAACGCGGTCACACACTCTGCCACTGCTAATTCTCATTTTCATTTGATTCTCTCTGTGCTGTGTAGCCACTTAGAGTGCTCTGATTCTAGGAACTGACTGTCTGTCCGCCAGGGCAGTGAGTGTGACTAGGCTACACACGTTTCATAATCCAGCAGGTTGGCACATAGTTGTTAATATAGTGTTATAGAAGTAAAATTTTAAGGTCTAACATCTTCAGTCTTAGTATCAAAGTAAGTCACATAATGAAGTCCAGAGTCACTGTGAGAACAAAGGATGTTGATACAGAGAAATGTAAAATAGTTCTAGTGATGAGGTAACCATCTAAATGGGCTAGGGACTGGCTTATCATGTATCCATTGCAGACTGAGAATGGCTTTCCAAAGCCCCAGTTAGTAAAAGCGAGCTGTAAGCCAAAGCAAAGTAGCTTATGCTCATAGCTTTCCAGTAGAATGGCTTAATTCCAGTTTAGATTTTAATGACATCAGCAGTAATGTTTTAACATAGCTTTAGCAACAGGTCCCTTTTTCTCCATAATTGAAGCTAAACAGGAGTGTTTTTAGAAATACATGCTAGACTAGAGATCCTTATTCTCTTCTGGTTCTCTCTTGCATGTCTGAGGTTTCTGTGTGAACCAGGCCCTGGAAGTATACTTTCTGCAGGAGACTGGCTACCTAAGGCTGTTTCTCAGCCTACAGGAAAGTTTTCTCTGCTGAAGGGGAAGAGCTAAGATACAAAGTACAACTTACTTTCTCAAAATAAGTGTGTTTCCTACATCCTGAAGGTGTTTAATACATACATACACATGCACACACACACAGACATATACACTTACATGAACATGTGTGGGACACACTGTATCCTAAAGTACTTTTTCTACCTAGTGTATAAACACAGTCCTTATGAAGAGATAAATTAGCATTGGAAAGTAAACAACTTCAGAAGTGCTGTTTTCCAGAGAGATACGAGAAAATTATTTAAATAATGACCATAATAAACATCTTAATTTATATTGCCTTAGTCAAAAAAGTAATTTAAATATTTATTATACAAATACAGGCCTAAGTACTGAACTAGTGAAAACAGAAACTACACACCAAGGAAACTTATTGTAAAAACAAGCCTCAAGTTGTATCTATTGTCTATATTATTTCTGAGCAAAAATCTCCTAACTGTCTTATTCTTTTTCCTTCTGTATTTCTTTTGGGGCTTTGACCTTTCTTTAAAATATTTGACCAGAACACCATGAAAAAAGGGAAGTCAAATCAAAGACTACATTGTTTTTGAAACTTTGCTAAAAGAAGATTTTAAATTATTTGTAGATTTTCATTAACTTGCTCATTTGACCAAGTATACATGGGTCTCTGTGGGATTTGTAGCTGGATTGGAGTCTTCAGAAGCCAGTACCATTTTAACATCAGGACTTCAAAGTTTTTGGCATATAAGTAATGGTCTTTATAGTACCATGGGAAATGGCATGAAGGGGAAAGATGTCTAGTTCAGATGACGTTGTTCTTATATTGAGAAGATTGATGAATATCCACTTTTGCATGTTGAAGTAAATACTATGCATACACAATTTTTATGAAGCTTTTGGAGTTAAAAATACTTTGGCAAGTATTTTTAGGGTACTGATATAGTTTCCTAAATTACAGTACAAGAAAGTAGTTCTTAATTTGTGGCAGAGACTCTGCCAGTGGTGAATTGTTGTATGTAGGGTATTTTTGACTCTTAGTAACATGCATATATATATATATATATATAT
>NW_022196897.1:131644372-131691836 GCF_008632895.1 Mastomys coucha | reverse complement strand
ATATATATATATATATATATATAATTTGTTGAACAGCCTAGGCAATAAAATGAGTAGCAGCAATCTTACCCTTTTTCAGGTTGTGTCCTAGAACCCCAAAAAGGGACCACTGTTGGGAGATCCTTTTCTCTCAGCTGGCGTAGCCATCCAGATGTGACTGAGCCAATGAGATTCAGAAGTGCCACCACATCTGGAGCACCAGGAGTAGAGAAGGCAAGAAATACTGTCCGTCAAAAAGCAACTGGTAAGTATTTTTTTAACAAATCTAGTCATTATTTAAATGATTTTATAGAAATGTTTTAAATTTTTATTCAGAATTTAAACAGTAAACCTTTTATTAGATGAACTGTGTCAGTATTTTATAAACTTTCCGTTCTGCTTTTTTCTCAAGTCACAGGTTTTGTTTTTTATTTCTAAAATATGTACTGTGAAAGAGAACATGATAAATACATCTTTAGTCTTGGTGATGTCATTACAAGAAGGTGTTCCTTTTAGAGTTCCAGCAAAGACAATGAGGGGACACCCTTGGGTTTAGGAATAATGGACACATTCTCATCTTTTGCTTCTTTGAAAGCAGAGACCTTCCTATGCCTAAAGATGCTGCATTTACAGCCCATTTGGGCTAGCACTGGTACTTGATGGAGAAGCTGCTGACTAGCAGACTGCCTTGTTATGGTTTACTAAGGCAAGAGACAAATCTGTACAAAAGGTTCTCTTCTCCATTTGTGTTCTGATTTAGGATTGAAACAATAGTACCTTAGTTTTTGATATTTTCTTTCATCAGAAGTACCATGCAATTAGAGTTGATAGTCAACAGCTTCAGAAAAGCATAAACAAGATCCTTAGACCATAAAATAAATGTTTGTTAAATAACATATTTTCATTGCTGATTAGAAGCCTAATATAGACAGTTTAGCATCCTGTTGGCATGTTTTTGTCTAAGTATGTTGCTCTCTAACTGTGACTTACTCATTCCTTATTATGCCGTAGCATTTGCTGGTAATTATCTTTTTAGTTATTTGCACTACCTATTCTAATTGTTTTCCTTCATTCTGTTGCTGAGAACCTTAATTCCTAAAACCATGCAGTCCTGAGGAGGCCCACTGAGATTTCCTGTCTCAGTTGAATCCTCAGTATTCCTGCTGTCACTGGTTCCTTCAGGGAAAGTTCTCAGAAGCCTGTGGCAAAGGCAGTGAGTGTCCTTCCCAAGCTGTGTAGACTTATGCTGCCTTTACCACTCTTGAATTCCAAGTATAAGCACTAGTTCAAAAATTTTATTTGTACATGTTGATCAGCAGCAAATATATGCATATTTCATATGACATTGCAAATCCTAATTTGCAGACGTTTTAAACCAACCATGTGGTAGAAGCACCAACATACTTTAGAAAGCATTCAGGAAAGGCAGGTTCTGTTTAACGATCTTCTAGGTATTTGAGGGGCTACATGACACTGGACAAACCATTTATAAAGGTTTTATAAGGATATTTGTGGAGTATGTACCTTAAAACTGTAAGGTTGGCTTCTGTAGAATTAACTACATTTTAAAAGTCTGGAACTGTTTTATATTTGAAAGACAATGAGGACTGTAAGTTACATAAGTCTATTATCTTTGTGTTTTATATATATACATGTATGCATGAATGCTCATATATGTATATATATATATATATTCTATAGTATTTTATGCCTTTAAAAGTGATAAATGTTATGAATTTGTTGTTAACTATTAACGGTCTTTGAAGATTTTTGTATACCTTGTTGTTTATTAAGACTAATACACATGGGTGATGTTACTCAGTTTTATTTTCCTATTTAAAGGCCCAGAGTATTTTCCCTGTAGTGTGAGTATAATGAAGGCATTTCTGTGAGTGTAGAAGCTCACTGAGACCATTCTTCATGTTTTCAGGAGGAATTAGTAGCAGCTAGCAGTAATTATTATGGGATAACCATTGCAAAAATGACTTTGTTTTTCTAATGTCATTGAGAGAGCAGTTCAGGATCTTCACTACAATGGTTCACTTCACAGATTTCAGTTAGGTAAAGAAGCTGTCACAGATGCTGAGACCAGGGGAAAAATTTTTATAGAGACAATATCAGAGTGTAACTGCAGAGGCCTGTCATGGAAAGACAACTCTGGCCCTGACTGTCAATGACAGTGAGATTTCAGTTGTCTAAACTCAGAGTGATCAAAGTGAGTCTTAATCACCACATAAAACAGCCAGTAGTTTACTATTTGTAAAATTCATGGTGATCTATTTTGGAAAAATGTATAACTATTTGGTTACTAAAAGAAAAGGTTTTAAACAGTGTTCAAATGAAATGCCGGCTGCCTACAGAGATAAACAAATCTTCTATACTTTGACATTTACATGGTTGTTGTCCTTTCCACATTATCTTACACATTCATGAACTATGTAGTCATCTCATTGCTGGAATGCTGATAGCAAGGGACAGGGGAAGGAACAGCAGAGTAAAAAGTTTGTTTCTGTTTTTTAAAGTGTGCCACCATTGTATAAGGTTTTTTTTTTTACTTATGCTTAGCAGAGGTACATAAAATAATAATACAACAAATAATCATAATGGTTTTATGAATTTTAAGGATAGTTTTATGTATCTGAAGCACATTCCATGTTTGCTTTATTGAATGTTTATTTAACATTCATTTAACAATGAGAAAATCAAAAGTTCATACTGAGAAACTTTTGCTTAACTAAATGTGAAATATAATAAAAAACGGTTTCATGTGTATCAAATAAAAATATCTGAGTCATATATTTATGAACTTTGGGGATATCTCATTCACTAAATGCTAAATGATTAACTTTTAAATGCAGTCAGCTCTCAGTAAATCAATTTCTGAATTATTTATGACTTAATAGAAAAACTTTTGTCTTGGACCAGATTTTCTTTTTCTCACTGTGATCTTTGTATGTGTATCCTTTAGGAAGAGATAGTAATGTGCTGATAATGTAATAATGATGAGGTTGAGCAAACAAGACATCATCCTGATACACAGTAGCAAAAGGAAGCATTCTTAAATGAAACTAGTTCTTTTTATGGACTAGCCATTCTAAATCATCAGTGATTGGCTGCAAGGTTGGCTGTATTTAGGGACTGTGATTTAGTTCTCTCATTTTATTGATTTCTTTAGAGCTTAAAATGGCTTCCTTTGAATGTTTAAAGGAAATGCAGCACCTTAAGAACTTAGAAGTGGTAAAATATCTTGATGTGCTCTGATACAATGTTACTTTATCTCTCCTGGAAGCTAAGCGAAGCCAGTCTATCAGCAACTGTGTCCACCTCTCTGAGGCTTTGCCTGCTACTAAAAGCGTCCCGCTCCTCCTCCATACCGTGAGCGCTCTCTTACCTGGTCTCTCTTACTCCTCTTGCTCTCACAGGCTGTCAGGTACTGTACTGTTGTCTCATGTGTCCATCCATATCCCTTGGCTGCTCCCTCCTGCCCCAGGCCGAGTTGCCTTCGTGACTACCCCCAGTAACACCCAGAAGCTGTCTCTTGCACTTGTGCTAAATTTCAAAAAAATTTAATGGTTGTTTTTGTGTAGTTCACATTTAGTAGCTATTAGGTAGTCAAAAATTCTATAATCCTGCTAGTTATCAGATTCATGCTGATAATTGAGGTTTTAATTAAAAAGAAACCTAAACAGTGCTATTTTTCAAAATATTTGTTCTTAGACTTCACCCAGTTAATTCAACTGGATTAAGTTTATGTGTATTTTTTTCCCTCTAGCACAGCAAGGTGAATATAGTTAATAATAATCTATTGTATATCTTGAAATTGCCTGAGTAGGGCGTTTTGAATGAACTTCTCAAATAAATGATGAAGGTGATAGATACATGAGTTATTCTGGTACCAGGTCACTTCTCTCACATTGTCCATGCATCATGCTGCCACACTGTGTCCAACCACCGTGTGGAATCACCCTGTGCCACTTACAAAGGAGGGTATTGTGGTACCAAAAATGAGTTTTCTCATGTTTTGCCTAGTCACTTCTCAAAGGGAATTTATTTACTTTATGTATTGAATAATAAAATCTACAGCAAGATATTTTTTCAGTGATTTTTTTTAAGGTGAATTAGACCTTAAGAGGGAAATATTTTCATGTTCCTTTAATGTTCTGAATTCTAATATAGATTAAGACATTTTCAATACTGGAGATAGTATAATTACGGTTTCTATAGTATAAACACTGTAGCACCATTGTAGTTTGGCAATAAAGAATCAAAGCTTAAGTAAAATACCATGAGGGAAGAAGCTTATTTTAACTGAGAATGAGGACTACAATGTCGCTCAGAAACTCTCTTTAGTAAACACTGAATGTGGAAACAGTAAGGGTGGCCAGCATCAGAAGGGGCGACCGTCAGGTAAGTTGCTGCTTAGTAGTAAATGCCTGAGGATTAGATTGTCCAGAAAATGCTATTCTTAGAGGTAATTAATGAGACATTGAAAAGAATTTGCTATGTGTTTGGCTAATTGACACCAAAAAGAACTCTTTAATGTGAAATTTTTTATTTCTTTCTCTATTTTATTTCCATACTGTTACATTTAAGTTTTTTTTTTTTTACTAGTTTTTCTAGAATATGTTCTCAGAAAAAAAAATCCTTCCTATTAATGTCTTAATTTGCAAAAGTTTTGTTCTTATTCAGAGTTACATTTTCATTAACTCAAATTCTTGGTCCTTATATGTGTGTGCATGGCACTAGCAGAAGTTGAATAACTTTCTGCAATGATTCTCAACTAGGAATGATTTGGCAACATCGAGAAACATTTTTGGTTGTCACAGTAAGATGTTGCTATTGGCATCTGGTAGGTAGAAGCCGGAGATCCTACTCAATACCCTCATTGAAACCAGAGGTTTGAAGATGGTCAAACCTCTATGATCTATTGTGCAGTTGGGGCAAATAGCCCTGTAAAGTGGAGCAGAGTGGAGCAGGCTGGAGCAGGTCTGTGTTCCCTATCTTTGCCATCTTCACAGCTTTTATAGCAGGGTGACTTTAAGGACAAACTGCTGCTGCCATTTGATGTGACAGGTACAGTAATGAGTGCCTTCTCAGTTTCACTCCAGGTGTCCTGTATTAGTGTGATTCCATTGTCCTTTGTGACTGTTCTGTCTGTAGACTAGGGTGGGAGAAGTGAGTATCCATTCTTCCTGGCTGGTAATTTGCAGCATGGTTTGTGTTCTGATAGGCCTCTGAGCGGATGGCTATCTCCTACTAAGCTGCACTTAAATGATAAGCAGGGCATTTAAGTTCTCCTTGCTGGCTACACATTGAGTATTTTTTTCCTTTTCTTTTAGTTTTACTGTGTCAGTGGTTTCTAGTTTTGTTTTTATTATGGCAGCAGCAGTCCTTGTTTTGGCATCTAATCTATGTGAGTCAACCTACCAAAATTGTAATAATAGAAGCAATGCTAGTAGATCTGGAGGTGTGGGAAGCAAGTGGTGTTTGAATTTGGGGAGAGTCAAAACTACCCACTTCCATTAATCTGAGTAGGGAGAAATCCGTGCACCTGGGAAGTAGGTGTGACAGCTGGGGAGTTCCCTCTCTCTTTCATGAAAACAGTCCCTCCTGTTTGTCTTGCAGTGTTACTGTTTTCTCTGTTGGGACATTTATCAGTCTGTAGCATTGCATGCTATTCAAGGGTAGATTTTTCTTTTTTCTTTTAGGAATATTGTAATGGTTATAACTAGCAGATTATACTACTGTCTTCCTTTATCCCAGTTTGTGGGACCTAAGGGGAAACCTTGCTCAGCTGTTTTTCTGTCTTCCCATAAGCTCCATGGAAGTTCTTCTTGTTAGAACATGGACTAACTTACTCTCAGTAAGCATGACCTGTGGACAGCAAGAAATGGGAAGCAGCTCCTGAGCTTTTATAAGATCAAGTTGGCATCATGAATGGTATTTTTAAAACTAGGACCTTACATTCTAATTGTGCTTGTGCAGCCTTGCATGAGGGACAAATGGAACATAGAATTTTTGCTTATTTAATAAGATGAAATAAGGAAGTCTGTAATTAAAGAGTGAATGAAAAGTAGACAGACATCTGGAGAAAATAGAAGTTAGCTGAAGAACATACACATTTACTTTAGTCATGCTGACTTCTCAGTGGGGGTAAAAGAAATGAATCCTTATGATCATTTTGCTGATGGTTTCAATGGAGCTTTAGAAAGCAGTGAGTTAGGAATGGTGTTGAGTAACTACATCCTCAAGAGACAGGAAAGTTAGTGCTTTTGATCGGGTGTTATTAGACTTCACAGAGGATAAATGAACTTAGAATTTGAGGCAGAATTCAGCTCTTCAAAGTGATTTAAACAGAAATTGTGACATTTAATACAGGATGCATCAAATCTAAATTTATTGCACAATTGTTTTATAACTCAGATGTCCTTTTTTTTTTTGTTTGATAGGCAATCCTGTGTCTTTACATTTTACATCAGTATTAAAATAATTTTCATTAGTTACAAAAAAGCCAGTCAGCTGGACACAGTAGAATGGGAATAGCCTAGTCCAACATGGTCTTTCTTCAAAAACAGCATGCCAGCAGAGGGAGCCCGAGAACCATTAGGAAGGAAAAGGTGTTAAAGCGACATTCTCTTGTCCATTGTATAGAGCTCTTACTGAATACAGTTTACACACAGCAAGGAATGTGGCTGTTCCTTTCCTTCCACTTCTCTCGCCCATTCTTCCATTCCTGCCATTTCCAGTTCTTTCTCCAGGCTTGGATTTTCTCCATCTGAGAAGTCCCTCTTAACAGTTTTGCAAAAACAAAGCCTTAAAAGATGTATTAGGCCTGCCTGTTGGGAAGGCAGACAGCTGGTGGTAGCAGGCTCTGTGTCCTCCGTCTGCTGTGCTGAGGACCAGTGGGGACACTCTAATTTGGAAGCCATGGTGCTGTGGCTGTGTTGCATCCCACCAGATGGCGATGTTCTTTATCTTTACAAAGATGCTGCCAGAGTTGGCTCAGTTCTTATTTACTTCTGCTCAAAACTCAGAAACTGGCATCTACCAGTGTTTGGCACCAGACTTCAGAGAAAAAAAAAAAGAAAAGAAAAAAGAAAGAAAAAAAAAAACCTCTCTTCCCTCTGTCCACAATTATTTTTGGCCAATTATTTTTCAGGATGTTTGGAAGCTCTTGGGCTCCCTCTACTGGTACAGGAGTGACAAATAGAGTATTGTCACCTCACTATCTTGTGAAATAGAGTAAAAGGGTAACTGGAAGTCCTGGCCTATAGTGTTTAGGTGCTAAATATTCTAGCAGATCTTTGAAAAGAGCCTAGTCTTTGCTTTGGAATGTATAGGTAGACTACAGTGTGTGAATATACCTTGTGGGACTTCTGTGCTCAAGGGAAGGCAAAGATGACCTGGGAAATTTGAGACTGTCCCTTTATGCCATCTTGGCCTATCTTTTTTCTGTGCTCAGGTTCATATCACCATCCATCTTTAAACTATGGCCTAGTTGGAACTTGATTCATAATGAAGACCCACACAAAGCTCATAGTTTTGAGGCCTTGTAATGTACTAGTGTAGTAGAAAATGGAATTTTCATTTGGGTAGACAAAAGCAGAGCAGCAGTTGTTTGTGGAAATCTCATGTATTAAACCAAGAATCACCCTGTGTCCACACATCTCCTCAGCTGGAGTGAGCCTTTACCGTGGCTTATATGCAGGTGGGAGGACTTCTCATGGGTGAGCATCACCCATTGGCAGTATATCTCCATGTCAGTTTAGATAGTACAGGCAGAGCTTGGGAGCTCTCTGTTTAGAAAGTAGTAAAGCTTATTTATTTTTTCATTTTTGGAAAACATGGTGACATGAGTATGGGGATGTGACATTTTATGACGTTATCAGTGAGTTTGGACTGTAGTGAGGAGCTGAGCAGTGGCTTTGTGTGCAGGATGCAGAGCAAGGTTTACATGTGCTTGGTGCAGCATGGGGATGATGGGCAGGGTACAGGGCTGAGATTAGCAGAGGGGAGTGAAGAGCAGGAGGAGGAGGGAAGCAGGTGCCAAGAGGATCAGTGTTGCTGAGGCTGCAGAGAGTGGGAACTCCTGCATTATGATTAGGAATCAATCGGTTTGTGAGGTAGGGGTGGCATAGTGCAGGTGAGCACAGAGTTGATTGATGGCAGGCAGTCACATCTTCATTTTAGAGAGGTCTCTCTGACAGCCATGTAGAGAATAGCAAACAGAAGGAGCTGGTGACTAGGTGGCAGACTACTCAGATGACCTAGGCTGAAGGTGATACAGTCCTGGGGCTGTGAGTGTAGAGGGAGAGGGTAGGGTGCCATGACTGGTCGTAAAAGATTCAAATGAACTGTGTACTTTAGAAATGGCTAGAAGGGGACTCATTCTCCAAGGTAATATAGGACATAAAGTATTAGCAAGATTATCTAATGTTGGGTGCTAATGATGACTTTCATTTTCCACTTTATACTATGTAGATCATTTTGTGCTTAGTGACCAGTTCAGCTTTGTACATTGTAATGAGTATTAAATAGCACTTTATTTTGCACAGTTACACATCACCTATTAGAAGCACCAGTACAGCTGGCGTCCCTGTTTCCTTTCCTCTTAGTGCTGTGCTCTCCTCAAGTATTATTTACCTATCTGTGCATTTCCTGCATGGCTGAGTCTTTCCTTCCTGCTGGGGGTTACAAATGACTCAGAGTTATCAACCATTTTTGTGTTATTTTCTCTTGTTTCCTTCCTTCACCTGGAAAACAAAAGGATAACTAGAATTAAGAAAAACTTACTTATGGAGTGGAATATTACTGATAATAAGTACAGGAAGTTTGATGATGTGTGTGCAGATTACCTTATAGTCTCGTTTCTAAAAAAAAAAAAAAAATCTGAAACTTAGTGTTTTAGATCAGTTAAGTGAAATGTTTTGTATAACCGCCACCCACAAGTTCTGTGTGTTTTGTGTTAATGCTTTCAGAAGTGGAGGAGTTCCAGCAGGCAGAGAGCGCAGCTGCAGCCGACTGTGACTATCTCGTGGTAGGACAGCAGCAGGTGCCCCGGAGCAGCAGCACCTCTGACATCACTGAGCGCTTGTACTCAGATTCTTCTCAAGGTGTGTGGAAACTTCAGTTGCTTGTTTAACTGGTTGATTAATTTTGAGGACAGGGTCTCCCACTTCTTCTGTGGCAGCCCTGAGACTCAGTTTGTTGACTAGGCTGGCCTCAAACTTGCAGGTCCCTCTTGCTTCTGCCTCCCAAGTATAGGGATTAATTGCCCTATGGCTAACTGAGTCCTCAGTTATTAGCACAAAGCCATGAGTTTGGTCTTGGGATGGGGGTAGGCTGCAGGCAGTATTGCTTATTACATTTAATTTAAGTGGGGAGAGAGAGAGAAAGAGAGAGAGAGAGAGAGAGAGAGAGAGAGAGAGAGAGAGAGAGAGAGAGAGAGAGAGAGAGAGAGGAGAGAGAGAGAGAAGTTGCATGTTATGTATGTGTTGCTAGTATGTATATGTGCATGTCTGGAGGACAAAGTTTGACTTGATGAGTTCCAACCTATTCATTCTATTCATTTATTTAGAGGCAAAATGTTTTGCTGATCTTTGAAAGCTTACTAGTAGCTCTAAAGAGGCCCTTGTCTCTGCCCTGCCCCAGGTTACAGTCCCATGCTGCCTCATCCAGCTTTTTACATGACTTCTGGGGATCAGAGCTCAGGTCCTCACGCTTGCACAACAGGGCCGTCACCATTGTGCCGTCTCCCCAGCGCAGGTATTTATTAACATTTTGACTTGACAGTAAGAATGTGACTTCTGGAAGTGAGACTGTGTTGCTATATAATAGACTGGGAACTAGAGAGGAGTCTGAAGTGACTGGAATAGGAGGGACATGGGGTGTTCTCAGAGGAACGTCACTTAGTAAAGCACAAGGCAGAAAGAAAGCAGGAGAGGCAGGAGGGCCAGGCTGTGGGGAGAGCTGGAGGGGTTGGAATGGGAGTGAAAGCTGGCCAGCTGTGTGAAGGTTTGTTAGCAGCTCACAGACTCCACTGGGATGGAAAGGTGCCCTTTCAGAGCACGCACCGGGTTTCTCTTGCTTTCCGAGGCAACAGGGTGTGGAAGGTGAGGAGACAGACAGTGGTTACTGAAGCTGTGGACAGTGCTAGCGTATCTTACAGTGAGGAAACAAATCTCAGTGTGTACAGTGTCCGTCAGTGCGCCAGTCGTTCCACTTTAGTCCGTAAGTCAGTCAGAAAACACTGTCTTGCTTGTCAGCAGGTTCTCCTGTGTGTTCAGATAGTAGAGTTAGTGGATGTGGGGGAAAGCTTTTCCTTAGAAACTCCCCTGAAATAAGACATTGTAGCAAAAATAAAGATGAGAAGATATGTGATCTGAAAACTTTCTGTTCTTTAAAGGGTTTTGTGCTGATCATTAGGGATATGAGTATATACGTTGCAGTAGAACACTGCCTAGCATACAGAAACCTGGAGTTTAATTTTGGACTATCAGGAGAAACAAAGAAAAAAGAAATTGCCTTAAATGTTTGAGAGGATGCACCAGTTTCTTGGGGTTTTCCTCTAAGAAGAATTTTTAATCCTTTCAAGTTTTAACAAAGTTCACCTGAGAAAAGAAAAGCTTCAGTGGTCTAGTGTGCAGTACGGTGTACTCCCTCCCTGAAGAGCTCAGACAGAGCTTATCTAAGGAATTCCATTAGCCCAGGCTAACCTGGAACTTGCAGCCGACTCCCCAGCCTCCAGGTGCTAGATTATTGGCATGTACCACTATACCTAACCAAGAGGAGGTTTTTAAGTTCTCTGACCACATACGTGTATGAGGTAGTATATATGTGAATTACAATGATTTATGTGTGCAGATTTCAAAAGCAGCATGTTATAAAAGATAAACATGCAATATTTGCTGTGTAAAATTTAAATTAAAGAACTATAAGACTACTTTGATTTTCTTAATTTGGTTTTGATGTTTTTCTAGGAACTGGTTTTATTTGTTAATTTCTTTCAAATTTATTGGCTCCAGATTATTTATCAGATGCTCTTATGATCTTTTCTTAAATACAGGCTTTGTGGTGGTATTCCTCTTTAAATCATTGACACTGCTTCTGCTTTCTTATGCTAGTCTTCGTATTCAAGCAACACAGAGCTGTCCTGGTGTTCCCTTCCTGTTGCTTCACAGGCCAACCCAGGCAGCCCTTTTGTCCAGTGCTGTTGTCTCCAAGCTCACCTCCCCAGAGCGATGTGCTGCATGTTCCTGTCCAATGTAGTATACTAATGGAACTATGAGCCACAGTGAACAGCTTTCCAATTGAAGCCAACTATGGACTGTAGGCCAGGACTCTGTAGATTGGACCCTTAGATGCTGCTAGTGCAGACCCATAATTCAGCACCTTTATGTATCCTATGACATCTGGATACAATGGTTTATCTATCTGTTTCTGCCCCTGCCAGCCTGCCTGCCTGCCTGCTTACCTGCCTGTCTGTCTCCTATTTTACCTTCTGAAACATACATTTTATTGTTCTTACCCCGTCTCTAGGTCAAAAGGTAGAACATTCACAGAATATGAGCTCTTCAGAACCCAAGTCTGTTGAAGAGAGTAAAGGACAAGTGACGCATGAACATGAAGGAATAACAGTAAGATTTCTAAGAGAACTTCCCTCTGCTATGATAACCCAGCATAAAGAATACAAAGACAATGAACTTATTGATGGTAGTTAAAGTTTTCCTCACTTAGATGGATTAGAGGTTCAAATAATCTTGGAGTCACTTACTTGCTTTATATGTAAAATACAGTCTTTTCTGCAAAGATTGGGATGCAGCATGAAGTAGAATTTACTTCCAGATCTCATGTTGTACAATTCACTTTTGAGCAGGTATACTATAAAACCTTCATTTCAGAGTCCCATTTCTGTGTTTCAGATGGAATGCTGTACCTGATCAGTATTCATAAAGTATATCTGGTGTGGTTTTGTTTGTTTTTGTAAAGAAGGCATTTTTAAAAAACAAATATAAAATATAAAATCAAACAGCCTATAACTCATTCTTTAAGATAACATCTATTCGTGTTTTCAAACCTAGTGTATATTTATAGAAAACATAGATATTTGAGAAATATAAAATATAAAGGGCCCTTCCCTGGTTCCACTTGCTTGGAAGATAGCAGAGTTGAATTCTTGTGTTTATGTGTTTAAGAAAGATATGTGCCAGCTTGATTGTATAGATGCTGCTTTGGCCACCAGTTTTGTTGTTATTGTTGTTTGGTTTGGTTTTGGTATTTTGTTTGATTTTCAAGACAGGGTTTCTCTGTAGACCAGGCTGGAACACAGAGATCTGTCTGCCTCTGCCTCCAAAGTGCAATTAAAGGCAAGCACCATGGTGTTGACTTTGTTTTCCTCTCTCATGTGCATGTGTGCTAATGCAAATGAGAGATAACATAAGTATTCTGTAGGTGCTGTGTTGCTCACTCAGCTGCATGTTTGTAAGTACCCTCACGTAGTAACATACCAGTTAACTCATTTGAATGTTCCCTGCTGTAGATAGCGCACTATAAATCTATCACTGTTTCCCTCCTCTTCTGTTGATGGCATTTAGATTCTTTAATACAACTATGTACCTTCTTAGACATTTCATAAGATCTCCATGTTCAAATATTTCTTGGTTTTTTTTTTTTTTTTTTTTGGTTTTTTTTTCGAGACAGGGTTTCTCTGTATAGCCCTGGCTGTCCTGGAACTCACTCTGGAGACCAGGCTGGCCTTGAACTCAGAAATCCGCCTGCCTCTGCCTCCCAAGTTTGTGTGACTATCTAGCAGTAGAATTAATAAATTATACAATAAAAGCTTATACTTGTCTATAAAATGATACTTCTTCCCCACTGCTCGTGCCCCTTATATCTCTATCAGCAACGTAAAGAGTTCTCACAAGCTCCTTGTGTTGTCAGACTTCTGAGAGCTTTGCAAGTGAACTGCATGGGAATGGAGTATCATATTTGAATTTCTTAGATTACTAATAAAGTTTTAATCTCCATGTTGATGGGCTGTTTATGTTTTATTTGTGAAATGTCAACCAGTGGCTTTTGTATTTTACTTTTTCCCCCCATTTACTTGTACTAATTCTGTGTACAGTCTGAATATTGACTGAGGTTTTATTTTGACTATGTTTATAACAGACATTTTCCTTATGTGTGGTTGCTTTTTACTCTGGTATCTTTCGGAAACACAAATCCTACTTTTTTAAAAATCTCTATTATGGTAGAATTTTGTGGAATTAAAACATTTCAACTACAAGAGGATAAAGTATTGTTTTATTTTTATTCTATAAAATTCTTTACTTTTGGTCTTTTATTTCACTTTCAAGTCTTTTATTCACCTCAAAGTGTCTCTTGTTTATAGATGGAGGAGGTCATCCCCCAGCTGCTTGTTCTAGGTTTCATCTATTGAATCTAATTTTTCTTTACTGATCTGAAAGACCACATCTCGGTCATATGTATTGTTTTCTGAATATATCAGCCTCCACTGTGTTCCTTGGGTGTTTTTTCTCTGAACAGGACCACAGCATCTTAACAACCACAGTTCTGATTCCTTCTCTTTCTCTGCTGCCCTCTTCTGATGGAAGTTAGTTTTTGGACTACCTTTTGTCTTTCTCGGTGCTGTTGCTATGCCTTCTCTCCATCTTGTCTAGTTGTTTCTTGTTGGTCTTTGTCCATGTCCTTAAGTGTCACTGCAGAGCATCCAGCATCTAAGTACAGACTTCATCTGGTGTATGCATTTGTCTATCCTGTTCCATGCTATGTCTGTGTATCTATAAATGCTTTTCTTCTGCTATTTTAGAGAAATCTTGTAATGATGCCTTCAGATACTGCCATCCTTTTAGACAATATTCTCTTTTGTTCCAGGATTCTAGAGAGAAACAAACTAGCCTTTCTTACCCTGTCCTCTAGATCTTCTAAGCTTCCTTTTATATTATCCATTCTCCTTGGCTCTATGGCTGTAGTCTGGGTTATTGCTTCACCAGTAAAAGTGTCCTCTGTCTTTCATCAGTTCAATAAATCTGACATTTGGAGTGAGCCTTGGAGCTCCAGAATGCAAGCAGAGCTCCTTTGAGCTCCTATGAGCTCCAGCATGCAAGCAGAGTTTCCTTTGGATGTAGTTTTGCACTTGGAGGGGTTTGGGCTGTCATACTTCCCTTGAGGTAGTGTTTTGTTTTGTATGCTTTTGCCTCACTAGTGTATTTTATGCTCCAGAGTTCAAATTCATTAAGTATATCTTGTAGTGTCTAATAATCTCTTGTTACTTGGTCATTTTTATTTTCTTATCTTTTATGCATTTAAAATGCTCACAAATTCTAATTCTAGATTCTGTATCTGATTTGCTGAAATCATCTGGGGATCTAAATCTATCTCTATTTTTTTTCCTGTTACTGTTATGCCTGGTGGTTTGTTTCCTACATTTTTGGTGATCTTTGTTATGTTACCTATTAGGCTGATCTAAATCTGTGGAAAACTCAAGTGTCTACCTTAATGAGGACTGTTCAGGAGTGCATTTGTATTTTCATTTTTAAGCAATCAGGAAGTGCCACTTTGGTTCTGATTCTCATTCTTGCCACTAGCAGTGATAGCACAGGCTGTACTCTTAGTAGGGCATTGGGTTGACTGAGTGCTCCCCTTCCTGCACATAGAGCTTGCTGATTACCAGTCCATGCTTCCTGCCTTGAGTCCCTCCTGCCTTCCTTCTACCACTTAGCTATAGCCTTCTTGAACTGCTTTTCTGAAACTATCAGCAGATTAAGGTAACACTTTATTATATATACTTTTCACAGAGTATATTTCTATATTTTGCTTATATACCCTATTCTTTCTTTTGTGTAGTTTGTGTATGTTTTGTCCCTCCAAGCAAGCTGTAGATTTCTAGAGAATATAGGTTGCCTCCTGATTTTTTCATTCTTTGTGGCCGGAAAGTTCTGTAGTGCATCAGTAGGAAGGTTCTGAGCAGCCCTTTGAAAGTCTGGGTGGAGTGTGTACTTTTCCTACCCAGACATTCACGGGAGCTCAGGCCTCCTGGAGAACTGTGTGACTGTGTGTGCATTTGATTAGAGAAGCAAATAGAACTTCAAAATAAACCACTTCTGCAGGATTTAACATCCCTTCTTAGTATATCCACTCAGCTGCATTAGTTGACCAAGTAGAGAATATGAATTGGAGTTTCGAATCTTGAGAAACATGTAACTTAATTATACTAGCCTGTGAACATACCCTTCAAAAGGAAAAAAGTATTCAGTGTTTTGTTACTATTATTGCTTCTTTTATTTAAAAATAGGCTAGGAACATAACAGTCTGGTAAAAGTTTCAACTTTCTGGTAATGAAAGCAGCATTTCTTTTCGTCTGAAGATCTTGGTTCGAAGGAGCAGCAGTCCTGCTGAGCTGGATCTGAAGGATGATTTACAGCAGACCCATGGGAGATGCAGGGAAAGACAGAAGAGTAAGTTTCAGGAAATGGGGTCTGCGCATGCCTGCTGCAGAGTAGGCCTGTTTTAGTTTCCTCTTCTTTTCTAAGTGAAGTAGTTATCTTCTTAGTAGAGAAGAGCTGGCTGTGGAGAATATTTATGATCGGGATCTTAGAAATTATGTAGTTAATCCAGATAGTAAAACAGTTTCTCTTAGTTGCCTATACCTGAGAGGCCTGTCTCTCTATCCCTGGGCCTTTATCCAGGTGAGAAGAACAAGAGGGACTTTGGGGAGTGGACAGATGCATAAGGAAAAGCTACCTTTCCCACAAAGTCCCCACAGGGAAGGAACACAAAGCTTCCGAGGTACACGGAAGCCAAAGGGCAAGTGTGTGAAAATGAAATCTCACTGGGATCCTAAGATGTTACCATAGGCTACAAGGTCTGGGCCTGTGCTGGGCTCTCCTGTCAGCGTAGCAGAGCGGCAGCCCCTGCACGCCCAGGCTGACCCTTGCTGGTGTGTAATGCAGCTTTCCCATGCACTGCTTTCCCCTCCAAGGACTGTAGCTCTATAGAGAATGCTCTGTGAGACCCACCCACAGCTCACCTGCATACTGAGACAACTGTCAGTTCTTTGCAAGCAGTAGAGACGGCACAGCTGAGGGCCATCAGCAGTGGAAGGAAAGGCTTCAAGCAGCCAGGCTGTCTAAGCTTATCCTGTGCCAAATTAAATAAATAACCACATAAGGCTTAAAATCTCTACATAATTACATTGTGATAAGTTTAAATTTCTAGTGTTTAAAGGAGAAAATTTTCAGTAGTAGTAGGACACTTCATCCTAGAATCTGTCTGCATGCTGCAGCCTGATTTAATGCTAAACACTGGGCTTGAAATAGCAGAGTAACCATGCAATGCTGTAAAATCAGTTACTATCATACTCCTGTTTCTCACCATCTCCTCATGTTATGGATGGATCTTAATGGGAACTAGGACTTTGTGTAACTTTGGGGCACATGGAATAATTGAGCAATAACAGTGACCAGAATACTACTTCATAAAGCCTATTAATGCCCTATACTTGGAAGATTTAGATTTGTTAAGCAAGCTATCAGGGACACTACTGAACCCCAACCAGATTCTTCAAATTCCACCCAAACCCCTGAGCAAATCTGTCATCTGGGCAAGTGTTATTTACATAGAGATATTTTTGAACCTTATCTTCATATACCTGTGGTCTCAAATGTTGGTTCTCTGTGTTCCAGGTGAAAGTACTGGTAGTGACACAGCTGTGGGCTACAGCAATGAAGCAGAACTACCTGTGAGCCCATGGCAGGCCTGTGAGGAAGACCCGGACCTGAGCACTCCCACAGATGCTGTGGCTGACTCTGACGCCCGCCATTGGTTACAACTGAGTCCTACTGATGCTTCAAACTTAACAGGTGACTCTGTTTGAAAAGGATTATTGTTGTAAAGAGGAGATCCCAGAGTTCCCCACTCAAAGCCCTAGGCACAGTGTAATGGGTGCCACTTTTAACCATATTGGAATTGCAGCTCCAGTCCCCTGCTTACAATTGCTTGTGAATCTTAGAGTCTTGGATGGAGAGAGGTTTGCAATAAGGCAGATGTGGAGGGGAGCCTGCTGTGCTTATGACCACTGTCTACCATAGGAAGAAGTGATGGTGTAGAAAATACTATATTTTGTCTAGCTTGCATGTACCACACATGTAGAGCAAGGAGCTTGATTATCTTACTATTTGATTTTTTAATTATCATAAAAGATTTTGAATATATAATCTAAAATTATGACATATGTGGGGTGATTGGTCATAGTAACAAAATGAACAACAGTGGGCTATTGCTACCCAGTTTAAGATCTAGAAGAATACCCCCACCAGTGAGGTTTCAGAATCCCTATTCAGACCCCTTATCGCCTTCCAGCAGCTTGCAATGCTGGCCCCGTTTTTTAAAAATAATAATTTCTGGAACTGGTCCAGTGGGTAAGAGTGCTTGTTGTGATAGTTTGAGAGCTGGGTTTGAATCCCCAGAACCCATGTAAAAAGCCAGGTATACAGGTTTTCAATTCTACAAAAAGGAAATTTTACCAAAAAATCCAAATTTACAAAAAAATATATACTGCAGAAGCTCACAGAAAATGGTATTCATCTGGAAAACAACCAAGAAACAACACTGGGAAAGGTCAGGGAATGGATGACATGTATTGGGAGGTGTTTGACCTGAGACCTCAGCCATCTCATACTTAGTATGTTTTTAAATGCTTTACTGTCTTACTAGTAATGTAACTATCTAACAAGAACTGTCAAAAGAATAAAGCCTCCTAGCCCAACTTCTGGTGTTTGCCCTGTTGTCTCAAAGAGAAGCAGTGCGTCGTCCAGAGAAGATATGCAGTTGTCCATAGGCAGAGTGCAATGGTAGTGCTGGGGGAGGCAGGGTTAGGTTTGTAGCTGGTTTGTCCTCTCCTTCCCCTTTTCATGGACTTTGCAATGTCAGTGTTTATATGAATATGACCTTGACTTGCTCTTCCTGAATAAAGTAGTTATTAATTGAAGAACAGAAATAAAACGTGAGTGCAGCTGTTCAAGCCTTTAACTTCAGCATTGTGGGCAGAGACAAGTTGATCTTGGAAACTCACTTACCAGCTAGTCTAGCAGAAAAGCCAAGCTTTCTAATGCAATGAAAGGCTCAATTTAAAAGGATTAAAGTACAGACTGATAGAGGAAGATACCCAACTTCTGGCTTCTTCATGCATGCACATAGGTATGTGCACTCCCATCCATGTACATACACCACCCATACCACGCAGACCTAAATAAATAAATAAATGATCTCATATTTCCCACTGGGCATGCTGGCACGCATGTGTAATCCCAGCAGTTAGGTTGTGAGCCAGGAAGCACTTACAAAATAAAAACCCACTTTTTAAAATGCTAAAAATCACACAAAAGTACAAATAAAGCCTAAATTTCATTACAAATGACTTTTTTTAATCAAACTTTAATTTTCATTGTGATATAAAACCAAAGTTAACCAAAGTGTCTGACATTTTTGTAAATCCTTGGAATTATAACATTAAAGTGTTATTCAATCAGCATAAATGGCATTTATATCCAAAAAGTATAGAATAGGTAATGATCTTGATGTCAATACTGTGAACTTATATAAGATTTAAGACTTCTAATTCTGTATGGCAAGCAGGCTAAATCTCTCCATTTCTGTTTTTTGAGACCCAGGGAAATCATCCTCCCAAACTCCCTTCCCCCTACATATATTAAAAAATACTAGTAAGTGCCTGAGGCAGAATTGGCCTCCAAATGCTGAGCTGTCTCTACACTCCCCACTATATCACAGCTAGAATAATAGCTGGGAAGCCCTTTGAACTGCTGGAGGGTTGTTAATGCATTTATTTAGGGCCATTGTATAAGAGATCTCTGCCCGATGGTACGATAAATCTAGTGCTGATTCTTACTTGAATGTTCTTAAAGGTGAACCAGATGCAATTATTTTTATTGAAAGGAAAGAAAATTGGATGAGTGCTTCTTTTGTTTGTCCTTGGAAAAGATTAGTTTTGATCCCATTTCAGAGTATGCATCTGACTGCTTAGTGTCGTGAGCTGTGTAACTCTGTATGGTGCACCATGTTGTGATTAACTCCTCCAAATACTTTGTTCTTCTTTGAAATACTAAGTGGAGACTCAGTACACATAGTTCAAGAGTTCATCTTGTCAGCTGTGGAAAGCACAAACTGTAATATGATGAGGCTTAGGGATTATCACAGTTCTGAACTTAACTCTCTGATCTTAAGAGAACAATTTCCTCATTAAAAAAAGAGTCAACAAAACTCTTGTTAACTGGATTTTTAGGAGACACAGAAAGAGCAAGCCATCTGTGGGCTTGGGTGTGTGGCTCAGTGGTAGCATTTGCCTAGCATGTGTCAGGCCCTGGGATTGATCACCAGCACTACAGAAAGCAAACAAAAAGTATTGTTGTGTTTCTCACGGAATAATCCTACCCATTATCAGCTGCTTAGAATGATGAAGGCCAGAGTTGGGGGGGGGGTGTCAGCTAATAGACTACTTTCATATTTACACACTGTTTAAATCATTAAATCATTGCATGTTACTGAAAACAATCGCTAAGTCTATTATGCATTGTTCTAAAATATACCTGGGCTATGTTTAATCAGGTCTACTAAAACATGTAAATATAATGGTGGTGATTAGGAAAAATTGTCTCTGAACACAGGTGTCACATAGAGAATCATCAAGTCTAGTCAAGAAATAGAGGGAAAAACCGTGGGAACAAGCTCTGTTTTCTTTTCAACAGGAAAAGCAAGACAAGGTCGGGTAAGCAGTCTGTTGTAAGTGAACTCAGTAGATTCTATCCACTGCTGTCTAGTTGACTGGCATGTGGCCCTGGTGTGGGAAAGGCAGGAGTAGATGGACTGATCTGTCAGAGCCCAAGGTGGATAAGCAGGGAAGACACTTGTGTTATGTATGAAAAGCCCATACTCTCAGTGAGAGAGGAGTCTGCTGTTTCTACAGTAAAGTAACACCAGGAGGGGCAGCCCCTCGCTAAGATGCAAGGCCCCAGGGCCATAGCTTTAAGAGTACAGAAAGTGAAAAGACGCAGTAATACAGACATAGGTCTGCGCAGGCAGTAACTCAGAAGTGTGGTGGATCTGTGGCTCTGCTTCTGCACTCAGCATTGTTTCTGAGTTTATCCTTTAGTTAACGCAGAAGCTCGTGATCCAGAAGTAACGATTTAGATACTGTGAGAAGTATAAAAAAATGCGTGGTGCTGAGAAGATGGCTCTTTGTCATGCGCTTGTCACGCAAGCATACAGACTGTAGTTGGGCACCTAGATCCCACAGGAAAGCCAAGCAAGTCTACCAGTCCGTTGTAATCCCAGCACTCAGGAGACAAAGATGAGGGCCCAGTGGAAGCTGGCACTTAGTCTAAGTAGAACTGGCGAGCTTTGGCTTCGGAGATTCCTTCTCAATAAAGTGGAGAGTGACTGAGAAAAAAGACCACCAATGTCAACCTCAGTCCCCCATATGCACTCACACTCACATACATGCTTCTACATATGTGTAAGCATATATGTACACACACACACACACACACGTGATAAAAAAGATGAATGAGTCACAGCTACTGATCTCTTCAGAGTTTATAACCGCTGTGCAGTGGTGATGCACGCCTTTAATTTCAGCACTTGGGAGGCTGAGGCAGGCGGATTTCTGAGTTTGAGGCCAGCCTGGTCTACAGAGTAAGTTCCAGGACAGCCAGGGCTATACAGAGAAACCCTGTCTCGAAAAACCAAAAAAGAAAAAAAAAAGTTTACAACCAAGAAGGAAGATGTGTCCTGGTTATCTCAGATGATGTGGTGAATGTTCTGTAGTTTATATAATGAAAGTTAAAATCTTAGGATTCCTAGACAAAATCATTTGATATAAACTTCAGAACTTAGTCCTCACAGGTGTGGCATTGTGGTATGTGATAGAGGGTCTTCCATACCTACCAGGGAAAGAGTGTACTATTCAGTGGGTCCCTGTATGATAAACATTTAGCCGTGGCGGTGTAAAAGAAATAGAATCCCTATCTCACATCATACCTGAAGTCAGTTCCAAAGGTATAGAATTCTTAAATATAAAAAGGAAACTCTAATACACTTTGAAGAAAATGCCTCCCAAAATAGTAAGAGAGAGAGAGAGGAAATAAAAACCCTACCTATGTGGTCTTGGGGTAGAGAGAGTTTCTCAGTGATGAAGGAAAATAAGCAACCAAGAGCTGACCCTAAGAAACGTGGTGAGAGTTCAACCTCAGCAAGTTTAAAACTTTCAAAATCAGGGGAATTTTAAAAATCATTTGACTAATTAGGACCCCAAAAGACAAAGCCCAAGTTTGATGATCATTCCTTTCCAGGTCCCTATCAGATTTAATATAAGATATTTGATAATAGATAGCCGATGACTGACTTTGGGTGGGGCCAGTGTCTTCTGACGGATTATCATCTCCAGTCTGGAATATTGGAGCAGATTATCTGTTGTGGGTACAGAATGCCCCTGACTATCAAGACATTTTGGGTTAAGAGAGGCCCTTAGTAAGTAACCCAAACCAATGAACAGGTATGCTTTAAGCTTTAGACTATCGTTTAGCTAAAAATATTAATTAAATTTTAACCTTGAAATCATCATGTAATGTAGTTTCAGATCTCTTTTAGTTAATCTATTTTTCATTGACCTACATCCAAATGTCCCTTACAGGAAACCCTTTAATTACAGCTGTAGATGTGAATTGAACACTGTTCCCCTACACTGAAGCTGATTTGTAGAAACAGTTTGTCAGTATTCTCTGTCATTACACACATTTTTGGTGTTTTACCAGCCTCTGATATGCTCATATATTATGAAATAATATAAAGTAAATAGTAAATGCTACACTGGCATGGGCAAACCACCTTTTAAAGTCTGAACTGAGATTGGACAGTAATAAAAGTAGCTGAGGGAAGGGTGGCACCATGCAGCATAGTGCCAGCTTGTATCCCGATCTTCTGATCCCCGAGCTGGGCACCTGGCTTCTCTGTCCCTACAGTTAAGATGTTAGCAAGAGTCTGAGAGGTGATATCATTTATTTTCAAAGAAAAAGGCTTTCTTTGCTCAAACTCTGTCAACTCTATGTAAAATTACAGCTGTATTAACTAGTTCTTTGATCATAAGTATCTATTTGCCAGTTAAAAATCTGTTCAATATTTTCAATTTTCTAAATTTTATATTTACCTGCTATAATCATATATTTGGAGAAGGATGGTAAAATTTTACATATGTTTAAGAGTTCATACTTCAGTAATTTTAAAGGCCTCTATATAATTAGAAACAAAATGACATAGGCTACTAATGAAATTAAAGCAAATATTTGGTATTTTGGAAGTGAACATGGAATTTTCTGAAATCTCTTAAATCCCCATTTTTAATCAAGCGTTCCTTCATTGAGGACCCGTCTACATGTAAAATGTCAGCATCTGTTCTGGAACTCGTGCCACCAGCCGGATAATTTTGGGCAAAAACACTTTAGCTCATTAAAATCTTCACAGTAATATTGAAAAATGAACACAGTCACTTGAAAACCTTCTAAAGAGCTCAACATATTTTGATAGTGGGGGACGTTGCCTATGATTTTAATCTCTGAGACAAGAATGATTCCTGAATCAAAGCAGGATTGAAATAGATTTTTTTGTGTAGATCCTTAGAAACTGAGGGTCTGGTCGGTGGAGACACAGCAGTGCAGGTGGTGAGTGAGTGCCCAGCCTTCATGCATATGGAGTTGTCACTTCAGCAAGGCAGCAGTGTCACTGGGATGCTGGGGCTGGTCTCACTCTATATGACTGCATTTGTAAAATTGGGGAATTGGGATGAAGCAAGGCTATGAATCACCTAATTGTCTGACCCACCACTAAGGAATTGAAGCAATATGGCAATTATTGAGAGAAATAAATGTCATATCATGCTCCTTATTCACTTGAGGGCTTGTGTTGATTCATAAGCATTCATTAAAGCATCTCGTGTCTTTGCAAACAGCAGCTGCTTGGTACTGTACTTGATTTACATGAGAAGACTCTTCTGAGGCTTTATAAAAGTCAGAAATGAAGAGGACCCACGAGTACGCTTCACCCTTGTGCCTTCAGTTTTCTAGACATGGCTTGTAGGAATTCCGTTTTGGATGACTATATATGTTAATGTGTCTTCTCCATGGAGTATATGGTGCTCCTCTGGAAGGAATAGACTCTTTTTCTCCTAAGAAACATCAGTGCTTCCATGGACAGCCTTCCCATGACACCACCTGGCATCCTTGCTGCATCTTTAGTCTCAGTACCTGGGGACTTACCATCATTAGCATAAAAAGTTGCTGGATCCATCTTGGACCTGCTTTCTGCTTTTCAAATTCACTCCTCTGGCTCCTTGTTGACTCGCTTAGCCCCTCCTCAGGTGCATACGGAGATGTGTTTCATTTGCTTAGACAAGGCCTTTAAAAAAATGCAGAAATCAGTCCATCCTTATTTGTGTGGGGTAAATGCTAGAATAATTTTGGAATAATTATATAAATAAGAAGAGAATAATAATAAATTAGAGAGAGAAAATACTGGCAGAAATGGGAGAACTCAGTAAATTCTCACCAAAGACTCAAAGGAGAAGCAGAGCAAAGGTGACTTAAAGAGAAAGCATAAAGATTTAGAAATAAGTCAAACATATTAGCTACCACAATAAATGAGTTCCTTAAAGGAGAGAAGACCACCAGTGTAGTTGTGGGTGGACAGCTGGCTAAAATATAAAGTAGAAGTTATCAGTAGGAGCAATAATTCTACATTTACATGCACTTCCCAGCCTCCAGACATATAAAGCAAAATTCGGAAAAAAAGACATGAGAAATTACTGATAAAACCATTCTCATAGGAAGAAATATGAATATAAACTGCCATTAATTGTTGAGTTAAGCAAAAAAAAAATACTAATAAGAATAAGCAAACGTAATGCACTTAGCTCAGTTGAGTGGACATGTGTGCATAGATGTATTTTTGGCAGACATATAGTTTTTTTTTTAGAAGATTTTAAAATAAAAAGATTTTATTTTATGTATATGAGTACACTGTAGCTGTCTTTAGACACTCCAGAACACGGCATCAGATCCCATTACAGATGGTTGTGAGCCACCATGTGATTGCTGGGATTTGAACTCAGGACCTCTGGAAGAGCAGTCAGTGCTCTTAACCATTGAGCCATCTCTCCAGCCCCAGAGGTATAGTTTTTAACTTAACAGCTAAGATACATACTCTTAGAAATTACACAGAACATTAACATCTTGGCCAATTTATATCAAGAGATACCTGATTTGTACTATAACATATCCTGTGATTATAATGGAAAAATTATAACAAAAATTTTAAAAAGGAAAATAAGAAACTAGAAGCCAGACTTCAAATAAAACAGTGCTTATTATATTATACTCTTTAGAATATAGCTGAACTCTTATGAAGGACAAGATATGGTCTTCTTTACATGTATGTAAGTGAAATATGACATGTGTGTCCTATTCCAAAATTAAAGGGAAAGATAGCATAATACCACAGAACATGAACTGAAAAGCTAGTAAAACTAAAGGTTACATGAGTATACTAGGAAGTAAAAAAAGAAAATACAAAACAAAACAAGCAACAACCTAGAAACATTCTCTATAAATATTCACAAAGCTCGATTGATCAAGGAAACAGTCTGGTCAGAGCCTCATTCAGACTCTCTTCCCAAATGATTCTAGATTGCTTCACGTTGACCTTTAAAACCAACTATCACAAATACTGTGAGAAAAACACCAGACAGTTCCCAGCTGAGGAGCAGTTTATACAATCAATATCTGACCAGTACTCCTTGAAACTCTGAAGGCTGTCAAAACATAAAAGTCTAAGAAGCGACTACAGTCTAGTTGGTTATAGAGATGTGGCAAGTATTATTTCTATTTGCCATTAATAGTTGCAATCGGGTAAAAAATTCAGTAAAAGCAAAGGAACTTTACAGGATGCAGAAGTGGCTTACTCTGTTGATAAAGTGCCTGTTGTGCAAGTGTGAGGATAAGAGTTTGAATCCCAGAACCCACATAGAAGCCAGGTTTGGTGGTGTGTACCTGTGATCCCTATAATCCTATGAGGACATGGGAAGTAGAGACAAGACAATGAATGCCAGCAGCTCATAGGATGTATAAACAACAGTGAATAAGAGAGCCTGCCTCATACAAGATGGAAGGCAAGGACCAATACTCCAAAGTTATACTCTGAAATGACAAATATGCCTAAATTTTCACATACACACACACCACCCACCCACCCACACACACACGCACACATGCATATGCACACACACAAATTTGTGTGTGTGTGTGATTTTACTTTGTGGGGTTTTTTTTTGGGGGGGGGGGGTTTGAGACAGGGTTTCTCTGTGTAGCCCTGGCTGTCCTGGAACTCACTCTGTAGACCAGGCTGGCCTCAAACTCAGAAATCCACCTGCCTCTGCCTCCCAGGTACTGGATCAAAGGTACTTCGTGTTTTTTTTTTTTTATTAAATTAATTTATTGTTTTACACTCCATATTCCATCCCCCCCCCAATCTACTCTACGACTGCTCCACATCCCACACCTCCTCCCCAACCCCCTGTCTCCACGTGGATGACCCCATCCTCCACCCCACCTGACTTCTAAACTTCCTTGGGCCTCCAGTCTCTTGAGGGTTAGATGCATCATCTCTGAATGACCACAGACCTGGAAGTCCTCTACTGTATGTGTGTTGGGGGCCTCACATCAGCTGGTGCATGCTGTTTGGTGGTCCAGTGTTTGAGAAATCTCGGGAGTCCAGATTAATTGAGACTGCTGGCCCTCCTACAGGATTGACCTTCTCCTCAGCTTCTTTCAGCTTTCTCTAATTCAAGAAGCAGGGGTCAGCAGCTTCTGTCCATTGGTTGGGTGCAAATATCTGCATCTGACTCTTTCAGCTGCTTATTTGATCTTTCAGAGTGTAGTCATGATAGGTCCCTTTTTGTGAGCACTTAATAGCGTCAGTAATAGTGTCAGGCCTTGGGACCTCCCCTTGAGCTGGATCCCACTTTGGGCCTGATGCTGGACCTTCTTTTCCTTAGGCTCCTCTCCATTTCCACCCCTGTAATTCTTTCAGACAGGAACAATTATGGGTCAGAGATATGACTGTGGGGAAGCAACTTCATCCCTCACTTGATGCCCTGTCTTTAATTATAAATAAAGCTTAGACATTAATACTGTTTTTGTACTGGCCTGTTAATTGTAATAAATATTCTAATGTGAGAAGCTGAAAACAGAGAAACTAATATGGATTATATGAGTGTGATTTGTATTTTTTTCATAAGTCTCCAACAGTTTTTAAATATAATGCCTATTTCAAAAGACATGAAGAACAAATTGTTAAATAAAAATGTTTTAAGACTAAACAAAAAATTTAGGGGTTGGAAAAATGGCTCAACATTAAGAGCACATGCTATTCTTATAGAGATCCCGATTCCATTCCCAGCACCCTCATAGTGGCTCACACCCAATTGTGACTCTAATCCTTGGAGTTCCAATGCTTTCTTCTGACTTCCTTGAGTACCAGGCACATACATGATATATGTACATACATACAGCAAAACATTCATAAACATAGTTGAATAAATCTTCAGAAATTTTAAAAGAAGTAAATGAAATGAGTAGCTTTTACAAATAAGGTAAAGCTGGGTCTAGTGGCTAATGCCTTTAACCCCAGAATTCAGGAGACCAGGGCAGATGGAGCTTTGTGTATTTGCCGACAGCTTGGTCTACATAGCGAGTTCCAGGACAACTAGCATTGCACAGTGAGACCCTTAAAACAAAAAACAAGTAAAGAAATTAATGAAAAGGGTGTTTATTCCCCCCCTCTTTCCTTTTACCCTGTTGCAACTGTAATGGCAATACTTGTCATCTCTCTATACCCTTCAACTAGACTGTAGTTGCTTCTTAGGCTTCTATGTTTCTGACAGCTTTCAGAGTTTCAAGGACTGCTAAGTTGTGTCTATCTAGTTAACAAATATAGATAGCCCCACTTGTTCCCTCAAGTCCTTAAGCCACATCCAAAGAGCTGTTAAGTAATTCCACAGGACACAGGTGACAGGGGAAAGATAGTAACAACCACTTTTTAGAGATAGCAAAGAAGATGGGACATTCTAGATAGAACAGCATTGACTCTTGTCAGTATCCCTGACAGTTTTACTGAAATCATTGTAATTGGAGGGATAGCCATTTTAAGCCTACCTAAACAGGAGGCAGTGATGGGCTGAACACAGGAAGTCAGTGCATTGATTTGGGAATTGGTAGTTGAGCACAGTGGCTCTCATCCTATAATCCCAGCATTTGGGAGGCTGAGGCAAGAGGAGTGCTGGTAGTTCTAGGCTAGCCTGAATTACAAGGTGAGTTCTAGGCCAGTCTAGGATAAAGAGTGAGTTAGATTCCAAAAAACAAAACAAAACAAACAAACAAAATCCCCCCAAAATGCAAAACAAACAACAACAGAAACAGAAGAAAAAGAATTTTCACTGCCCACAAGCTGTTGACTTTATTGTAGAAGATGAAATAAGTAGAGGACAGGGTTTTTGGACAGTGACCACCATGAACTAAGTACTGGAATTAAGTAATGCTGTCTTAGCAGCCATCCATTGGACTGAGTACAGGGTCCCCAATGAAGGAGCTAGAGAAAGGACCCAAGGAGCTGAAGGGTTTGCAGCTCCTTAGGACGAACAACAATATGAACTAACTAGTACCCTCAGAGCTCCCAGGGACTAAACCACCAACCAAAGAGTACACATGGGGTGACTCAAGGCTCCCACCATGTATAGCAGAGAATGGCTAAGTCGGTCATCAATGGGAGGAGAGGCTCTTGGCCCTGTGAAAGTTCTATGCCCCAGTGTAGGGGAATACCAGGGCCAGGAAGCAGGAGAGGGTGGGTTGGGAGGGGGAGACAACAGATTTTTTTTTTTAAATTTAATTTTATTTACTTTTCTTTTTTTGGGAGGGGAAAGTAGGAAAGGAGATATCATATGACATGTAAATAAAGAAAATATCTAAAAATAAAAAAAAAAAATGTAATGCTGTCTAAGAGGTTAGAGCTCAGCAAGAGAGAACTTTTTAGGAAGATCATTTCCTGGAGTTTGAGTTCCAGGAATAAGAAAAATGCATAAGCTGAATAAGGTCACCCTTTCTAGTTCATTCCCAGTTTTGGCTGGCTGGTTCCACTCAGCTATTCTGACTCAAACTCCTCTCCAAGCTGACTGATTCAATCTAGCTTCTCCCAGTTTCTGCCTGCTAACTTTAGCAATCTGTTGTAATCTTCTGACTCCTTTTTCCCTTTCTCTAACCTGTCTCTGTACAAGTGTTGCAGTAAAACTTTGCCTTCTCTCTCTACACTGCTCCCTTACGTGCCTTCCCTTTCCTCTCTTTTTTCATGAAAGTTGGGCTTATCCTACTCTGTCAAATCTTTCTCTGATTTGTCACTTTGTCTGCCACTCAATTAGATATCACTTTCAAACAGGGGTGCTTCCTTCTACAAACTAACTGCATTGTTTGGAATTAAAGATGTGTACTAAGGGCTTATCTGTATTCCAGCCAGAATGATTAAAGGTGTGTGCTAAGGGCTGAGCCACACAACTAGAAACATTTTTTTTTTTTCAGTAAAAATAACACTATCTTGGGGTTCACAATGTGATCAAATGTCCTGCAACAAGACATGGAAGTATATCTCTGTAATTCAGAACTCAGGAGGTTGAAGAGGCCAACCTGAGGTACAAAGCAAATTGGGATTCAACCTGGGCTGTCTAGTAAGATGCTGTATCAACAACAACAAAAACAACAAATATATACATACAGCTTTTGGTTGGCTTAGCAAGTAGAACTTCACTCCTGAGTTCAATATCCAGGACTCATATTGTAGGAGACAACTGAGTCCTGCAAACTATTCTCTGACCTCCACATGTCTATCATGGCATCTGTATATCCACACACATACACAAATATGCACATGCAAAATGAGTAATTTTTAAGCCTTAACCTATAATACAAAATATCAGTGTTCAGAGCATGATGAAACTCAGCAGGCATCATGCCTACATGGACTAAGTTTCTACTGAGCTCTGAGCACGTGGAGCTGTCAGGAAGGCTCACTCAGTGGTAGAATGCTGGTCACAGTATTTGAGAGGTCAAAGGTTGGATCCTGTATGATCAAATTGTATTAAATACGAGTGTAGAACTGATTGAAGAAATGGAAACAAGAAAAAATAGGTATTTAAAGATGTGACTATGTGATTGGCATCTGAACCTGTGGATTATTCTGGATGAGACTGAGTAAAGGATGATGGGAGAGAATGGAGAGAGGAGAGAAGTGTCTTGGGAGCCCTGGAGTATTTGAAGGCCCAGGAGATGGGGAATTGGTAAAAGAGGTAAGCCAGAACATGTCATACCTGGGGGTCAGAAAATGAAGCATTTCAGAAAGGAGTCTGATTGCCTAAATCAGATGCTGCTGTGGCCTGAAAATTAAATGGTGTATTCGATCCAAGGGCAGTGGAATGGAGGGCCTACAGCATAGTGAGGGCTGAGCTTTTGTGCAGAGAGCAAGATTTGGGCAGTTTCTAGAGCAGAAGTTTGAAAACTAGAATGAAAAGTCTGGGCTGCTGAAGGTTTGGAGAATACTTGTCTTTGTGGGTGTGTAAGGGGCATGTGGGGAATGAAGAGACAGAACTGTAAGAAAAGAGTGTGTGGAAGATGTATTCACTGCTCAAAGAAATTCAGAAGCTTAAGAAGTGAGAAAATATCATGTGATGGTTTTTGCTACTAGCCACTGATTGTTCTATAGAGAGTCTAGGAGAAATACTCTTGCTATGATCTAAGCGCTCAGGTGCCTTAAATGCATTTCTGGCACTCAAGAAAAAATACTTTCCTTTTTTCTAAAAAAAAAAAAAAAGAAAGAAAGAAAGAAAGAAAAGAGAAGGGAAGGGAAGGAAAGGAAAGGAAAGGAAAGGAAAGGAAAGGAAAGGAAAGGAAAGGAAAGGAAAGGAAAGGAAAGGAAAAAGGAAAGGAAAGGAAAGGAAAGGAAAGGAAGGATGATTGATTGACAGACAGACAAACAGGTACATTCTTTGGCCTGACAAGATGGCTCAGTGAGTAATGACACTACCTGCCAAGGCTAATGATGTGTGTTTGATCACCAGGACCTGTGTATGTTAGAGGGAGAAACTGATTTCCAAATGTTATCCTCTGACCTCTTCACATCATGGCATGTGCATGTGCACACACACCAATGCATACATAAATAAAAGCCATCAAAACAATTTAAGGGGCCAGCAAGAAAAGGCACTTAACAAGAAAAGGCACTTGCTACCAAGCCTGAAGACCTGAGTTAGATTCCTAAGATCCACGTGGTAGAAGGAGAGGACTGACTGCTACAAAAAGATAGCTATAAGAGTTTCTGGTTGCTTGTTATCATGGTGCTTGTACACACCCACATCCCACCTGCTTCCTCCACATCACATTCCAGAAGTAACAAAGACAAATTAAGTAAAATGAAATCCAGAGGCTCATGATTTTAGGAAGTTTGAGAGTTGGTCAGTTTTGTTTTCTCCAGCCTTTAGCCACCCCAAAGCAACAGGCTTCCAAAGAACGAATTTCTGCATCTTCAGTGGTACCTGAACATCACTGAATTCATGAGGCATTTGTTTTGAGTATGAAACATTTCATTTCCTAATAACCTATGTGTTGGAGGATGTGGGCTTTGGACTGCTAACCCAGTCCCTCTGTCCTAGGGCCTTCACTCACATAGGCTTTGACAAGTTACCCATACAACAGAATCTACCTGCTCACTTTGTCCAGGCATGTACCACATGCCACTGCGTGTTTAATATATTTAACTCATTAGAGAAATGCAAATGAAAACATCACATGATACCACCCCTTACCGAGGAGAAGGGACACAAAGCTTGAAATTGTCACAACCGAGTCCTAATGAGGCTGTGGAACAAGTGGCACTTTTGTACTCCACTCAGGGTGATGCTGCCTATGCTGGTTCATGGAAATGCCACTTCAGAAAATGGTTTCAGTCTCTTTGCTTCACTTGAATATGTACTGAACATGCACTTAGGATACAACCCAGGATCTCACTCCAGTTATTTACCAAAGAGAAATGTCAGTATATGTTCACACAAATACCTGCATGTGAATGTTTCTGGCAGCTTTATTCCTAGTTACTCAGAATAGGAACTAATCTAACTAACTAATCTTCATCAGCTGAAGAGATGAACTTTGGTATATCTCAAAATGGAATGTTAGTCAGAGGAACAGACTCCTAATGTACACAATCTTATGGAAGAATCTCAAGTGTGTTCCTCTAAGGAAAAGAACCCAGCGAGAAAGGCTGATTACTAGAATTCCATTTATATGAGCTACTAGAAGAGGCAGACCTGGAAGAGGCAGAACACAAAGCAGTGGGTGGAGTGCTTAGGATGAGGAATGGGGCTAACTGCTCCTCAGACGGATAGAAGTGAATGCGGTCCTGGTTATTGGGGGATGAATGGTGACTGTTACATGGCTGCATGCATTCCTTAGACAAAGGAGGTGAAAGTTCCTGGTATGCAAAGTCTATGCTCAGTAAGCCATCCAAACCAACACAGATATCTCTGTACCCTCAGACTCTGAGTCACCTACTGTCATGGTACTCGTCCTACTCAAAATCTCCCTCATCTTGCCTGCTTTGTAAAATCTTCACATGTTCACCCCAGGTGTACATCATTTCTTGTTGGGCATTCAGTTTGAAAGAATCAAGTGTTTGACCTTAATTGATTCTCTTTTTTCTCTTCTATCAAATTCTAAACCATTTTTTATCTTAATTACTTTACCAAGAATTCATAAAATTTAAGCACAGGTAATTTGCAACAATGCTAAAAAAAAACCTTTGCTGATGAGATTAAGATCATTTTGACAGAGTTACTTCCACGCTTTCTCCACAGACAGCAGAGAATGCCTTGCAGACGACTGTAGCATTATCGCAGGAGGAAACCTCACTGGTTGGCACCCAGATTCTGCTGCAGTGTTATGGCGAAGAGTCTTGGGAATCCTCGGAGATGTGAATAACATCCAGTCACCAAAGATCCATGCCAAGGTTTTTGGCTATCTCTATGAACTGTGGTACAAACTGGCCAAGGTGTGTTCTGATGTTACCTTTTATACTAATCCACAAAAATTGACATGCATCATTTAATATACAAACTATTGACCATATTCTGAAATGCAGATTAGGCATTTAGATGAAGTATATTTGATTGCTCAAGAGTACATCAGAGTATCTGTAGTTTTAATCCTTTGCTAAATGCCTGAGAGTTATTTCATTTAGTCTAAATGTATGTTAGTAGAAGATATTAAACTAGGATAATATGTGGTTTCACTATTCATTTTAGTAAAGTGATACTATTTTGATCGTATAAAGTTGGGAAATGGAAAGGCAAGAAGAAGATATTTATATATCCATTTTATAGGATAGCCAATATTAATATGTAAAATATATCCATGAATATGAATATATTTCCATGAATAAAAACATTTTACAAAACTAAGAGTTTACTTTTAGAACAGATATAGATTTCATCCTGACTTTTATTTTTATATTAAATATTTTTCCATTATTAAATATTTTTTCAAAACATGACTTATATTCATATAGCATAATTTATGAAATAATTTTCTACCACTCGGGGTTCAGGATCTCCCTAGGTGTTTACATGCTAGAAAAACAATACCATTCTTTTGTGTTTAAAGTTTCAACTACATGTAGTAAGCAAAACACAATGTAAAAGAACTCTCATAATAAAAGAAAAATCTGTAAATACTACACATTTCTTATTCCTTGTTTAAAAGTAGTAAAATTGTTAAAAGTAGTTTCTTGGCTGTACAAGACAATACTGCTGTGTTGTTGTAACAGTAGAATGTTACCTTGCCTAATTCTCTTTTGAATTAGATACGAGATAATCTAGCAATAAGCCTGGATAACCAGTCGTCTCCATCTCCTCCTCTCTTGATCCCACCACTCAGAATGTTTGCATCATGGCTATTTAAGGCAAGTGTTTATTCTTTATTGCAATTTCCTCTTCCCTTCTGAAATTGAGTTTAAAAACAGTAATTGCCCAAGACTGCATGTTTTGAAGACAGGCTGGGTATTACTATAGCCAGCGCATCCCACATCTCCAAACAATTCTTCAGGAAAACTGAGAAGTAAATGAAATGTTGTAATGCTCTGCATCTGGACTTGATTTAATCTAAAAACATCATCTCCTTGGCAGGCTACAACTCTGCCAAATGAATATAAAGAAGGCAAACTGCAAGCCTACAAACTAATCTGTGCCATGATGACCAGACGCCAGGATGTTCTGCCAAACTCTGATTTCCTGGTACATTTTTACCTTGTGATGCACCTGGGATTAACCAGCGAGGACCAGGTATCCTGTGACTCCTTTATCATGGGGTGCCATAATGGGAAACTGCTTGTCACACTTATATGTACCAGGGCTTCTGAAAATATACCAGAAATGCTTAAATCCTCAGTGGCTTCCACTCTTCACACATAAGGCCTTCAGAAGTCTGACCAGGGCTTATCACATTCTTGCTTTTTCCCTCACCATCTCTGCATGCATTAACTAAATCTGAACTTTACTTTTCGACCCATACAATCCAGTCTTTGCCTCTGTTGTCAACTTGAAAGTACCATCTCAGCTGCTTTTTCTCTCTGGTTCCAGTCAATTTAAAAATATTTGGAGATTCATGTTTTAGTAGTTGGATTTATGAGGTGCAGTTTTCCTATGAACTAAGGTCTTGGCATTTCTTGATGTGGAGTTCCTTTTATCTTTTCCAAAGAAGCAGACATTTGGTTAAGTAGGAACAAAAAGGTTCAAGGCCTTCACAAAGCTACAGTCCCCTTTGTAGATCCTGGATTTGGGATTATAGGATGTGGCCAGTGTTTGGCCTGCCTCCCTTGGGAAGTCCCCTAGCACTTGTGAGGACAGGAAGAGTGATCCAGATAGGCATATGGACTTTTGAAAAGTGCTATCATTATCTTCTCCCCCTCTCTCTTCCTTCCTTCCTTTCGTGTGTAGGGCTGTGGGCAGTATGTGCCACAGCTCATTACTGCCCACAGCTCAAGTATGGAGGTCAGAGAGCAACTTGCAGCAGCCACATGAGTCCTGGGGATTAAATGTAGGCCACAAGATTTAGGGGCAAGCTTGGCATTTATTTATTTATTTATTTATCTTTAAAATGTACTTGCATTTTTCCTGTGCTGAGTTGTTCTTATGTTTGCTCTAGGCAGCATTGGAAGACAGTGATAACAGCAGCTGAGTTTGGACCCACAGCTTCATTCATTTATTTCAGTAGAAGACTAGGGATATTAAGTACAGTCACTTGTATTCTCTGCTTATCTATTCCCAGCTGCCCCTGCGGGTAGAAGCCCTTCCTACAGAATGATGCAGTGCAGGACACCTAGAAGATTAACGGGTAGAAACGGGGAAAGAGAATCAACTTGGAAGATAGTAATGAGCTCCCTCAGTATGGGAACCCCATAGGAAGGGTGACTTAACAGCACTCTGTGTTAAAATAGTATTTTGATAAGATTTTTTATGGAAAATATATGATTTGGAAATAATGGTCAACTGTAGAATTTTCTGATAAAACAACAACAACAAAACTGAAGTCAGCACAAAATTAGTAGTTCTTAGAATGGGTTTTTTAGGAAGTCCCATAAGAAGTGTGAGTTTAAAATTGTATTCTGTTTGAAGGTGTGTTGGTGTGAAAATAAAGCAGTAAAGCATGAAGTAAGAACTCAAAGTGGTATGAGTATGTTTTTATGAATTGTTTTAAAATATCTTATTCAGGAAAAGTGTTGAGATTATATACTTAAAGTTGTCTTCACGTTTCAGTGTACATCATGTTTTCAGTGAAGTGGAGACAGTGGTCTTTTGTAGACAGCCCAATGGCAGCAGCAGGCCCATCAATGCAGACATTAGGACAGAATGGGGATATCATACATCTCTAGTCTATAATCACCCTATTGTGTACACCACTAGGAGCCTGGAATTTTATGTGGCTTTAATAGAATTAACTATTTTACTTTAACCTTAACAATTATTACTATATATTTTAGAAGCCCCAACTGTCTGCCAAACAGAATTACCCTAAAGTGAACTTTATTTCTTTGCCAGAAGAAATTTACCCAGAGTCTTTCTAATGAAAGAAACCTTTCTCATTTAAGTAAGAAATGTCTCTGGTTAATTAGTTTAACTTTTGGCCCACATGTCTAAGTAGATCATAGTGGTTGTTTTAGAACTTATATGTACTTCTGGAAACACATGCTATATTCATTATAAAAAGAAAAGAAAACATTTGCTACAGAGAATACAGTTAAATTCAATTTTTTAATTGGTAAGCCATGCACCTGTGGCTGGTACCAGGCCAAGGCTTGTTTCCATTTTGTAAGAGTTACAAACAACTACACTTCCATATATTGTGGCATGAAAAGGATTTGTTTATGCAAAGGGAGAAGTTTAGAGACTATCCTTTGCTAGTTTACTTTAAAAGTAAGTAATAGCAAATACTAAGTTTGCTATTTAAATTAAATATATATTATATAAAGAATTAAATAAAAATGTGTTATGTAAATAATTAAATGCAGTAGTTAAGTTAAAATATTAATGTTTTAATTTAACCTTTACTAGTTTTGTTTTATAGAGAAAACACAGGATGTGTTTTCCCCTTTGGCCTCTGGATGGCACACTTGTCTGCTCAACTCAGTTATATAGTTTAAAAGGGCCAGAAGAGCCAAAACCCTAGGACAGTGTGTGTGCAGCATGGTGGTTTACAAAATGCTTCTCCTGAATCTGATAGAATTGTGATTGTAGCCACAGTGCTCAGTGAAATGCTGAGATGCAAACAAGTGCTAAGACTTTAGATACCTTTTCAAATGCAATTGAGACTCAAATGCAAAAATCATCCACAATATAAATATTTCTGGTCTTGTGTACAATCATGTGAAAGCATGACTGCATCTAATATGATACCAAATTTGTTATGTAAGCCAAAAAGCCAGAATGCCAAATTTGTACTTCTAGAACAATGTTTGCAGTAGTTTTAGCTACCTCACTCACTTATTTAGTGGGCAACATAATGGCCTTCTCAGATGGCCTTTCTCTCTCACTGTGATCTAGTGTGGCTTGCAATGTACCCACACTATATAATGATTATAAACCATAAAATGGAGGGGTTTTCCCTGATAAAGATTCCCCACCGACACCCTAGTTTTTTAAGACAAGGTCTTAATGTAGCCTTGGCTCACTATATAGATTATGCTGGCCTCAAATTCATAGAGAACTGCCTGCCTCCCAAAAGATGGGATTAAAGACCTGCACCACCATGCCTGGTCCTGGATTTTTTTTCAATGCTAGTAATCTTGTCACTGATTCAAAGCTAATTAGGATCATAAGCACCTTTATAATAATGATCAATTATGAACTCTGTGTGACTGTAGGATTACTCAGTCAGACCACGAAGGATCTTCCTGTTGCCTCTTCAGCCCAGCTGCACTGTGCCTGGAATATTAGGGTGAAGGATGTTCATGTCTGCTAGATCCACAGTGCCAGACCCAGTGCCAGGAACAGTGTGATGCCCCACTAATTCTTCTCTACACTTCACTTGGAATAATATCTGCCCTATTTTATGAATAAGGAAAGTTCAAAACATCTTGAGAATTTTTGCCAAATGCCGTGTATTCAAAAGGATGTTAGAATTCACAGAAAAGCTTTATGGACCCATTGGGCATGTCTTTTCCATTGACTGACAGCTAACTTGTTAGTCAAACACTCCTTGATCTCATTCCTCCCGTGTTTGGTTTTGCTGGGCCATATTCCTTCTACTCCGTAATCCTCTGAGACTCCCCTCTGACCTGCAGATACCTTTCCAGCTTGCTGTCAGTTTTCTGTTTCTCTTCTAAAGCTGTTCTTGGTTGCTCTTAATTTGCCCTAATGTTTAAGCAGCTTTTTCACCTTAGTCTTCCCCAAAATATTTTGACATGAAAGGAACTATGATTTGGATTTATTAAAAACATTTCCTATTAATTTCATGATTATTTAAAACATATGGAAAGATCAATACGTGTGAAATGGAAAAGGACAGTTGAGGAAAGGAATTTTATTTTCATGTTTGTAAGAACATATATCAAAGACTGGAAAGTTTTCTTTTCTTAAAATAAGTAAACTATTTTTTAACAATGACTTACAGATTTACCGTCTTAATGTAATTTAATTTGTCTGTTATACATCAAAGTTAAGTTCTCTTTTAAATGCAAAGCTTACAGTAATACAAAGTTATTGTTGCAAATTTGCATATAGAAATTTCGGGAAATGTGGATCTTTGTCATTGTAGTCTATAATGTTATATTATCGTATTTTCTAAGGCAGAAAAAAAAACCCGGCATAAATCTTTCCTCAGGTGAAGAATATATATAGTTCTGCTCTACAGTAATCATTGACATACAAATTTGAACAATATCAGCATAATTTTTTGATATAGTAGAATATGGCATGATAAAGTGTAACTGTAAAGCGCCTTCAGTAGGGCTGAGCTTTTGTCTTGGCCTTCATTTCTTAGCCATGTCATCTGGGCTCACCATGCCTTGGTTCCATAGGTAAGAGGAGCATAATCATAGAGTATTACGTCCTTTGGTAAGCATGAGTCTTTATGTGAAGACTGAGGGTAATGAATGCAGTAGCTCTAAGAACCTCATGTATTTAATTTTTCCAATAACTGAGTGCTGTGTTTGTTTCATTACCCATCTGCCATCTTACATTTTAATATAATGATCTGACTGAAAAACGTACTTATACACTATACAATTGCACAAGAGGAGAAATGTCTACTCCCTATATTATGGGTCAAACATAGTAGTGTTTACTTTGCTCTTTGTACCCATGATCCAGGAATGTCTTGTGGGCCTATGGTCATTGACTCTCTACTTGCTTCTCGCCTAACTCAATGACAGATGATGGAAGGGTGAACTCTGAATGAGTCAGACTCCTTGCAACTGGTTTAGCCTAGTATTTGAAAGACATGGGGAGTAGTGGGACAGCATCTTGAAGGAGATGGGCTCCTTTAGAGGTTCTGCCCACACACTAGCCTCACTGCAAGCAGCAGGATCTCTGCCAGTGCCAGCTTTCTCAGCTCAGAGTGTAGCTGGGTGTGTCTGCTGCCTTTTCCTTCACTGCTGAGACTCATAGTTGTTGGTTCTTTGGCACTTCTGGAAATTCTGTAAACCAGCTGACACTGATGTCAATTATTGTCCTCAGACACTCTGAAAAATGGGTTGTGTTGTCTGCAAGTAAGATTCTGGCATAATCTATGACTGCTCCATAGTGCTGCTGAGTCCTGGAAATGCAGGATCAACAGCAATTCAGCTCAGCTCCTACATATACCTGCAGCATTAACTTAACCAACTGGGGTTTTTTTCTCTTTTAACTTTAGTCACTTATTTTGTAGCCAATAACATGTCACTTGTTTTAAGAATATTTTAACTTGCTCTTTGAGTATACTTTTTAACTATACCAACATTAAAAATATATATAACTTTAGGTCCTATATATAGAGGATTATTCTATCTTAGAAATCAAAATAAGTTTATGCTTTTTCTTAACGGATGTTACAGCCTCCTCTCAAGAGGTATATGATGGAATAATATAATAATAAACAGTCGGTTGTAAAAAGATCCCCAGGGTCTCCTCAGTGAGTGTAAGGCTCACTGGTGAGCTATGAAAGCAAGGTGCAGGGGTGATCCTTGTAAATTGGCCATACCTGGCTCTTCTAATAACCTCAGACAGCCTGCATCATGCAGTGATATGTAATCATTGCATCACCTTTTCTCAAACAAAGAACTGCCCTTTGTTAGAAATTTAGCCTTATAAGTAGAACTTTGTGTGCTAGATATGTATAAGTTCCTCAGCATAATTAAAGCTAATCTGATATGAATATTCAGTTATGGAAAAAGAATTATCATATCAAACTGAGTGGAAGGCAGAGGTTTATTTTTACTTGTCTTGTTTGTCTCATATCAAAGGAAATAATTTTATTACTTCTCTGCCATAATGATTTTTTATGGTAAGCTATTTGTACAAAAATTTTAACTCAGAGTTTTAATTCAGTGGTGGCACAATAGAATACACACTTTGGCATTTAGACATTTATATGACACCTGGTGTATAATCTTGATGTGCTCAGTATAAGAGCTATAGAAGGCTCACCCCATAGAAGTTTCATTTTAAAAGAATTTTTTTTAGAAAGTAGTGATTTTTATTTTGACCTATGTTTTTGGTCATGACAATCCCAACTCAAAATTGTGTCCCAATTTTTCCCCCACAGTTCCACTGACTCATGAAGACAGGAACATTACTGCTTTGCAGAGAATGTCCACCTTTTCCTTTATAGCTTTTCCATGAGTAAGAGATTAAACAATTTTCCAGACTTGAATAATCTCTCAGGGAAAAACTTAAAAACAGGACAGATCATAGTTCCACCATGGTTTCTGCCAGAGAAACTGAGGACTCTGAATGGTGTACAGGAATTATAATTCAGGGATAAAGTAATACAACCTGTGAAACTATTCACAGTTGTAATTCCAAAATGGTTAGACAGGAAATGTTTGTCATGTTCTAAATTGTTCACATTTTATAATTATATATTTTGTAGAATTTGAATATGCTATCTGTGTGGAATCGGAAAATACAATTATAAATTTTACCCTAAATTTGATAGTACTAATCAGATGTGTGATTCTTCCATTTTAAAAAATAATTTTTAAAGCCCTAGTTTTGTACTATGAGGGGGAAAAGGACTAATCTGGATCTATTCCTGTTGTAACAGTGGGTCTTGTATCTCTATGCTTCAGGATATGACTTCAAAATGACTTTAGTATGCAGTCTTTATAGATGACAAGCCTCAAGTTGGTACCTATGAAACCTGAGAACAAGACTCAGTTTTGCCTCTCACTAGCCATATGGCCTCACCTGACTGAGAGTGTTCATGGATAAGGTAAACTAGAAGACTCTAAGATCCCTGAGCATTCTTGGATTTTCTGGTTTACTTTTTAAAAATTTTTTCATTAGAGTCATATCATCCTTTCCTAAATATGTGTAATATTTAAGAACTGTTTTACATTGGGTATTTTTTTCTCACCATTGTTAAGTATTCAGTTTTGAAGGTATGAAATGCATAGCATAAGTGATTATCTGTAATATTCACTAATTTATACAAAGAACCAAATAACTGATATTTGGGTCAAATGTCCTTGTAGGTAAATTGGTTGACAAATGAAGAGATTGGACTTGTCAGGACTTGGGAGGATTTAAAGAGTGGCAGAATTTATAAGGCAAGATGCAGGATGGGGGTTCACATGTCACAGGACTCAGGAAATGCCCAAGGACCAGCGACCAGAGAGAGCAACTTTGACTTAGTGCCAGATAAGTACGGATGAAATTACCATGTGAACATGAGTAAGCAGGGCAGCACTGTAAAGTGCCCCAGACTGTCTGCATCATCAGAGCCAAGGATAGACCATGCAGGCATGACCCTTGAACCTTGCTTGCACAGCTCACTGCTCAATCTTCCACTCACAGAGTAGTTTTCACCCCACAGATAATGGAGGATTTTCAATGGTTTTGAAGCAAAAAACTCAACATGACTTAAAAAAAAGAAAGAAAAAGAAAACGTCGAAGAACCTTACACTACAACAGTTATTTGAGATAAATTATAACTATGAGAGAATGATGACAGCAAGAACAAAAAGAGAATTATAATAGCACAGGAACAAGTTAACAAGGGTTAGTGATGACAGACACAGATTGTGTGTGTGTGTGTGTGTGTGTGTGTGTGTGTGTGTGTGTATACATGTATATATGTTTTGTATATATGAAATATTGGCAAGCAGGTAAGATACTATATTGGACAGAAAGTTTTCTGGCAAAGGTAGAAGAACAGACAGTGTTCCCATCCCTTCTCAAAGTCAAGCGCAGTTCTGAAGGGGGCTGTGAGTTAAGGAAAAGAGGGAGAGCTGATGCTTAATCGTGCAAGGCTAGAAACTGTGGTTCAGTGTCAAGCATTCACACAGTTCATGCTTCCACCTTCCTTTACCTCGGATGCCATAGCAGGAGGCACATGTGGGTTACCAAAGAATCCTTTCCTACTAGCAATTAGAAATTTATGGGAAATATTTCCAGGGACATTTTCTCTACCTAAAAATACACATTTTTTTTTTAACCATTTTGGATTTAAACAATTGGTATGTAAATAATAAATTTACTCTGTTATTGCAATAGAATATCTAAAGGTCTTTGTTGTCTGATGGTTTTTCTTAGCTTTGTTACTATGTATTTTCAAAACTAATCTGATACTCAAAATATTTAATCTCTTTAAAAATATAATTGCATTCATTTAAATTCACTTGATTCAAATTAATGTTATTTTACCCAACACACCGGTTTACTTAAGGAATATCCAAAACTTTTATGTTTTAACAAGGATTGATGAAAAAAGTAACAGTTATAAAGATAGATGGTGCATGTTCTTCTCACTGAGTATGTGTACCAAAGTCAGAATGGTAAATGAACACCACCTCGTAGTGTCCAGGGCTTTCCGAGCGTTTCTCAAGTTTCCTGGGAAAGTACCAGCTATAGAGTTGTTAAACTTTTTCAAGAAAAGTAAATTTCATTAGACTTCCCTCAGCTATCAGTGGTCGTGGAGACTTAGGACAGGTGCCTGCAGCAAACAATGGGATAGAAAGGTTTTTCTTTTATTTTATAGCTATATAGCCAATAATTATTTTTGTTAATCTGCCAAGCCCAATAAGGAAATACCTCAATAAGGAAAGTGGAAATATGTTGATAGTGACAGACAGCAGAGGTTTCACATGTGTACAGGGAACTTGTTTCATGGCTTTAAAATGTATAAGATGAGAGCACAGGAGGCTGTTCTGGAGAGGAACAAATCTACCTGAGAGGCCAGAAACTAACAAAACATTTGATTTACCTCATTGGACTTAGGATATAAAGCCTCTCTTTTAAGTAAATGCAATCAATGAAGAATATAACACAAGCATATTCTATCATAAATCTTCTATGTATTCAATAGGACATAATAGGTAATGTGTTTTTCTTCTCCAAAGTCTGTTTTTAGAAGTGTATTTTATTTACTATAGCTTTTCCCAAGGATCAAGCCGCAAGAACCTTCCTTAATGGAGTCTTTTGAGCGTGTCTTATCTTTTCCCAGACAGAATAAATGTAAATGTGATAGATGGTAGACATGGAAAAATAGAAACTTCTCTTTGTCCCAATCCATTCAGCAGTCATTGTGAGGGCAAAGTGGGTAACCAAAGCAACCTCACCTCACCATTTAAGAATCTGGCTCCAGCTACCAGCTTTAGATCAGGCTTTAACTGTGTACTGTGATGGGCTAGTCAGCTTCTTATCATAGAACTGATTCTGGGCCCTGGGGTTTGGAACAGACTGCTTCCCAGGAGACCTTTGGCAATATCCAGAGACATTTTTGGTTGTTGCAGCTGGGACAGAGATCCATTGGCATCTAGAATGTAGAAGAATCTATGGCTCAGAATATCAAAAGTGCAGAAGATGGCACTGGGCTGAGAGAAGAGCTAGGCAGCACGGTGGCAAAGCTTTCCAGTCCCAAAGCGTACATAAGACCAGTCTCCTTAACTTAACCAGGAAATTAAAGCACAGGAAAATTTACCAAAGAGATTGAGAGGCAAATGTTTAAGACTGATTATAAGAAAGTTGTCAGTGTTTTTTGTTTGTTTTTTGTGGTTTCTTTTTTTTTTCAAGAATTTTAGTAGTGGAACTTAACTAAATTAATTGATTTCTTTTTAAATTCAATTTAAAAAGTGAAATATGGTCTGATGAATTCAGGTGAACATTCAGAGGACTTGAGGTAGATGTTGCCTAGAAGCACAGTTTGTGGCCTGAAGCCTGAAAGTACAAGGTGCTAGCTCAGAGCTGGAAGCCACTTCTTCCCTACCCAAGGCCTTGCCACACTCCAGAGAGCAAGGATGGCTAAGAGGATAGCTTGCTTGGAGGAATGCTGGGGTGGACATATAGACAGTTGCTTCCTTAAAAGCCAAGGCAGTGCTGTATTGAAGATTAGGTCAACTTTCTTTGTGAGCTGAGTCTAGTAGGGAAATTCTGATTTACTTTGTGTGTGTGTGTGTGTGTGTGTGTGTGTGTGTGTGTGTGTGTGTGTGGTGTGTGTGTGTGTGGTGTGTGTGTGTGTGTGTGTGTGTGGTGTGCATGTGTGTGTGTGCATACACATATGAAGTATCCCGTTCTGCCCATCTGCCATGCACACGGCACCCATCTATACCTTATTCTCTTGAGACAGAGCCTCTCACTGAACCTAGAGCTTGCTACCTCTGCTGGCTCATGAGCAAGCTCCAGTGAACCAATGCTGGGATTACAGGTGTGTGTGGCCAGCTTTTACAGGGGTCATGGGGAGCTGAACTCAGGTCTTCAAGATTGCAAGAAGCACTCTTACCTACTGAGTTATCTTCCTAGGTACTAGAGACATTTTGTTAGTGCAATTTTCTATTCAAATATGACAAGTGACTGATCCTGAGTGTGTCAACATCTTTAGCTCCATGGGGATGTCTAGCACTTTCTTGGGCTGCGGTGAGGAAAGGGAATATTTAGCCATTGCTTGTGCTTTGGCCTTATCCATAAATGACTGTACCCTTGAGTCAACAGCTCTGTGCCTCTTTTTCACTAGTCTGTGAAATGAGTTCCAGTGACTCTCTCTGACTCTGTCATAGAAGGGCATGTTGCCCTTCGTTGCCACCAGTGTTTGTTACTGCAACTAGTTCTCATCTACTTACAAGACCGTTGTTCTCATCTAGAACTCTGGAGATTTTTAGGCGAATTCATGTTTTTTCTCTGGAAAGAGGCATGCCAGAAGGATGGCTTCTAGAAGTATTATAATATACTAAAGTTCTATTAGAGAAGAGAGGACACCTAAGCTCCCGTCTGCAGGGTAAAGATTGTGTACTTTAAACACGACTGTGCTTTAGAATCCATAGGGATATGTTTGGATATCAGCAAAGCATGTTAAATGGCAGGTTTCTTTCTGTGAGAATGTGCTCGTGGTCTCCTTGTGTGGAACAACCTCTTTTCTTTTCCTTACTTCTTTTTACTGTCTAGCAGTAAGTGGTGGTGTGGTAATTACAGATTGTTCAGCTATAAATGCTATTTACTGGAACACATTTTAGAGAGAACATTGTTTTCTAAGGAAACAATAAGCAAGTTTTCCTTTTGTTCTCTCATGGAAAAATATTCTCTGGTAGGTATTTGTGGGCTAGAAAAATCTGAGCAAAAGAGAACCTTCCAGTAAGGAGACATAACAATAAAGTACCTGCCATTGTTAACTCATGCTGGAATGTTACTGAGCATGTGCAGTGTGGTCATTTTGTCATGACCTAGTGCCACATGTCATCTAGTTGGTCCATCCTTGGTCTCCATGGCACGTTTGTTCCCATGCAGGAGCTTAGCACCCTGGCCTGCTGCTAGCCAACCACATGTAGCAGTCACCTGACCTGAGAAGTCATTGCTGAAAGCAGGGAGGAAATGAGTGACTTATTAAATGTCTATGCAGGATGTCTTCGGGTAGTTTGACTTTCATTTTAGGGTTTATTTTATTTTGTTAACTTATTTAAGAATGAGTAGGCTTTTTTTTTCTTTTTCTTTTATTGAAAATAGCGTTTTCACCCCACATAATAAGAGATCCTGATTATGTTTTCCCTTCCCTTCACTCCTCCCAGTTTCTCCCCCACCTCCGCTGCTACTCTCCCATCTAGATCCCCCTTTTTAGTCATTAGAAAACAGACATACTTCCAAGGGATAATAATAAAATATTATACAATAAAATAAACCAAACCCCAACACATTGAGGTAGGACAAAACAGACGGACAAAAGGAAAAAAAAAGGCACAAGAAACACAGAAGTAGAGACCCACTCATTCTCACCCTCAGGAATCCCATAAAAACATAAACTAGAAAGTATAATATATACACAAGGACCTGCAGAGTAGAAAGAGAGGTTATGTATGTATATATGTATATATGTATGTACATATATATACACATATGTATTAAGAATAAGATAACAATAATAAAACAAACAAGAAAAAGCTCTGAGATGATATGAGAAGAGGAACCTCCTGTGGTATGATTGAGTTCGTTTTCTCTTGGGCACCTAATGCTAGGTGTGCAACCTATCCTTAAGAGTAATTTGCTTCCCCTGTGAATCTCCATTGGAGAAAACTGAGTTTTCATTTGTAAGTGGTTATCAATTGGAGATGGCGTCTGGGTTAGGGATAGATGCATGTGTACACATCTCCTCTCAGCTCTAGGACCCCCATGCAGTCCCTGTACATGCTGCCTCAGTCTCACATGTACATCTATCATGTTGATTTAGAGAACTTTCTTTTCTTAGTATCCTTAATCCCCTCTGTCTCTTTACACTCTTTCTGCCTTCACTTCTGCAGCATTCTCTGAGCCCTGATGTCTCTGAGCATTTGGTGGAGACATACTGTTTAGGGCTGAGTGTTCCAAGGTCTCTCATATGCTGCACATCTGGTTGTGGGTCTCTATATTTGTTGTTATGTTTCTCCTTTGATCACTTGCAGAGTACCTTCCTGTGCCATAGAGGTAGAGGTAAACGCTCTATGTAGACACCTCCTCTACTTCTCCATGTTCAATGAGTTGTGTATGTTTTATCTTCAACAATGGGGCCTTGTCATCAGTTTGTGAAGAGCAACCCCATGGGATCTCTTAGGCCAACAACTCAATTAGATGTAACTCAATCCCAGTACTAGAAGCTTCAGTTGGTGACAAGAGATGGCCCACTGGGGCTCTGTCTCCTGCATTATTTGGCAATTTTATTTAGATCATCTCATATATGTATATATTTTAGGAAACTCATACTGATTCAGGTTCCATACTGCTCCTTAAATGGCCTTTGAATTTAGCTATCCTTGTATTCCTTTCCTTATCCCCCTTCCCCCTCCTCCTCCCCACTTGATTCTTTCATTCCAGGTCCTCCCCCCACCCTCATCTATGCATAACTACCTATTCTATTCCCCTTTCCAAGAGAGATAATTTTCTCTCATAATTGCATACTTTATTCCTAACCTCTGTGGTTCTATGGATTGTAGTTTGGTTATCATTGACGTAATATATCATTAAGTTAACAATATCCATATAAGCAAATGTATATTGTGTTTGTCTTTCTGGGTTAGCTCACTCAGAAGTAAATGGTTGCTAGTTTCAATGATTTACCTTCAAATTTCATATTTTTAACATCTTAGTAATGTTCCATTGTGTAAATGCACCACATTTTCTTTATTCATTTATCTGTTGAGGGATATCTAGGTGGTTTTTAATTTCTGGCTACTATAAATAGAGCAGTGATTAACATGTTAACTAGTAACATGATTGAACAAGTGTCTGTATGATAGGATGTAGTATCCTTAAGGCATATATTATATACCCAAGAGCGGTATAGCTAGATTTTGAGTAGATTGATTTCCATCTTCCTATGGAATGCCACACTTTCCATAATGGCCATACAAGTTTGCACTTCCATCTACAGTAGATGAGAGTTCCCCTTATTCTATATCCTTGCCAGCATGAGCTGTCACTTGTTTTACTGATTTTAGCCATTCTGGCCTGTGCAAGATAGATTCACATAGTAGTTTTGATTTGCGTTTCCCTTGTAGCTAAGGAAGCTGAACAATTCTTTTTGTGCTTCTCAGCCATTTGGGTCCCCACCCATGCTGGTACATATGGATCCCATTTTAAATTGGATTGTTTTCTTGATAACTAATTTTTGAGAGATATATTGGATTATATATATATATGTATACATGTATATGTATACATATATATGATATTAGCCCTCTGAGGGGTCTATACTTGGCAAAAATCTTCCCATCCTGTAGGCTGCCACTTTGTTCAAATGATGTTGTCCTTTGCCCCACAGAAGCTTCTAAGTTTCTTGAACCATTTATTAATTGTTGGTCTTAGTGCCAGTGCTAACAGTGTTCTGTTCAGGGAGTTTTTGTGCCAGTGAGTTCAAGACTATTCCTCTCTTTCTCTTCTATCCATTTCAGAGTATCTGGTTTTATGTTGAGATCTTTGATGCACTTGAACTTGGGTTTTGTGCAAGGTGATAAGTTTGGATCTAAGATGCTGTCTTTTGTCCAGTGTGTATTTTTTGCTTATTTATCACAAATCAGGTATTCATATGTCTGTGGGTTTATGTCTGGATCTTCAGTTCAATTCCGTTGATCAACATGTCTGGTTTTTTTTTCTTTTTTTTTTTTT
>NW_022196897.1:131641715-131644362 GCF_008632895.1 Mastomys coucha | reverse complement strand
CCAGTACCATGTTGTTTTTATGACTACCGCTGAGTAGTACAATTTGAGCTCAGGAATAGTGATTTCTCTAGTAGTTTTTTTTATTAGTCAGGATTGTTTTAGCTATCCTGCGTTTTTGTTTTTTCCATATGAAGCTAAAGATTACCTTTTCAAAAATCTTTGAAGAATTGTGTTGGAATTTTGATGGGATTGCATTGAATCTTTAGATTGTTTTTGGTAGTATGGCCATTTTTACTACATTAATTCTACTGATTGATGAACATGGGAGATCTTTTCATATTCTAATATCTTCTTCAGATTCTTTCTTCACTGTTGCAAAGTTTTTATCATACAAGTCTTTCACTTGCTTGGTTAGAGTTACTCCAAGATATCTTAGGTTTTTTGAGACTGTTGTGAAAAGAGTTTTCCCAATTGATTTCCCAGTTCATTTGTCCTATGTATGTAGGAAAGCTACTGACTTGTGAATTAATTTTTGATTCAGCTACTTTGTAGTGTTTGGAAGTGTTCATCAGCTGTAGGAGTTCCCCAGTGAAAATTTTATGGTCACATATTTACCACCATGCAAATAAAGGTACTTTGACTTTTTCCTTTCCAGTTTGTATACCTTTGATCTCCTTCAGTAGTTTCATTGCTCTAGCTAAGACTTAAAGTACTGACCTGGCAGTGGTGCCACATGCCTTTAGTCCCAGCACTTGGGAGGCAGAGGCAGGCAGATTTCTGAGTTCGAGGCCAGCTTGGCCTATAGAGTGAGTTTCAGGACATCCAGGATTATACAGAGAAACCCCATCTTGAAAAACCAAAAAAAAAAAAAAAAAAAAAAAAAAAAAAAAAAAAAAAAAAAAAAAAAAAAAATATGGTATGGAGAGAGTAGACTGTTGCGGATAGCCCTGGGGCTAATTATATCTGATGTTAATTCATTTCTCCTGCAAGGGGCTTCAAACAAGAAATGAGTCAGTACTCAAGTGATTTTCTGTAAACCTTCTTCCCACCTTAATGTATAAAATAAAGGCTAGAGCCAGTGATTGGGCAGAGAAAGAGGGGGAGGTGGAGCTGAAGGATTTGGGAGAAAAGGAGGGAGAGAGAAAGAGAGGGGGGAGAGAGGGGGAGAGAGAGAGGGGAGGAGAGAGAGAGGGAGAGACAGACAGACAGATACAGAGACGGAGGAGGAGGAGCAGGAGGAGAAAGGAAAAAAAGATAGAGCAGAAGCACCTGGCTTGGAGAAACTGCAAGTTATAAGAGATCTTTTATATGGGGAAGATGGTAGTGTAGTGGTAGATCTGCCCAGTCTAGGCGCACAGCATGAATTCATGTTAATTGAGTTGTGTTTTCATTGCCCCTTCTTATTTGGATTCGATATTTATGGTCACATATATACCAACATGCAAATAAAGATACTTTGTCTTTTTCCCTTTCCAATCTGTATCCCTTTGATCTCCTTCAGTGGTTTCATTGCTCTACCTAAGACTTCAAGTACTATAGTGAATAGGTATAGAGAGAGTAGACACCTGTATTGTTTATGATTTTTGTGGAATTGCTTTGAGCATCTTCAATTTAAGTTGATATTGCCATGGGCTTGCTGTAAACTGTATTTATTATGTTGAAGTATGTCCCATGTATCTTTGGTCTCTCTAGGACTTTTGTCAAAGACTACTTCTGCATCTGATAAGATGTTCATGTGGGAGGGAGTGCTCTAACCCAGAGAATCGGGTGAGATGGCCATTTTCTCTCCAGTGACTTTCTAAAGTGAGACCAGCCAGGAGGCACAGGCCTCACAAGTGGCAGGGCAGCCAGGACAGGTTCCTTTCTACCTCAGATTACACCAGAGGGACACCAAATCCACAGCCCTCCCTGCACCTTTCCTGCAAGTGGAAAGCCTGTCTTCAGGATGTGCTCTGACCCCAGTACTCAGAAGGGATGACTGATCCACAGCCATCTGCACATGGGCTTTACCACAGGAGAGCTGATCTCCCAGAAGTGCTGACACAGGCTTACAGACACACAGGTGGAACAAGCTCTAGTCAGAGACAGCAAGGACATCTAACACCAGAGATCAACAGATGGTGAAAGGCAAAGCAAGAATCTTACCAACAGAAACCAAGACTACTTGGCTTCATTAGAATGTAGTACTCCCATCATAGCAGGTCTTAGATATCCCAAAACACTGAAAAAGCAAGATTTGGATCTAAAATCATATCTCATGATGGTGACAGAGGAATTTAAGAAGGATATGAATAACTCCTTTAAAGAAATACAGGAGAACACAGGTAAAGAGGTACAAGCCCTTAAAGAGGAAACACAAAAATCCTTTAAAGAATTACAGGAAAACACGAACAAACAGGAATGAATTGAACAAAACCATCTAGGATCAAAATATGGAAGTAGAAACAGCCAAGAAATCACAAAGAGAGACAACTCTGGAGATAGAAATTCTAGGAAAGAAGTCAGGAACCACAGATGCAAGCATCACCAATAGAATACAAGAGATAGAAAAAAGAATCTCAGGTGCAGAAGATATCATAGAAAACACTGACACAACAGTAAAAGAAAACACAAAATGCAAAAAGTTCCTAACCCAAAACATCCATGAAATCCAGGATGCAATGAAAAGACCAAACCTAAGGATAATAGGTATAGAAGAGAGTGAAGA
>NW_022196897.1:131628706-131641137 GCF_008632895.1 Mastomys coucha | reverse complement strand
GGAGTAGCCATTCTAATATTGAATAAAATTGACTTTCACCCTAAAGTGATCAAAAAAGATAAGGAGGGTCACTTCATACTCATCAAAGGTATGATCTACCAAGATGAACTCTCAATTGTGAACCTTTATGCTCCAAATGCAAGGGCATCTACATTCATAAAAGAAACTTTACTAAAGCTCAAAGTACACATTGAACCACACACAATAATAGTGGGAGATTTCATCACCCCACTCTCTGCAATGGACAGATCATGGAATCAGAAACTAAACAAAGACACAGTGAGACTAACAAAAGTTATGAAACAGGTAGACTTTACAGATATCTATAGAACTTTTTATCCCAAAACAAAAGGATATACCTTCTTCTCAGCACCTCATGGTACCTTCTCCAAAATTGACCATATAATTGGTCACAAATGAGGCCTCAACAGATACAAAAAAATTGAAATAATTCCTTGCACCTATCAGATCACCATGGACTAAAGCTGCTCCTCAGTAATAGCATAAACAATAGAATGCCCACATACATGTGGAAACTTAATAACATTCTACTCAATGATAACTTGGTCAAAGAAGAAATAAAGAAAGAAATTAAAGACTTTTTAGAGTTTAATGAAATGAAGCCATAACATATCCAAACTTATGGGCCACAATGAAAGCAGTCCTAAGAGGAAAACTCATAGCTCTAACTGCCTCCAAAAAGAAACTAGAGAGAGCATACCCCAGCAATTTGACAACACATCTGAAAGCTCTACAACAAAAAGAAGCAAATCACCCAAGAGGAGTCAAAGGCAGGAAATATTCAAAACTTAGGGCTGAAATCAACCAAATTGAAACAAAAAGAACTATACAAAGAATCAACGAAACCAGGAGCTGTTTCTTTGAGAAAATCAACAAAATAGATAAGCCCTTAGCCAGACTAAGTAGATGGCACAGAGACAGTATCCTAATTAACAAGATCAGAAACGAAAAGGGAGACATAACAACAGACACTGAGGAAATCCAAAAAATCATGAGATCCTACTACAAAAGCCTATACTCAACAAAACTCGAAAACCTGGATGAAATGGACAATTTTCTAGACAGATACCAGGTTCCAAAGTTAAATCAAGATCAGATCAACAATCTAAACAGTCCCTTATCTGCTAATGAAATAGAAACAGTCATCAATAGTCTCCCAACCAAAAAAAGCCCAGGACCAGATGGGTTTAGTGCAAAGTTTTATCAGACATTCAAAGAAGAACTAATACCAATACTCCTCAAAGTATTCCACAAAATAGAAGGTACTCTACCCAATTTGTTTATGAAGCCACAATTACTCTTATACCTAGACCACACAAAGACCCAACGAAGAAAGAAAATTTCAGACCAATTTCCCTTATGAATATCGATGCAAAAATACTAAATAAAATTCTTGCAAACCAAATCCAAGAACACATCAAAATGATCATCCATCATGATCAAGTAGGCGCCATCCCAGAGATGCAGGGATGGTTCAATATACAGAAATCCATCAACATAATCCACTACATAAACAAACTCAAAGAAAAAAAACATGATCATCTCATTAGATGCTGAGAAAGCATTTGACAAAATCCAACATCCCTTCATGATAAAAGTCTTGGAAAGATCAAGAATTCAAGGCCCATACTTAAACATAGTAAAAGCAATATACAGCAAACCAGTAGCCAAAATCAAACTAAATGGAGAGAAACTTGAAGCAATCCCAATAATATCAGAGACTAGACAAGGCTGCCCACTTTCTCCCTATCTATTTAATATTGTTCTTGAGGTCCTAGCCAGAGTAATTAGACATCAAGAGGAGATCAAAGGGATATGAATTGGAAAGGAAGAAGTCAAATTATCACTATTTGCTGATGATGTGATAGTATACTTAAGTGACCCAAAAATTCCAACAGAGAGAGCTCCTAAACCTGATAAACAACTTCAGCAACATAGCTGAATATAAAATTAACTCAAGCAAATCAGTGGCCTTCCTCTACACAAAGGATAAACAGGCTGAGAAAGAAATTAGAAACAACACCCTTCACAATAGTAGGAAATAATATAAAATGTTGACTTGGTGTGACTCTAAGCAAGTAAAAGAACTTCAAGTCTCTGAAGAAGGAAATTGAAGAAGATGTCAGAAGATGGAATGATCTCCCATGCTCATGGATTGGCAGGATTAATATAGTAAAAATGGCCATCTTGCCGAAAGCAATCTACAGATTCAATGCAATCCCCATCAAAATTCCAACTCAATTCTTCACAGACTTAGGAAGAGCAATTTGCAAATTCATCTGGAATAACAAAAAACCCAGGATAACCAAAACTACTCTCAACAATAAACAACCTCTGGTGGAATCACCATCCCAGACCTTAAGCTGTACTACAGAGCAATTGTGATAAAAACTGCATGGTATTGGTACAGTGACAGGGCAGGTAGATCAATGGAATAGAATTGAAGACCCAGAAGTGAACCCACAAACCTGTGGTCACTTGATGTTTGACAAAGGACCTAAAACCATCCAGTGGAAAAAAGACAGCATTTTCAACAAATGGTGCTGGCTCAACTGGCAGTTAGCATGTAGAAAAATACAAATCGATCCATTTCTATCTCCTTGTATAAAGCTCAAGTCCAAGAGGATCAGGGACCTCCACATCAAACCAGATACACTGAAACTAATAGAAAAGAAAGTGGGGAAGAACCTCGAGCACATATAGGCACAGGGGAAATTTTCCTGAACAGAACACCAATAGCTTATGCTGTAAGATCAAGAATTGACAAATGAGACCTCATAAAGTTACATAGCTTCTGTAAGGCAAAAGACACTGTCAATAGGACAAAACAACAACCAACAAATTGGGAAAAGATCTTTACCAACCCTATATCTGATAGAGGGCTAATATCCAATATATTCAAAGAGCTCAAGAAGTTAGACTCCAGAGAACCAAATAACCCTATTAAAAAATGGGGTACAGAGCTAAACAAAGAATTCTCAACTGAGGAATACCGAATGGCTGAGAAGCACCTAAAGAAATGTTCAACATCCTTAGTCATCAGGGAAATGCAAATCAAAACAACCCTGAGATTCCACCTCACACAGTCAGATTGGCTAGGATAAAAAACTCAGGTGACAGCAGATGCTGGAGAGGTTGTGGAGAAAGAGGAACACTCCTTCATTGTTGGTGGGACTGCAAGATGTTACAACCACTCTGGAAATCAGTTTGGTGGTTCCTCCGGAAACTGGACATAGTTCTACCAGAGGACCCAGCTATACCACTCCTGGGAGCATCCAGAAGATGCTCCAACATGTAATAAAGACACATGCTCCACTATGTTCATAGCAGCCTTATTTATAATAGCCAGAAACTGGAAACAACCCAGATGTCCCTCAAGAGAGGAATGGATACAGAAATTGTTGTACATCTACACAATGGAATACTACTCAGCTATTAAACACAATGAATTTATAAAATTCTTAGGGAATTGGATGGATCTGGAGAATATCATCCTGAGTGAGGTAACCCAATCACAAAAGAACACACATGGTATGTACTCTCTGATAAGTGGATATTAGCCCAGAAGATTGGAATACACAAAGTACAATCCACAAACCACAAGAAACTCAAGAAGGAAGACCAAAATGTGGATACTTCATTCCTTTTTAAAAGTGGGAACAAAATACCCATGGAAGGAGTTGCAGAGTCTAACTATGTAGCAGAGACTAAACAAAGGACAATTCAGAGACTGCTCCACCTGGGAATCCTTCCCATATTCACTCATCAAATCTAGACATCATTGTGGATGCCAGTAAGTGCTGAATGACAGGAGCCTGATATGGCTGTCTCCTGAGAGGCTTTGACAGTACCTGACTAATACAGAAGTAGAGGCTCACAGCCATCCATTAGACTGAGTACAGGGTCCCCAATGAAAGAGCTAGAGAAAGGACCCAAGGAGCTGAAGGGTTTGCAGCTCCTTAGGACGAACAACAATATGAACTAACTAGTACTCTCAGAGCTCCCAGGGACTAAACCACCAACCAAAGAGTACACATAGTGGGACTAATGGCTCCCACCATGTATAGCAGAGGCTGGCTAAGTTGGTCATCAATGGGAGGAGAGGCCCTTGGCCCTGTGAAGGTTCTATGCCCCAGTGTAGGGGAATGCCAGGACCCCACTAAACAGGAGAGGGTGGGGTGGCGAGCAGGGAGGGGGGAGGGGGCTTGTTTTTTGTTTTTTTGGTTTGGTTTTTTTTTCTGTTTTTTGGAAGGGATAGTGGGAATCAAGATATTGTATGACATGTAAATTAAGAAAATATCTAATAAAAAATGTTCATATGATTTTTTGTTTGTCTTTCAGTTTGTTTGTATGGTGAATTACATTTATCTATTTACATATCTATTGAACTATGCCTGCATCTCTGGAATGAAGCCTAATGATCTTGGTGGATGATCTTTTTGATCTGTTTACAAATATTTTATTGAGAACTTTTGGTCTCAATCTATAAGAAAAATTGGCCTACAACTCTTTGTTAGGTCTTTTTGTAGTTTGAGTATCAGAGTAACAGTGGCCTCAAAACAAATTGGGCAGTTTTCCTTCTCATTCTCTTTTGTGGAATAATTTGAGGAGTAGTGGCCTTGACTTTTATTTGTAAGTCTGGTAGAATTGTGAACTAAAATCATCTGGTCCTGGGCTTTTTTTTTTTCAGTTGGTAGACTTCCTACTACTGCCTCTATGTCACTAGGGGTTATAGGTCTGTCTAAATTGTTTATCTGATGTTGATATAACTTTGGTTTTGATATGCATCTAGAAAATTATCCATTTTTTTAGATTTTCTCATTTGATGGAGTATGTGTTTTTAAAGTATATATTTTATGATTTTCTGAATTTCCTCAGTGTCTGTTATGTTACCCATCTCTAATTTTGTTAATTTGGATCTTCTCTTTCCACCTAATTTGTTAATTTGGATAAGAGTTTGTCTATATTATCGATTTTTCTCAAAGAAACAATCCTTTGTTTCATTGAATCTTTGTATAGTTTTGGTGTGGTTGTTCCTGCTTTATTAATTTCAGCCCTGAGTTTGATTATTTCTTGCTGTTTATCCCTTGTGGGTATGGCTTATCATTTTTATGCTAGAGCTTTCAGGTGTGTTGTTAAGTTACTAGTGTGAGACGTCTCCAGGTTTTGTTTTGTTTTCTTTTTTATATTGTCACTTACTGCTGTGAACATGCCTCTTAAAACCACCTTTTTTGTGTCCCATAGTTTGGCTATGTTGTGTATATATTGCATATATTTTCATTAAATTCTAGGAAGTCTTTAATTTTTTCTTGACCCATTCTTTATCCAATAGTGAGTTTAGTTTCCATGAGTTGGTAGGTTTTCTGTTATTTCTATTCTTGTTGATATTCAGCTTTAATTTGTGGTAGTCAGATAGGATGTATAGTGTTATTTCAAATTTTCTTTTATCTGCTGAGACATGCCTTGTGTCCAAGAAATGGTCAGTTTTGAAGAGAGTTCTGTGAGGTGCAGAGACGGTATATTTTTTGTGTACTTGGGTGAAATGTTCTGTAAGTGTCTATTAGGTCCATTTGGTTTATAGTTCTAGCATTTCCTTGTTTAGGTTTTGTGTCAGTGACCTGTGTATTGTCAAGAGTGGGGTATTGAAGTTTCTCCCAATCAGTGTGTGAGGATCAATATATGATTTAAGCTCTAGTAATGTTCCTTTTATGATTTTGAGTGCCCTTGTGTTGGGTGCATAGATGTTAAGAATTGGAAAGTCTTCTTAGTGGATCTTTTTCTGATGAGTGTGTAGTGTGCTACTCTACCTCTTTTGATTAGTATTGGTTTGAAGTATATTTTGTCAAATATTGGAAATTATACCCACTTGCTTCCATTTGCTTGAAATATCCTTTACAATCAGTTTACCCAGAAGTGATGTCTATCCTGATGTTAAGGCATGTTTCTTGGATCCTGTTTTGGGGTCCATTCTGTCAGTCTGTGTCTTTTTAGTTAAGAAATTGAAACCATGGATGTAAGAGATACCAGTGAGCCGTGTTTGCTACTGTCTGTTATTTTGTTTTTGTGTTATTGTGTGTATTTCTCCTGTTTTGATTTTGCTGGTTTGGGATTGGTTATTGCTTATGGTTTCTGGGGTGTGGCTTTCTTTAGGTTGGAGTTTTCTTTCCAGTGCCTTCTGTAGGGCAGGATTTATAGGTAGATATTACTTAAATTTAAATTTGTCATGGAATGTCTTATGTTCTCCATCTAATGTAATTGAAAGTTTTTCTGGGCATAGTTGTTTAAACTGGCATCTGTGATCTAGAATCTGCAGCACACCTGCCTAGACCCTCCTGGTTTTTAGAGTCTACATTCAGAATTCAGGTGTTATTCAAATAGGTCTGCTTTTTATATTACTGGATCTTTTTCTCTTTCTGCTTTTAATATTGTTTGTTTGTTCTGTATTTTTAGTGTTTTGATCATTGTGTGTTATGGCAATTTCTTCTCAGGGCCAGTCTATTTGGTGTTGTATATGCTTCTTGTACCTTGATAGACAGCTTCTTCTTTAGGTTGTGGAAATTTTCTTCTATGATTTTACTGAAAAATCTTTTCTGCTCCTTTGACCTGGGTTTCTTTCTTTTTCCTCTATTCCCTTTATTTTAAATTTGGTCTTTTCATAGAGTTCCAATTTTTTTGTGCCAGAACTTTTTAGTTTTAACATTTTCTTTGACAGGGATATCCATTTCTTCTATGGTGTCTTCAATGCCTGAGATTCTTCTATCTCTTGTATTCTGTTGGTGTGAATTACTGCTGAGTTTACTGTTCTAGTTCCTAAATTTTTCCTTTTCCTCTGTTTGTTTTTTTCTTTATTTTTGTTTTCAGATCTTGAACTGTTTTATTCTTTTCCTTTTACTGTTTGTATTTTTATAGATTTCCTTAAGGGATTTTTTCATTTCTTCTTAAAAGACCTATGTCAAATTCAAAATTGCTATTTTAAGGTCACATAGTGCTACAATTAGCAATGTGCACCATCCAATATAACATTCTAAAATTATAACATTCTAAAAATTATAACAATTATAACATTCTAAAAAACAGAGACTGAGGTATTCTTGAGACAGGATAAACAGTCAACTGTCTGTTTTGTAAGGACCTATATTAATCATGTGGCTTATTTTTCTTATTTTGTCAGTTCTTTTTGTTTGTTAGTCTGGCTTTTGAGATACAGTCTCACTATGTATTTTTTGCTAGCCTGGAAGTCACTGTGTAGGCCAGGCTGCCCTGAGTACTGGGATTAAAGACATGCACTAGAATGCCCAGCCCAATTTTATCTTAGTGCTATTGCTTGTATGATAATGAATCAAAATTCATTTTTAGTTTACTAAAATGCATTTTAACCATCCTGTCATCTGTGATAGTGGTCATGTGATCCTTTGCTTTTACTTCCTCTAGAGAGCAGTAGAAGGCTCCACAGGAGTCAGGAAAAGGGGTCAAAGACTGAAACAAGCAGTTGGCTATCTCCCAAAGAGCAAGTGTCTTTCCAGCCTCCTATCCTGCTTTCCCAGCCTAGGAAATTACCTTGACAGTATATAACTGACTATCTTCATGGATCTCTCCTCAGCTTTGACCATCATGTGTAGTCTTCTTTTGTCAAGCCATATCCACTTCCAGAGTTTAGAGAATGATATAGCCAAGTCCTCCTGCTGCTGTCATTTGTTGACAACAGCTTATTGTAGCCCTTATTTTCTGAGGTCTCAGGAGAAGAATTAATAACTGCTCTTCTGCATTTGCATCAACGTCATTAAGGCAGCTGTTGGACAAACTGCAGTATTGTGGATTTGAGGCTTATTAAGGTGGCGATTGAAATAGTCATTATATTGGTAGGCCAGTGTCTTCAAGGTCCTATATGTGCATCTTGTAAGTCACTTTTTTCCATGACTCTCAATAGTTGACATCACCTTAAGGAATTGTGAAGGTTCTGTCTTCTTTCGTAGTGGGATATAACCTGCCTATTGTAGGAAGCACACATGAAAGACAGCATTAAGCTCATGATCCATGAGCAGTAAGCATGGGATTGCATCAATCAGGATTAAGGAGTTTTATGTTTGGTTCATGTGACTGAGAACTAGGGCTAAGGAAATTAATTGGGTCAAGTAATAGAAGGTAAACTCGCTTGGTGGTGCTGATAACACAGTACCATATACATTCTTGTGAAAAGCACTAATTTGCCACTCTGAAAACTATTTTGAATACAAGTTTATCTGGGTTTAGGTGCCACATCAGAGTCTCTTGGCTGTTATGCCCCTAATGATAAAGAACAAATCAAGGATGTTGGTTTTCCCCACTTCTGTTCCCAAGTGTCCTATTAGTTACTTTTCTCGTCACTGAGACCAAATATATAAAAGAGAAAGAATTTATTTTGGCTCACAGTTCAGAGAAATACAGTCCCTGATGACTAGGAAGGTGTGGTGAGAGGAACAGCATAATGGTCTATGGTTTAATGGGAAACAGGAAAACATACTGACTCTCAGCTCACTTTATTTTTCCCAACCTTCAGTTGGGGAGACAAGCTTCTCTTCCTGGAAATGCCTCACTGACAGGCCTGAAGGTGTGCTTCAGTAACATTCTGTTGCCTCTTAATACAATCAGGGTTTTAACCAAAATTAACTGCCCCCCAGCTCCCCGGAGTCTTCTAATTGTGTGTGTGTGTGTGTGTGTGTGTGTGTGTGTGTGTGTGTGTGTGCTTATTAGCTCTAATAACTTGTATATATGTATATGTTAATTTTGTAAGTTCACAAAATACAAGGTCAATATATAAGAAGCTACCAAATTGTACTTCTAAATATCAACAATGGAAAATTTAAATGATAATCCTATTTATAGTAGTTCAGAAGTTGAAAATTGATGGAGATAAACTTATCCAAGCAAGTATAATATATGATCATCACAAAATTGTATGCTGTTATTGAACATTAAAACCTATATAAACAAATGGAAAAATCCCATATTCTTAGCTCTGAAGACAGTACTCTCAAAGCTGATGAACAGGTTACACAAACCTTATTATCTCAATGATCTCTTTTGCAGAAGTATAAAAGCTGATCCTAAAATTCATATAGAATTATAGAGAGTTCGAATAGGCAAAATAGTATTTTAAGAGCAATATGAAATCATAGTTTCTGATTTTACAGCTTACTAAAATAGTATAGTATTATTAAGTAGTTAATATAGAGCAATAAAATAGAATTGAGAGTATAGAAGGAAACATGTGTCTATAAGTGACTAATTTTTGGTGTAGTTATAAAAATAATCCATTGGGGAAGATGTAATTTTTCTTGTGGATCTGAGACAATTGGACATCTACATAGAAAGCAATAAAAGTAGGTATTGAATGAAAGGTTGGTTCATTGGGTAAGAGTACTTGCAGTGCAAACATGAGGACCTGAGTTCAGATTTGAACACCCCTGTAAAAAGCTGGGCAGTGGAGAATCATTGGGACTTGCTTGCAGCCAGTGTGACAGACCCTATCTCTAGGCAGTAAGAAAGAGTGATAGAGCAGGCCACCTAATGTCTACTCTGGTCTCTGTGCATGTACATAGACACACATACACATGCACACAATGAAATTAGTCTCCATCTCAACTTCATACTATATGCAAAATTTGATGCATAATGAATCAGTAATATGAGTAATATGAATCATAATGAATGGCCTAAATGATATATCAGAGCTAAAACTATAATGGTTTTAAAAGAAAGTAAAGCTGGAAATTGTGACTCTTGGAATTGATCTTAAAGTCTTGGGAATGACAAGGATCAAAAGAAAAGGGGAGGATATAAATTGTGATTTACCAAAATTAAAATCTACCACACATCAAAGGACATACCAAACAAGTGAAAAGATGACTCACAAAATGGTAGAAAATATTTGCAAATCACATGCCTTATAAAGGTCTTCTGGCCAGAATATAAGAAGAAGTACCACAGCTAGGTAGCAAATCAGTGGTCCAAATATAAAAGAATGAAAAGCTTAATAGACTCAGATATCTCAAAGAAGACATCAAAATGGCTCACAAGCACAGGAAATGATGTTGAACATAATCAGTCACGGAGAAATGCAAATCAAAACCACAAGGTACCACTTCACACTCACAAAGGTGGCTGTTAAGGTAATTTTGTTAAAAGGGAAAATAATTATGATAAGATTTGGAGAAATTGGAATCCTTGAACTTTCCTGGTGAGAATAATAAAGTGGAGAAACTGCTTGTGGGAAACAGGCCCTCACAATGTAAACACACAGTTCTCAGAAGCGGCTTCCACGATGAAGGAACTGGCCACAGAGATTCATACATCCTTGTGCACCAAAGTAGAAACAACACACATGCCCAACCAGCTACTACAGTAATAAACATAGCAGGTGTGGGGCTCACACTGGACATCCCAGCCATCAAAAGGCTGAGGCAGGAGGATTACCGGACCTTTGGCTACATGAAACCCAGTCTCAAAAATAGAAGATAAAAGGAAGATTAACATCACAATAGAATATTATTTTTATAAAGAGTTATACCATACATGTTAACTCATGCTTATAATCCCAGCAGTTCTGAGATAGAGACAGAAGAGTGTCAGAAGTTGAAGGCCAGCCTCAACTACATACAACCTGAACTACATGAACATTATCTTAAACAAAAACAAAATTTAAAACAGGATAAACCTTGAAAACATGTTAAGTGGCAGAAGCCAGATATAAATGCCACACACTATAATCTTCCATATTCTGAAATGTTCAGAGGTAGCAAATCCAGAGACAGACGGCAGATTAGTGGTTGCCAGGTAAATGGATAGATAGAAAGCAGGGGAGTGGCTGCTAATGGACATTGAGTTTCATTTGGGGAGTGATAAAAATGTTCTCAAGTTAGATAGTGATAATGTTTGCTTAATTCTGGGACTACACTAAAAGCTATTTTGTACACATTATAGGATGGATTTTATTACATATGATGTCTTTAATAAAGTTGTTACAAATAGCAAGAAGAAGAGGGAGTTGGACAGGGCTGCTGACTTTCCAACTCTACTATAAAACAAAGTCATATGTAGTGTTTCAAACCTACCAGGTCTCAGCTTTTCAAAGGCTAGCAGAGCTTTTCCTGGCAGATGAGGGGTGGGTTATTATGATACTTCCTTTGGGCTTGCAGGCTACCTTGTGCTCCTGTCCACACATTACTGTGGGACTGGCAGAGTTCTCTGCCATAAGAAGTACCTCTAACACACCCCACTTCCCTTCTGCTTGCGCATGTCACAGTGGTCCTCAGGGCATAGAGCTAAAGGAGTCTTTGAGTCTCAGCCACTAAGCCCCATTACTCTATTTATGCCCTGTTTCTCTGGGCTTTGAGTAACCTAGTCACACCCACAGAAGTCACATTTTGCTTTTCTCCACATAAATTGCATCTCACTTGGCCGTTTACACAGAGAACCTGTGGCATATACCACACATCATTTGACTCAGATCTTGAGAGTAATTTGCAGTTTTATACTGGTGCCATGCTCAACTATGCCTTGGTGGGGTGAGGGTGGGGGTGGTGGGAGGATGTGCATAATGACCAAGGTTTTATTTTTGTCACCAGAAGTCAGGTAGCAGCTTATGATCTGTCTGTTAAAGGATGTTCTTGTACACAAAGCAAGATCAGAGAGCCACTAAGCAGAGAAGAGAGGGCCAGGTCTGGAATTTAAAAGCGTCTGATCTGTCAGGCTGATACTTAGGAATGTGTCTTAAAGGTACTAAAAGGTTGTGGTTGTGGTTGTTGTTAATTTAAATTATATTCACACATAATGTGAAAACTATTCCTGTTCAGTCAGATATATTTTTATAATTTCCAGTTATGGGGTGAACCTGGTCTTTTTAACTAACCAGATAATTGGGATACAGAAATATTACCAAATAAAAGGTTCCTGTGGTCTATACTAGATAAGTAGGCACAATGAAATCATTTCACTAAATAACATTTCTTAAAAGGAAAAGTCAAATGAGGAGTTAAATGATTTTGCACACGTATTTTATTTCTTGTTGACTGCTTAGCCTCACAGAGGGCCTAAGTGACTTTAGGTGGGATAACTGATCTGTTTGCTCTGGAGAAGCAGGCACAAGTCCTCCAAGGAAAGGCGGGGAGACAGATGGCCGGCTATTGTGTTACAGCCATCATCTGCTGGGTCATGAGCAAATAGTGAAAAATCTACACATGATTGTGAGAGAGCACAGAGCTGGCGAAGCCACAGGAAGGACATGGCTTCTGCTCCGTGGGGTTTTGGATACCGCTATGTCGAGATGTTCGATGTGCAGGGTTAATCCATTTTAAACTATGGTAAAGTGAACATTTGCCCCCATTTCTGACACTACTGTGCAATATTTTGAATTGAAATGGCAAGTAATGGCC
>NW_022196897.1:131555060-131628696 GCF_008632895.1 Mastomys coucha | reverse complement strand
ATAACAACACAAGCACTAAATTATAGCTGTGCAATTATGTAAACAATGGAAATGCTTCCAGAAGGAATCTTTCTTTTTAAATTTTCATCTTGTGTAATTGTTGGAAGGTTTAGAGCTATAATAAACAAAATTATTTTACACATTTATCGTTCTAAAGGTCAATTATAAGAGAACTAAAGAAGCAGCCCTGTGCAGAATGAGTAAGCCAATTTGTGCCGCCGTCACCATATGTTTTCCTTATCACTTATAGTTTTTCCAGTTACTGTGTACATAGCATTCAATTAAAGCGATTCATTTGAGGGGCTGGATGTAGTTTGTGTTTATAGAACTGTGCTTTGGAGGAGAGGAAACAACACGCCTCTATTTGAATTACCTGATTTTTTTTTGCAAGATCAGTGATAAGAGACAGATGTTCTCACCAGTTGCTTTCTCAGAAGCCTGAACCTGGTGATAAGCTGCAAAGGCAAAATTCTCATCTTCCTGTCTGGCTTTCGCACTCAGCATGGAGCTTGCACACAGACCTTTCACTTAAACGGGAAAATGCAGTGTGTCCTGTTCACCATGAGGCAACAGTTCACAGGGTGGTTTCTTTCCAGCAAAAACAAGGTTTGTCTGCTCCATCCTAGTCAACTTAAAGTATAAACCTGACTCCTGTTCCAGAGTCCATTTACCACTAAGCCTGTTGTTTACTTTAACGTCTTGTTTAGTCTGTTTAGAAGGTACAGAAAAAAATCAGACCTTACTACTAGACTCACTTGTTTGAGTTAGGGTCTAGAGTTCCTCAAAAGGATAAAGCTTAGAAAACTTAAAGGTTGTGTTCCCATATTTGCTTCCATTTTGCCCCCAAGTGATATATACGCAATCTCTAATTGCTTGTTAAAGGGGTTGTCTTAGGGTACTGACTGCTAGAGCTTTTGAATTTCTAGGGTAATGTCTGACCAAAGTCACTTCTGTGTCATCTCGGAAATTTTAAAAAATACCCTTCCTCAGTGGATTATTAAAACATTCATTCAATAAATTATTAGGGGGTCAGGCATGGTGTTGCCTCCCCCTTTAATCCCAGCACTTGGGAGGCCAAGGCAGGAGGATTTCTGTGAGTTCGAGGCCAGCCTGGTCTATAAAGTAGATTCCAGGACAGTCAGGGCTGTTTGTTACATAGAGAAATATTGTTTTGAAAAACAAAACCAACCAAACAGAAAAAACCTAACTAAATAAATAATATTGACTAAACCTATGAAGTGAGTTCTATGGAGTAAAAATTCTTCATTTTGAAAAACATTGCTGGCACTGTTTACTTCTGTACTTTGAAAGCCTCCATAAAACATTCATTTATATCTGCATCCCACTGCCTACTGCTCTCTATGGAGGGATCATCCCATCTTAGGGAAGAGAGAAACACATTGCTTTGAGGGTGGCCCACAATATCTAATCCAGGCCTTGTGGCCCCAGTTCTAGAGTACTTTACAGGGAGAGTTTGAATACAGGGAAATTTCCCAACAGTGGTTACAGTAGAGTCAGTCTTAAGAGAAGGAATCATTTGATGAGAATGACAGCCTCTTTGTTCATCACAATCCATCCTTACACGACTTCCTCAGGCCAGGTAGAGGTGATACAACCATGGTTGTTGGCCCCATGACATTTTAAACTTCCATTTTAAAGACAAGTGCCTATCTCAAAGTAAAGACTTCTGGCAGCTAGTGATGTTTTTACAAGAAATTCATCATTATTTGCTTGTTAATATATTTTTAAGGAATATTTTCTGTTTATGATAAAGGGTAATCTTTTTCTAGTATAATTTTAAGTTTCAAAACTTAAAATTGAGTCACTTTGAAAAAAATATACTAGGCAAATCCTGCTTGCTTTACAGGGAGGTTACTACAAAGGGAATGAGGACCAGCCCTGGTGTGATGGGTGTGTGGTGAAATGCCATTCTGTCTTGTTTATATGGAAAGCTCTGTAGGCTATGTAAACTATTAGAATCTGAAGGATTTTATTTTGTATTTTCAAAGATTGATTTTAATACCTCAAGGTGAAGGAATGGGGTAAAAGAACAATTTTTCTATGAGTTAAAGATGAGTGGAGCTCATCATGGATGCTTGTCAGTTGGGAACATGGATGGCAGATGCTCTCCTGAGTGCCATGTGGCTACTCCTAATTTTAAAGTGTTATCTCAAAGATAGACTCTTTGGACTGCTCCAATTCAGTATAGATAAGCAAAGTAAGCCAGCATGTGGTGGTAATTTGGCTGACTGGTCATATGGCCTCCTCTTTAACCCCCGAATTAACCCTACCCCAGTACTGTCCTTAGTGACTATAGCAAAGGCACACTTTCCCTCTACGCTCTGTCTTATGTGGGTGGTAAAGTAGGGCAGGCTTGCCATCTGTCATTGTCCCTCTTTTTCCCATCTCTTTGCCCATAGAAACAGGTTCAGTTGAAGTCACTGGCCCAGGTCCAGGGCCTGGGTGAGCACTGTGACTTTATCTCCACTACTTTGTCTCTGCCATCTCTAGCACTGTGACAGTTTTGTAGTTTCTGAGTGTATGGTTTTCCCCTCTAAGCCTTTCTGCATATTCACCAGTGAAGAAGTTTATAAACTATGGTTTCAGCTTATTATTCAATTCCTAGTCCCCACAGACCTATTCCAGAAAACCATCTTTAAACCAAAATTTCTAAATTCCAGTGGTGAAAATGGCTCATTTGAGTTTAGTGTGTGCTAAATGCTTAAAGGTTTTTAAAACCCTTAGGCTTCAGGGTTTTAGCTCCTCATCTCACCAGATGGAATTAACACAAACATAACAAAGCTAACATCATGGCTGTTTGCATTATTAATCTTCAGATGCATGGCATTCTGGTACCTTGCTAGCCAGGTTTGCACGAATCCATTCATTGCAGCATATGTCAACAGAAATGTGCTTCCATCTGCTGCTGGAAAGCTTGCTGCCTGATATTCTGAGACAAGGCCCCAGCACAATGCATACCTCTGTGAGTAATTACAGGTGTGTGGTGAGGAGCCCAGGGCATTAATCAGAGGCTTAATTATGAAAAAGGTAGATCTTTTGTTCCACTCCTGGAGCATGAGTCTACTACACACTTTCTAACCTGCAGCATCCATCTGCTCAGCCCAGAGAATGTTTGTCTTGGCTGATATGGACCCTAAAGTGTATCGCAGGATGTGATTAAAACAGGCTTAAATATTAACAGGGAAGAAACCTTGGTTTAGGGGTTTTCCATCTCTCCCTTTTATCTGTCTGTCTATCTATCTATCTATCTATCTATCTATCTATCTATCTATCTATCTATCACATATTTACCTGTCTTGTCTTTTATGTATAAATCATATATATCCATTAATTTTTGTGTAAGAAAAAGTCCACTGAAATGCCAAAATTTCAAGTTTTAAGCTAAACTAATTCTCATAAGTGGACACTAATATATTAAGTATGATATGGTCATCTGAATCATGTAAATATTATTATTTAATGTTAATTATATTTACTGTAAGAAAACATGTCTTGGGGAAATGTTATGTGAGCACATGGAAGTTGTGTTTAAGAAGGAAAATTGTGAAATGAATCGTACTATAAAGGCCTAAGATAACTTTGGAAATTAGCTTATTGCTATGCTTTGCTCTAATTTAATAGTTCAGTTAGGATTTGTTCAAGTAGCCAAGATTCTTCTGTTTTGCTATTTACTTGTATATTGACACTAACTATTAGCTGCACTACAACAAGTCACATAACTGAAGTACTTCAGCGTGTGGTTTCGATTTGTGTGTCTGACCTGAGTCTGTGCAAAAGAAGATTGAAGTTTCCATACTAATCCCATTTATACATGCACATACTCACACAGATGGCTTTAGAGCGGGGCCTGGCCATAATGGTGTGAACACTGTGCCATGGTAGATCTGATCCACCAGAGGCAGAAATGAGGAACTTGGCCTTGGGGACCAGCCAGCCCTCCACAGGATTCTATTATCAACACAGGGTGGAGAGGTGTCAGAGAGATCCTCCTAATGCTGAGCTCTGGCAAGTGGCTGCTGTTGGCTTTGTATTTGTACCTCCTGTGCACATCAGATCTGTGGCAACTCCCTGACCTTAGTGTCTCATGCATGTTACACCATTACCTAAACACTACCACAGTCCCATTTCTTAGTGCCTGAAACTCAGAGAAGTGGTCATTTCCATCCTTTGCCTGTAAGCTTTTCTAACAGTGTGCTCTAACCTCTGGGGACTGAAGCTAAAGAAGGAGCCCAGTTTTTATTTTACTAGCAGGTGTTTCCAAGTTTTATTTATATGTCTGTCTTGCACACCTGTTCAAGGGGCCCATTGGCGAATGGAATACAGGACAGATGTTTAGCTAGCCTCAGTATTACAGTGTGGCTTTTGGTGTCTCCATTCCCTTTACCAAAAGATATGTATGAGAACCATTGGAGTTATGCATCCCCTGCACTCTTTCGAACAAAAGCCTAACATAGTGCTCTGCTGTCTTATTAGTGGTAGCCATACATACATACATACATACATACATACATACATACAAAGAAATCACTTTGGAATTTTGTTCTTAACATTACAGTTGTGTTTCCTTATTTTTGTTTTCAGGATGTCTTAAACACCATCATAAAAAACTGCTCACCCCGCTTTTTCTCCCTGGGTTTGCCTGGCTTCTCAATGCTGGTGGGGGACTTTATCACTGCTGCTGCCAGGGTCCTCAGTACAGACATGTTGGCGGTGAGTATGACAATGTTCAGCATCCCAGCTCCTGGGAGACTTCACAATTGCTAACAAGGCTCAGATTTCTCCACTCTTAACAGGTGTCGACTCATTAGTGCGATGTGAAACTGGGCTCTCAGAGTAGATACCCTGGCAGCTGATCTGTGAAATTGTAGGATCAGATGACATACTGGTACTAGAAAGGCGTTTCATCAAAAGGCCAAAGTGTGAGAAATCATATCCCACTAATATGTCAGCACATTTACACGAAAGCAAGGCCTATCTTACAGGCACTTATTAGTATTCTCTAGTAAATGACATTATAGTTATAAATGCAGTAAAGAGAGAATTTGAAGTGTTTGTTTGAAGTAATGTGTTGGTGTTTTGTTAAATTTAGTTCCGATTACTGTGAATCTCATAGAAATAAATAGAATTTTCTGGTTCCAGATTTAGGATCAAATCTAGGGTCTCTTGTATGTTAAACTACCACTGAGATATAAAGATAATGAGATTTTGATTTACTAGGGATTTCCATGAAATCAGTATGGATCCTAAATTTTGTCTGGTACATGGTTAATTTCTCACTTTCCATTGGAGGTGGTTAATGGTTGTAAAATTGATAATTTGTGCTCGAATTTTTATGCCTTAATATCTTCTTCTGAGACTAAATTAGAAAGTAAAGGGAAAGGGAGAGACAAGAACACGAAGGAAGAATGAGAAAAGGAAAAAAAATGAGGAAGAAAAATGTCCAATTTCTTTAAGATGCCAACTTCCCCCTCTTGGTTATTTCTGGATTGGGGAAAATAATCTTTAAAGAACCTTCTTGTTAGTGGTAAGCCTTCAAGATGGCTTGAAAAAAATTACATGGTGTGGGCAAGACAATCATACTTTGTTAGGAATTGTAATACTTGCTAGGAGGATTTCTGTAGAACATGCTACAGCCCTTTCCGTGCTCCCTGTGGACATGGGACCTTTGCATACATGAGCTATTTAAAGTAGCCTTCCAGACATAAGTTGGTCAATGGGCATATAAAAAATACTCAACATCTTTAAATCAGAAATGCAGATTAAAACACAAGGTAATAATTGCCACTGTTAGGAGTTGCTGTCATCACAAGGGAAAATAAATGTTGTCGAAGATATAGAGGGAAGGGAATCCTTGTATACACTTTGTAGGAATGTAAATTGGTACAGCTATTGTTGGAAATAGAATGACCCTTTAAAATTAGTAAAGCCATTAAGTGATCTGATGAGTCTACTTAGATGTATAGCCAAAGGAAGTAGAGTCAGCATGTTGAAGAGAAAATTGCCCCTTATGCTCTCTGCAGCATTATTCCTAGTTAATAAGTTAGAGTAACAGCTTAAGTGTGTGTACATGTGGATAAACAAATGCGACACATACAATAGAATACTCTCCATCCTTAAAAACAAAGACCTGTTGTCATCTTTGACAAGATGAGTGATTCCAGAAGCCACTTTGCCTGAGAGATAAGCCAGGCATGGACCTGCATCATCTCTGAGACAAGTGAAATATTAAAGTCAAATGAGCAGAAACAGAGTAGCCTGGTGTAAATGGGTGATGTTGATCCAAACGTGGAAAGTTTTGGTAAGTTTTTGAGACCTACTCTACTGTACAACATGATTGTATTTAAAAGTATTGTATTATAAACTTGAAATTTACCAAGAGAATGTTCTTCCATGGAAAAGGACAGCCATCTGAGATGATAGATTGGTTAATTAAGCTTAATTATAGCTTTCATTTTACAGTATGTGTGCTTTTAGCTATACATACATACGTATGTTATCTCCTTTAAATCCGTGCTTCTCAAACTTCCTCATGATGCAACCCTTTAATAATACAGTTGTTCATGATGTGGTGATTCCCAACCATAAAATTTTTGCTACTTCATAACTATAATTTTGCTACCAGTGTGAATTGTTATATAAATATCTGATATGCAGGATATCTGATATGTGACTCCTGTGGGGGTTACAACCCAGGAGTTGAGAAGTGCTTCCTTAAGTGTATATAATTTTACCTATCATACCTCTATAATGCTAAAGAAAAAAAATCTTTGCAAAATGACATTTTAAATGGAGAGAGTATGAATATAACAGTTATATAAAAAGAGAGGGATTCTTTGAATTACTTTTCTGTGTAAATGTGAGGTTTAAAGCTGTGCACCTGGTGAGAGGGGCTTGGTCGGAGCACACCTGCTCAGCTAGTTTGCAGGTGTCACAGTTGACTATGAATGTTAAGTATCCAGCTTGCTCAGGCAACCAGAAAGCGAAATGAATGCATGCACAGGAACAAATCAACAAAGAAATCTGTTGAAGCTTCTACATAGCAGCAGTGTTAACAGCCAAAGCTAGAACCAGTCCTAAGGTCCACAGCAACAGAACAAAAGCCTTGGTGCAGACCTGCTGAGGATTACTGTAAGCAGCACACAGCAGGGAGCCCCAGGTCTAGCTTGCTCTTGTGTTGAGTATGGTTCTGTGAGTGAAGAGCCAACACCCCAATGTTAGGTTGTAAGGAAATGGGGCAGTTCCATCAAGGGAGACTCTTAGGTCTCTTCAGAAAGTATCCCAGAGGCCACATGGTAATACACTGCAAAGGGTCTGTGAACCGTGTCAGATGCCTCTGAGGTCAGATGAGACTGAGACTGGTGGTATCCACTGGGAGTGTACCATGGAAGTCATTAGCCAAAGTGCTCATCATGCAGGCCTGATGTTAACCAACTTTAGCAGCTCACAGTAGTCACTCCAAACTTTCATATTTAAAAACTAAGCAAACCATTGCATACTGACTTTATGTCTGATGCCATGGCTCCATTCCTAACTGATATTGCTTCCCATGCCTCTTTTTGGTTGACTACCACCAACTCCCCTCCTTATGAATGCCCTTGCTTTTTACTTGAAAAAATAATGTTAGGTTGTTCTCATTGCCCTGCTCTTTCAAGATCATGAACTCCAAAATTATTTTAAGCAGCCATGACAGCCATTTGCCTTTCTAACTCTGAATGAGTCTTGTAGAACGTTTTTTATAGCACTTGTTTACATCAAATGTAGAGATGCTTTCTGTTCATTGGAGTTTTGCATTTTCATCTAGGCAAACTTCTCCTGCCTAAACATCCACCAGAAAAATAACCAGAGGTAGTTTGATACTTTATACCCAGAAGGAAAATGATAAAGGTTCCCTCTCAAAACAGAACAAAGTAAAGCATGCTTTTCCACCTTCTAGCCTGTGTGAGAAACTTGGTGTTTCCCTCCTTGTGTGCAGGCACCTCGTTCAGAAGCTCTCACTCTCCTTGGTTCCCTTGTCTGCTTCCCAAATACCTACCAGGAGATCCCTCTGCTGCAGTCAGTGCCAGAAGTGAGTGATGTCGTCACGGGAGCTGAAGATGTCAAGGTACATAACTGAATCTTGAGTTTAGCATCTACAGCTGGAGCTACATCACTGTGTCTTCCATCCTATGCATTGACCTACTTTCCCCTGACATTTGCTGTATCTTTTGAAAGCTTTGGTAGTTGTTTTCAGAAGTGCATTGTATGAACTGTGAATGTATCACATTCATAGCATATTGCAGTTAGACCTGATAGCTCTGCTCCTCTGGTGTTTTTTTTATTAGATCTGTTTATCGTTCCTAGGGATTATAATTATGTAATGAATCATCATTTGTAATAATTCTGTTAGCTTAATTACTCTGCATTAGTGTAGCAAATGAATTTATAAGACATAATTCTAGTAAGCTAAATATTCAATCCCATTGCTGGCCTGATTAAATGCTACTAATAACCTGAAATTCCAAATTATTTCTTGGGGAATAAAAGTAAGCATTTTTTTTTTTTTGTCCTCAGCTGGCTTTTGAAGCAAACAAAAAGTCCCCACATCAGTCAATCAATCCATAATACCTGATTATAATCTGTAACTCAATGTACAGTGTCTAATCCAATCAAAATAAAATGGAGATTTTCCTATCTGGAAGTCTCAGATGCTCTGCTTGATTCCCACTGGATCCCTAGAAATGCTGTGCTGCAGGTTGGCTCCATTAACCAGGGAGGCACTTGCTGAGGTGAGCCAAGTTCTCCCTGAAGGAAGGGCTGCCCAAACTCCCTGGCCTTTTGCTAGCTCCAGGGTGCCTGTGACATGGTCAGCACATGTGGGAAACCAACAATGACATCAAATTTTCATTTACTGAATTTTGTGTTTTTAGCATTACCTCATAAATATTTTACTGAAGAATGCTACCGAGGAACCAAATGAATGTGCAAGGTAAATGATGAACAAGAGGTAAACTATGTTAGAATTTTAAGATGCACATTTGTGTATAAATAGTTAATGTCTTAAAAACTCCTTTACATTTCTCTCACACACACTGACATGTATAGTAAGCATTGTGTCAGAAAGTTGCTATGCTTAGCTGCTTAAAATGTCAAAAGGGTAAGGTGAAGAATATAGACTACATTGCTTTTTACATAAGGAAACAAGATTAGAAATAAATAATGCTTTCAGTAAGGACGAGGGATAGAGCAACAGTTCATGAAAACTGTGTTTCAGGCAGAGATTCTAAACTGCAGACAGTTTGTGCCTCAGGAGACATTTGTCAGTGTGCGGAAACATTTAGGTGCTTCTGCCAAGTATCTAAGACTGCTACAGTCCGTGACCAAGATAGGTGACTTTCTAGGCCAACTGGTAAGGAGGCCCTGCCTCTCCTCTCAAGGTGAAGGCCAATGCTGGGAATGCAGATAGAGAGCATCCCTCTCTTACACTCAACTCCCAGCCTTGTCAGGCCACTTCTGCCTGTGCGCATCTCAAGGCAGTTGCCCATGTCATGACCCTTAGGCACATGGGAAGACAGAGGCCTGTAACTCTTTACTGTCGTGCGCACTCTTGTGATTTTACATTTTGTTAACATATGTATTGTTTTGGACTTAACCCATCTTCAGTAGCTAGATTAGTCCAGTTTTCCTAGTCTGCCATTATCATAAGCTATGTGCATGACCAGTTTGTTAACATTGCACTAAACTTGGGTATGAGATACACCTACCTTGATTCATAGATTCTGGTTCAGAAAATTGCATTACACCCAGCCTCTGTAATTTCTCATCCCCATCATGCCCTCATCCTGTCTGGATGTCAGGCCAGAGGGAGGAGGCTCTTTCTCCTCCACACGCAGACTATTTTTGCAGCAGTAGGATTAGTGTCCCCGTGTGCTAGTAGATATCACTAGCAGGTGTCTAAGAATGTGTCCATTTCATCTTTGCTGTGAAGTACTTGTGTATTCTCTGGTTGTATGACTAGTCTTGTCAGATTCGTCAACGTTACTAGTTTTTTACAAACAGTATGTTTTTGTCTTAGCTTACCTTTCTATATTCGTTTTTATTTTCAGCTTTGAGCTCTAAAACTCTTCTTCTTGTGATGTTATTCCTTTGTTACTTTTAAAATATGTATACTTGGTGTATTTTAACTTTTTCCTTTGATATTTATGAATATTATAAGGGCTTATTGGTAAGGGCTACCTTTTGCAAAATTTTAAGTTTTAATATGCAACATTTTCAATTATGTTTTCCTTTTAATTATGACTCCTTCATGGAACTGTGCTTTTTTAATTTCCAAATATATGGTTATTATTGTCTTTTAAAAAATTAGAATTTTTGCCGGGCGGTGGTGGCGCACGCCTTTAATCCCAGCCCTTGGGAGGCAGAGGCAGGTGGATTTCTGAGTTCGAGGCCAGCCTGGTCTACAGAGTGAGTTCCAGGACAGCCAGGGCTACACAGAGAAACCCTGTCTCAAAATATATATATATATATATAATTAGAATTTTTAAAATTTTATACAAATTAGTAATTTGCCTGAAACTAAATTTATACATGGATATGAGCTACCATGTTGGTGCTAAAAACTGAACCCTAGTTCTTTGCAAGAGCAACAGTGGTCTTATCTGCTGACCTATCTGCACCCTCTATTTCTATCTTTTATTGGTACATTTGTTTCAAGTAATTATAGTATAGACCAAAATGTATATGTGATGGCTGACTGTACTTTATTTAAAGTTAATATTTATATTTGTTTATTCCCCCATGTATAGTGAGTTTTAGCACATATCTCATATATTCTTGAAAAGAATGTACATAGGGGCTATTGAGATGTCTCAGTCATTAAAAGCACCTGGTGTTCTTCCAGAAGACCAGGGTTTGGATCCCAGCACCACATAGTGGTTCACAATCATTTGTAATGCCAATCCCAGGTGATCCAGTAGCCTTCACTGGCCTCCTTGTACACTACAGATATACATGCAAAACACCTATAAGCATAAAAATGAAAAATACTATCTTTAAAAAGAGAAAGAAGGGAATGTTTATACTGTTATTTAATTACTAGGCATACTGTTCTAGGTATAACTTTACAGTTTTTCATGTAATGTGCATTCCTCCTCAGCTATTATTATTATTAATAAGTATATTTAGTTATAATATAATTAATAATATATTATTAATCATTGATCATTTACTAAAGTTATATTAAAAGCTTCCCACTGTGTATCTTAATCTATTTTTTAGTATTTCTGTCAAAGGCTGTGTTGTTAGTTGCATAGGCGTTTGAAATTGTCCTATCTCTATAGTGAATCATATGTATTTATGTTTGTACAGATGACTTGTTTTATTTTAGAGACCACTTTATCTACTCCTGATTTCATACTATATAACACTCTATCTTTTAAAAATAGTTTTTCTGTATTCTCTTTAAAATGCCTTTGCAAAACTGTATCTATATTTGGATTTTATGATTGTATAAAGTTGTGTGATCTTCATTCTCTTAACTGAAGCTTTAGTTCATTTGTATTTGTTATTACCAGTGATCGCATGGGTGTTTGTCTTCTTATTTAATATTTTATTTTGAATTGGAGCTCCTAAGTATTTCTCCTGTTTATTACCTTTGTTTCCTGACTCATTTGCTATAATTTTTTAAAATTGGCTTTTAATTTTTCTTTTCCATAGTCAATTTCATTGTCTTGGATTTCCATTCAGTTCTCATAAAGACTGTTTATAAAATTTTAGTATGGTTTTAGCAGCCTTGAAGTTGTCTGTCTGTACCCTCTTCTAAACAACATGTCCACTGCAACATAATCCACATTCTTCCTGGCACTTCACCTTCCCTGACCTCCACGTGAACCCCCCCTTCTCTGCTTCACTCAGCATAGTACAGCGACCCAGCAACAGATTCTAGTCAGTCAATCCATGCTTGTGGATTGTTTCCAAATTATATACCTGGCCTTTGTAATGACTCTTGATATAGCCAGGCTTAGCTATACTTGATACCTCAAGTTGGATGTCTTAATATCCAAATGTAACACAATTATAACTGAATCTTCTAGTGCCTATAATGTGCTTTGCCTTATTAAGCCTCATGCCCCTCAGATTTCACCTCAAAAACTGAAAATATTATCTACTCACTTTTTTAGGTCCAACGTCTTGTGGAATATCTTTTATTTATTTTCTTATATCTATCAAATTATAATTCCTTTATAATTCCTTTATCCTAACTTGCTTTATTTATAGAAAGTCACATTTCTTTGAAGAATAGTTTAACTTAGCATGGAGTTTAGAACAAATAACAGTGAAAATGTATTTATGTTGAAAGTTACTTTAAAATCAAATATAGTGTTTGTCTTAAATTTGAAGTATGTACTGTATATTTTGTAAGGAAACAATTACAAACCCAATTTTCAATAATCTAAGATCGATTCTTTTTGTTCCTTCTCAAAATTATCTGTTATTAAAATGTAATAACAGTTTTTGAGTCAACAAAAATGGTTGACATGGTTTGTGGTACTTAAGAGAAAATATGCTACTTGTTTCTTGAAATATTTAAGTGCTAACCATCATTGGCGATTTTGCTTATCCTGAAAACTGGCCCACTGGAAGTTCTTTATCTTTTCTCCCAAGGAAAATATTCTGTTAGTATACCTGTAATTGCTGTTCCTTTAAATGAATAGATTTAAAGTATTTTGTCATTTAAAATATATTGAATTTCATGAGCTTTTCCTCCCTTTGCTTCTCTTTTGAAAGATGCATCGCCATTTGCTCCCTCGGGGTCTGGATCTGTGAAGAGCTTGCACAGTGTGCCAGCCACCCGCAGGTGAAGGATGCCATCAATGTGATAGGTGTAACTTTGAAGGTATTCATGTTTCTTAATGGTTTTTTTGTTTTGTTTTGTTTATTTTTTGATGTTAAGTTCTCTCCTAGGACTTTTTAAAAATTAATTTATTTGTTCAATTTACGTCCTAATATCAGGACCCCCTCTCCTCACCGCAACCCCCTCTCAAAGCTCCTTTCCCCATTCCTCCTCCCTGTCTCCTCCAAGAAGGGGGAGCCCCCTGGCTATAAAACCCCCACACAGCAGGCACATCAGTCACTGCAGGACTAGGCATATCCTTTCTCACTGGGCCAAACAAATTGGCCCAGTTAGGGGAGCAGAATCCACAGGAAGGCAACAAATTCAGGGACAGCCCTGCTCCAGTTGTTGCTCTACTAGAATTTTAACCAGTTTTAACTGTAATCAGTCCATTTTTCAGTTCTTCACATTATAGAGGATGGTAGTTAAGAAGTCTTGTTCTGAGTGTAGTGGTAAATATTTTATAAGATGTCACAGGCTGCCTCCGTTGGCCATTTATAGTCTGAGTGGTTTTGGACCTAGCCAACGCTAGTTAGGGCTCTTCTGGTTGCTGGACATCTTAGGCTACAAGAAAGTGAGGTTTCAAGCTGTGACCTCTCTGGCTTGATTGAGATAGGAGCCTGGGTGTTCACCTGCTGCTTTAACTTAAGGCATTTGGGGCATATTCCTTCTTTGCTTTGTTACTGAAAGATGTGCTGTTTATTGAGCATCACATGAAACTAGAATATTGGTGATCTCTAAATACGTTTTATAATTTTGGACATAGCTCTGCAAGATGAGCACCACAATCCCTAGTACATCAGAGGAAACCATGTCTAGGAGAAATCATTCACAAGTCCAAGACAACACAGGGATGAGCAACAGAGTTACCACTGAAAGTCGATGTGTGTGGCATTCAAGACATAATTGGACTTGCACTTGTGCAGTTCTGGTGCCTCCTAAAGCAGAGCCTATATCCTGCCTTCTTGGTTCCTGTGCAGAAACAGTAGATATCATTAGCACTGTGACTATCAAATTTGTAGAACCAGTGAGTCTGCCAGGCACTGTGCTGAAGGATTTGTCAGTTCTCAGTGGCAAGGACAGTTTGCCATTTTACTAGAGAAGAAGAGAACTCATATGCAGGAGATATAAGGAGATATCTAGGCTGTGGGAGGTTTCAGCTGCATCTGAATGAAATTCCACTTGTCTAATCCTGGTGTCCAGACTCTTCTCGCCCTTCTCTCTTGCAGCTCTGGTAGTTACAGTGGTTACAGCAGGCTCTGGACAGTTGTCCTTAGACCAGTGACAACCCTATTTGCCCTTGGTACATTGTTTTCATCAGCCCATGGGATGACAACCCACAGTGTTCTTCATCTTTGGAATGTGACACTGCAGTGTGGCCCCTGCCTGACCAAATGCGATACCTCTTGTCCCCATGTGTGTCCCCTATCCCCATCACCTCATCCCACATCCCTCTTGTATAACCCCTGGGTTATATCTTAGAATATAACCTGCTTCTGATCCCTGATTCTTACACTTAAAGAGTGTAAGAATTTGTCAGCAGTGGTACCACATAGCCAAGTTCCCTCTGGCTTGGCTTTTGAGGTCATATTTAGTATTGGAACCTATCTTAGGAAGTGAAGTGGCACTGCCACCTGTTCTTAACAGATGAGGAAAGTGAGCTGACCAAGGTCCTTGACAGCTCCATCCAGGGTGCTTTGGTCCCATGCCTGGAGCTTTGTATACTTTTAGTATGTCGTGGTCTGACTTCCAAACCACAGAGGAGAAACTACTGGATGTAAGTTGTTGACTTATGTGGATCTCAGTTCATATTTTAAATACCCCATTTTTTTAATTCTAGGGTGTATTTTAGTTTTTTCCTTTCTGAAATCTAAACATATACAAGTAAGTCAGTTACTTAGCTTTATCCTTTACCTGAGAACACTATTAATAATTTGGTGATATCTTAGAAATGTATAACTTCCTATATAGTATAGGACAGAGATAAAAATTAATAATAGCTTGGGGTTGGATAGACGATTCCATGGTTAGGAGTACTAGCTACTTACTCTTCCAGAGGTCCTGGGTTCAGTTCCTAGTACCCACAGTTTACAACTGTAACTCTGGTCTCCAGGGATTTGATGTCTTATTTTGGATTCCAAGGAGATCAGGCATGCAGATGTTGCAGCTATGCATGCAGGCAAAACATCCATGCACATTAGATAAATGAATAAATCACTTATTTTAGAGAGATTGATAATGGATAGAATCTCAGATGAACAGATTTTCTTTGTATGCTTATGAATTCTCAAAATGCCTGCAATTTTCCTGTAATTATGAGGGTAAACAATAGGCACCAGAAAACTATTCTAATTATGCATATTGTGCCTCTGCCCTGTCAGTGTCCATCACAGTGTTAGAATGTTCCACTGCTGTGCATAAGTGTGATCACTCCAACCCACAGGCACTTGACACAGCATGCAAGACAGACACCAGCCTGCTCCATAGCAATTCCAGTTTCTAGAAAATATGGACTGTACTCACCTGCTAGACTCATCTTGTGCCTTCAGTTCTCCGCCTTTAATTCAGTGTTGGCACATTGTCAGTCTTTCATGGCTGTGTGTGCGGTGGGTGTGAGGGAGTGGGGTATGCTTTCTTTTATCCCTACCATCTTTCACCTCACTTACTGTGTACTGCTACCCTGGTGGCAGTCCCTTTCTCAAGATCCCTAGCTGCCTCAGATTCTGTGCCTCCACCGCACACACATACTGCTGCTTACCTAGAGGGAAACCCAACTGTCCCTCCACATCCTTCCAGGCACAGCTCAGCCCTCCATCCTACCACTTTCTCTCTGACTGTCCCATGTCTTCCCCTTCTGCCCCAAATCCCCTTGTCTTGTCTCACACTGCTCTTGTTATTTTCCCCTTGTCTGTTTCCAGCTTCTAAGAGCCTTACTAGTGCCCATTCATTCTTCCACTTCCTCAGTGCTTCATCTTCCCCTTGAACATGACATGTACACCCCCCTGTTAGCCCTCTCAATAGTGATAACAATATAAGAAAGCAGTAAATGCATTATAGTCTCCTGTAGTATTTCTGTGGAGAAAATGAAACATGGTGGGATAAAATGGAAGATCAGGAAGGTATGGATTGCTTCCTAGAGATGGTGTGAGGATCTGAACAATATAGCAGTGCCAAGGACACTAGACCGGGAACTAAAACATCCGAAGCAAAGCAGGGAACAAGTACAAAGGACAGAAACATCAGGAGTCCTGAGGGTGGGAGGAGGCCAGTGGCATTAAGGTCATCTGGAGTCTAGATGAGGAGGAAGACTGTCAGGAGACCCTGGATACTCATGTGACTTAAATTCAGCAGCACAGGGCCTTTAGCAAGCCTCGTGTTGTCAATAATGAGGTGTGGATAGCAGTGTAGCCTCTATGTTCTTGTAGTAAGTCTGGCCTGCTGGCGGACCCTCACTACTGTTGGGTCCTCTCGGACGGAGAATAATTGAATACCTGAAAACACAAGCAGGTAAGAGAGAAAGCAAGGACACGGATGCCAGGTAGCTGTATCAAGAGAAGTGTGTGTCTATTTACTGGAAAACTCAGTTTAAATAACTAGAGGCAATATCGAAACCAAAGGCAACCCGATACCAAGCCATTTAACATCAACTCCAGACCGGAGGAAAAGGTACTTCACAGGCAAGGGCGATCTGAGGTAGTCAGGCATTCTCTCCACAGGAGGCATCAGTAGTCCTGGATCTGAGGGCAGTTTCCTTTCGCTTTCCACTCTTGAGGCAAAAGGGGGCAAGAGCCCACATGTTCTGGCCAAGGCAGGAAGCACAGGTAGTCCTTGTCCCATTTGTGTATATTCAGCATGATGTTGAAGACTTTGCACATATTTCCTTTGTCATCTGCCTCACCAAAAGGTAGAGCATCCAGGAGACTGGGGACATCAGGTCATATCTTAGTTACTTTTCTGTTCCTGTAAAGAGAAACCATGCTGAAAGCAACTATTAGAATAAAGAGTTTACACTTTAACTGTAACCACTGGAAGTTACAGTTGCAGAGGGTTAGAGTCCATGACTATCATGGCAGGGAGTATTGCAGCAGGCAGGCGGGCATGGCTCTGGAGCAGTAGCTAAGAGATAACATCTTGAGACAGCAGCCATGAGGTAGAGAGAGATCTAACAGGGAATGTCATGAGCTTTTGAAACCTCACATGCCTTCTCCAACAAGGCCACATCTACTTCTTCTCAAACAGTTCCAACAACTGGTGATCAAGTATTTACAGATATAATCTTATGGATGCCATTCTCAAACTACCACATTCCATTCCACTCCCTAGCCCCCATAGGCTGTGGCCATATCATAACGCAAACTGCATTCAGTTCAACTTCAAAACTCCCTATAATCTTTCACACTCAATACAGTTTAGAAGTCCAAAGTTCAAATTCTCTTCTAAGACTCAAGGAAATCTCTTAACCTTAACCCCTTGTAAGTTATAAAAGCAAATGTAATACTGCCAACAGACAACTACATAGAATATACATTTGCTATTTCAAAAGGGAAAAATCAGGGCATAGTGAGGAAATAATGGGACACCGAAACCCAACAGGAAAAACTGCAAATCCTTTATCTCTGTGTGTGATGTCAAAGATCTTAGATAGCTCTGGAAGCAATTTTACTGACTGAAGCATCTATTAGCCTGTGAGGGCCATTCTCTTTTAAGCCACCACCGGCTGCTTTAGGAAACACACTCAGGGTCATTGCACATGCCCTAGTCCCTGGGTTATATCCTTAAAGTCTGGCTTTACACAGTTCTTAGTATGTGACATGTATGTCATTTTATTTCCTCAGGTAGGAAGTCATTTGATTAATCCCTGTTTTTCTGTTTGTGAAGTGAAGATAGCATCTTCTTTCCAGAACAGTCAATGACAGTTTATCAATGATATATATTTGTTATATTTGTTGAGCGAGTTATATTTGTGTAGAAGGTTCAGCACACAAAGGACACTCAGGCATATACTCTTAATTTCCTCAATTTGTCAATAGTGTGATTTATATGAGATGGATACAGAATTTGAAATTTGGGCTTTCATTTCTAGGCAAACATTGACCACCTTTTTCTATGAAACATTAAAATAATGCTAGTGAGTTCAAACAGGTAACACAATGGAATGGAATGGTCATGTTCAAACGATGTTAATTGGACATAGTTTTCTTCAGTTGCATTTGAGATATGTATACAGGGTTTCAAGAACAATTTGTCGGCTCTGTTCTTCTTCCAGAATATACACCTGCTGAGCTGCTCTGTTAACTTGGGGGTTTGGGTTTCTTTTGTAGTTTCCTAACAAGATCGTGGCTCAGGTAGCCTGTGATGTTCTTCAGTTGTTGGTTTCCTACTGGGAAAAGCTTCAGATGTTTGAAACTGCTCTACCGAGAAAAATGGCAGAAGTAAGTCGTTTATCTATACTGCTAAAGCATCTGCATTTCCTTCTTACTAATGTATTTGATATCTAATTAACTGTAGATCCCCGAGTAATTGTTAGAGAAGCAACTATTAAACTGCCATGTGAGCCCCATTTTCAGGCTGTGTTGGCTGGCTCCTCTCCGCTTCAATTCTAGGCACTGTGTGAAGAAGCCTGCAGTGTTCCAGCCAGAGGCTGGTACTCTGGGAGTTTGAAAGGCAGACACAACCACAACAAAGAGACCTTTTGTAGGTTGGGCTTTATTCATTGAGAGTAATTTGGATGGTGCCAACAAGGAGTGGGCAGCTGGTTTAATGCCTTCCTTGCAGGGTGGGGGCCTGGCTGTTGTGTAAAGCAGGAGTTGTTCCCAGACTAAGCCCTGGGCCACACTTGCTGCTGTGGCATGGTTACTTGGCAGTAATGAGATCAGTGCAGTATTAACTTCTGAGGGGTGGTGGCCAGGAGAGGGGGCAGGAAGAACAGGAAGTACCATCTCTACCAGAGCTTCTTAAGTCAGCTCCAGCCAAGGGGACTTTGCTCAGAGCCGAGTAGGGACTGACTCACCAATCGACCTGTGAGCCAGTACACCTGGGCCTGGCTGTTTTCATAAGCACTTCTGTAGGCAAGCCCTATTCTTTGCCCATCCCTTGGAGACTCTGAGGAAATGTGATTTATCCCCGTGAAGGATTGCAGGGAGAGAGAAGAAGTGGTGTAGATTCAGTCCTTCCTACCCCTAGACACACTTCATTGGTTGGCTTCACTTTGTTCTCTCTGAATCACATCAAGAGTCACAAGTGGTTTTTGACCTGGAGTGATCTGGAGTGAAATAGATCTTTTACTCTGCTGCAGAGTGTAAAGTTAGTTTAGCGTCACCCTGTGATTATTCATACAGGACACCTGTGAGGATGAAGCTCTGTGCTGATTGATAAGATGGCAAATAAGAACCTTTTCATAATCATTTTTAAAACTATTTTATTTCACTAGAAATGTGACACTAATAATTTCACTAGGAACTATGTGACTATAGAGAGAACTATCCTTGCCTTGATGTCTCAGTCTCCCATTAAAGAAGACCATTACATGGTCATAATTTTCAAATCTCATACAACTGGCCTCAATGTTTAATCTAGTGAGTAGGCATGAAGCTGTGTTAAGTTGCAAGGCCATCTAGGGATTCTTAACATATGGCTTCCAAACTATAGCTATGTAAATTATAGAAAAAATAACTATAATAACTACATATGAAAACTATAATAAATTGCTTGACTAGGTTTTATCTTTTATGCAGATCCTTGTGGCCACAATTTCGTTCCTTTTACCAAGTGCAGAGTACTCTTCAGTGGAAACAGATAAAAAGGTAAGTGACAGGGTTAGGTAGTTTTCCCCACAGTTATTTTGAAGTATAAGACAGAATGGGAATGCCTATTACTAATGATGGTATCATTTATAACATCCTTATTTATTGGCTTTAACATTCTTTCCTGCTGGGCAAGAGTGGTTTATGCCTTTAATCCCAGCACCTGAGACACAGAGGCAGGTGGATTTCTGAGTTCAAGGCCAGCCTGGTCTACAGAGTGAGTTCCAGGACAGCCAGGCTACGAAAAGAAACTCTGTCTCGGAAAAAAAAAAAAAAAAATTCTTTCCTATGGAAACCTTTTTTGCTTACTAATTTACCCTGTACTTGTGTGTCCATTAAATACTGAGTATACACAGGGACAATTCTGTTTATTTTCACATACAGTGGGTCCTGAAGGCCATAATGTAAGTTCTGGATACATTTCTTCTTCTAGTTTATTGTGTCCTTGCTCCTTTGTCTCTTGGACTGGTGCATGGCACTGCCGGTGAGCGCCCTCCTCCACCCTGTATCCACAGCAGTCCTTGAGGAGCTGCACCCATCCCGGGCTCCCTTGCTGGATTATATCTACAGGGTGAGTCTCCTCTAAGCCTTGGGCACAGACTGTAGACCTACAGGTTAAAATTCCAAAATGTTATACATTTCCTACATTTATGTATTTGTGCCTTCTGAAAATGACCTGTGGAAAGTTATGCATTTGGAAATAAATGAATAATTAATGTGTAAGCAGAACAGATACAGTTGTAGAGAATCAATGGTTACCAAGAAGAAGATGCATACACTCCACATGGCTGTCACATTTAGACCACTGCCACTCGACCAGAATGCCCCCAATCTTCATGACAAGTGAGCTGTCTACTTCGTTTCTAAGTGGACTGTTTATATTATAGCCTCCCATAATATAGGGTCTGTAGCATGAGCTTCCAAAGATCTGTTTATCAGATTATGAAAAAACCCATAGTGCTTCTAGTAATCTCTTTGCCTTAAATACACCTCAAGAGCAGGTGCGGTGCTCTTGTAATCCCAGTGCTTGGGAACGTGGGGGCAAAAGGATTGCCTCAAGTTGAAGGCAGCCTAGGCTATATATAATGAAACCCAGAACCAAAGCAAAAGTAAAAGAACACAAAGGAAAAAAAAAATCCTTAGGATATGAGTTAAGAAGTCTCACTTTGTAAAAAGGAAGAGACGTTAAAATTTGCATTCAATTTTCTTGTATTTAATTATACTTTCAAAGTTCTATTAAATTATTCCTTATAATTCATAGGCTCATGTGTTATACTGATTTAAACACAGGTTGTGGTCATCCTGCCCTCCATCATCAGGGCTTTCCCACATCTTTCCTTTTGTCTCCTGGGTTGGCTCCTTCCAAACCTTGCTGCCTTTGGAGGATGAAAGCCTCAGGTGTGTGCAGTCACACAAGAACAGAAGCAGGCACCTTTTCACTTGTGTTTTCATTTGCCCTGAGAATATAGGTATTATTACTGACTTGCTAGTAGCTAAAAGATACTAAGAATGAAAAGAAGCCCATATTTGGACATGTTCCTAGGAAGGAGCCCTCTCTTCCAAGCACCATGGGAGCTGGACAGTTTGTCAGAGCTCAGGAAATGCTGGCCTACAGAGTGCCATGCCTGTCTGTCCTCCTCAGGTTCTGCACTGCTGTGTCTGTGGCTCAAGCACATACACACAGCAAAGTCACTATACTCTGACCTTGGCTGACCTGTCATCCACGGATTATGACCCCTTCCTACCTCTGGCAAACGTGAGGAACTCCGAGCCAGTCCAGTACCATGCATCAGCAGACCTGGGAAACCTGCTGACTGTGGAAGAGGGTAAGTATGACTACAGATATACAATTTCATGTGCAGGAAAAGGTAAGATTGTAGTCTTGTCCGTGCTTGGGTTTGTTTTGAATCCATTATTGAACTACCAGTTTATAGGCTCTCTGATAGCACCACACTGCCTTCCTTGTTTCTTCCTTTTATTTTTTTCCTGTTATTTTTCCTCCTCTCTTTTTTCCCATCTTAAATTATATACATGGTTTGTATTACTGAAAACCTGTTTGTTTCATACCCATGAAATGCACCAAAAGGCTTGTTTTCTGTCCCCAAGCAGCTTTCCAGCTTGTGGGGGAAAATAGGACATTGCTGGGCTGGTAGCATCTTCAGGACTTCCCATAGGAAAGAACTTAAAGTGGGCTCAGCAGGGTGGGCAGGTTTGAAGGGGCTCATATCCAGGCAAGGAGCCCCTCATGCAGAAAGTTGATAACAACCCAACCCTGAGACAATCCTTTTGTGGAGAGGAAAGAGACTTAGCAGGCTGTGATCAGGTGAGAGTGCCAGATGTACAGTGAGCCCCAAAATAGGTTCACCCCTATTTTAATGACTTACTTATTAGGCCCTTACCTGTTCCTGACATAATTACTACTTTTAAATAAAGTTACGAGCAAGATACACAGTCAAGCCATCTGTGATCACATGTGTTCAGATTGCTCATTGTCAATAACTAACTACTTAAAACAGAAGGAAGGGGAGGAGCCTCAGGAGAGGAGAGGCAAAGGCTAGCCAGACATTATAGCTTTGTATTTCCTTTAGCAATCTAGAGAGAAGAAGGTACTTGGAATGTTTTCTTGTTTACTAGTTTGTGAAACCCTCAGCTAGTTTTGTCATTGGTAGAATGTAGATCATCTCTGGTTCCCAGGGAATGCATGGGATGCTGACTTCACTGAAATGTGCAGGAGGAGGTCAGTGTTTCAGTACCAGGCCCATTTGGGATTGTATTAGAAGTGTCTTCATGGCTTGGTTTACAGTGTGATTCATTGGGCTCCAGGTCATTTTACCATTGTAGAATTCAAACATTCACAAAACACAAACCAAAAGCACAACCTCTGTAAGCAAAAGTAGAGGGGAGTTACTTTTCCCATTGGATATTTTCTGCCGTGGCCGTTTTTTTGTTAGTTTTGTGCCCACCCTGCTGTCATGACGACAGTGTGTTTCCCATACTGAACTGTGGGTTTCTAGATAGTAACATTTCTCAGCTGGAGCATTAGCTTTCTTAGATGTATAGAAATCTTACATACTCCTCTTATGTTGTGGGGAAAGTTTAAATTTAGAATAGATGGAACTGACCTCTTGTTTTGCCGCGGACCGGTTCGTTGCGGGGACCCCAATTTCCACGGGATGAGAATTCTGGTCAAGTGGGCACTAAGTCGGCGGATGACAAACAGACTCGAGACACAAGGGTGTGTGAATCTGAATGTATTTGTGTAAGGTGAGAATCAAGCTTAAATACCATACAGCAAACAGGGCAGATGTCAAGAGTCACGTAGGCAGGTAGGGGTTACAGCAGGGGACGCAAGACTGAAGTCACGTAAGCAAGTGACCCCCACATCAAGGTCAGCAGGGTCTGGTAGCTAGGTGTGAAGCAGGAGGAAGAGGAGTGGAGCCCTCCCTGTTGAGGTATTTTGATATTCCTAGGCTAATTCTCTGGTTCTGCTGGAGGCAATGACCAGGAGATTTCAATCTAGCATTTCCTGCTAATTCTCTGGTTCTAGCCCGGGGCAGGCAGTGGGGAGTTCCGACCTGACCTAACACTTCTAGCTAATGTCCTTGAGTGGAAGCCCTTCGATTATTCTCTAGTAAGTAAGACAATAAACTATCTATTGCCCTAAGGAATGTACTCGACCTATATTGCTAGCTCTGGGAAGGCAGTATCCTAGAGAGAGATTACACGTTATGGGAAGCTAGGTGATAAACCGGGATAGGTTAGAAACATTGTGTCAGCCAGGAGACAATGCCCAATCTTAACTATTTACGAATCATTTCTTGGGGTACCTTTATGCCTAATTATGAGGCCGTGTTGACGTTTGGAAAGACTAATTTGGAACACGTCTGAGTTAGGGGATACCAGCGACTAGTCTGAAATCCAGGAGGCACAGAACCCCTTTTGGGATCTTATTGCCTCTTATCCTTTATCAGGATTTTATCCCCAATATTTTGGATGTGACTGGAGTAGACAAGTGTGCGTAACATTGTTTCTTTAAAAATGACAGGAACCTTTTTGTGTGACATTTCATTTTCCATTTTTGGATATAGATTTCATATACATTAGAAAAATGATAAGAAATCTGAGAAAATTCAAGATGATCTTGTTCTCCTCACTTATTACTCAGAATTTCCCAAGTATCAGAGATTTTTTTCTTTCTAGGATTTTTATACACATAAAACAACATAAGCAAGCCAGTTTAATAATGTCTAAAACTAGAAGTATTTAGTAAGAAGTCATATATTTACAGTGATTTATGTGCTAATTGATATTTGATTTTTTACAGTGTGAGTTTAAAAGCTATTACTTCCTAAAGCTCTAAGATCAAATTATAAACCTTAATTTAAATATGTAGTCCTTTTTCCATAAAAATCTTAAAATTTCATTTTCACTTGTTATTAAATTGACTTTTATAAATTTTGCCAATTAAAGTTCCCTCAACTACTTTAAGCCAGAAGTACTATTTAAATTTCTAGTTATAATTTTAATGTATCTGCCTGTCCACTTTACCTCATTTTACCAAGCCCTGGGACTCATTCTGTTGTCAAAGTCTTTGTATACATTTAAGCTAAAATTTTATAAATCAGTTGCTCTTGATTACTAAATCATGAAATATAAATTCAGTTAAGTTCTTCTAAGTGCCTCCATGGTTTATTGATATGATGAATTTTCTTAAATATTTTTAGTGTTCTAATGACAAAACATAAACTGTCACAATGATTATTAAATATATTGTTTCCAACTTTTAAAATAGCACCAAGGTTTATTGATATCCTTATCAGGTTTACCTGCAACCAACAGAATAGGATCCCTGGCCCACTTTCTGATCTCATCTAGGTTTTTTACTCTTATCTGAGCCCCTGAACTTTTATCTGTCTAACCTGGAAATGCTTCTCTTTGGCTTATTCTTATGTCTATAGACTTTTTCAAGTCCCTTTCAGAGTGACTTTAGCAGGTTCTTTAATCTGTTTCAACTATGTTTTTATATTCAAATAGAATTAGGGTCAAAAAGAAAAAAGATAATAAAAATCAATCTCACAGTTAAAAACATTTAGCTGGGTGTGATGGCACACACCTTTAATCCTAGCAGAGGCAGAGGCAGAGACTGGTGGATCTCTATGCATTCTAGGCCAACCAGTGCTACATAGTGACACCTTGTCACACAAAACAAAACAAAAATAACAATCAAATTTTCAAACTAATGATGGAAATTTCATGGTGCCCCTCATTATCTCCTCATGGTTTCTTCCTGCTATTCACAGAGAAGAAGAGAAGAAGTGTGGAATTGATCCCCCTCACTGCACGAATGGTCATGGCCCACCTAGTGAACCACCTAGGCCACTATCCACTGAGTGGGGGCCCTGCCGTGCTGCACAGCCTGGTCAGTGAGAACCACGACAATGCCCACGTGGAAGGGACTGAGCTGTCCTCAGAGGTGTTCAGGAGCCCAAACCTGCAGCTCTTCGTATTTAATGATAGCACCCTCATCTCCTACCTTCAGACACCAGCAGAACCAGCTGGAGGGACTTCAGGGGCTTCCCTCTCGGATGTGAGAGTCATTGTGAGGGATATCTCAGGGAAGTACTCATGGGATGGCAAGGTTTTATATGGACCTCTGGAAGGCCGTTTGGCACCCAATGGAAGGAATCCCTCATTTCAGATTTCTGGCTGGCATCATCACACGTGTGGACCTCAGAAAGATTTGTTTCACAGTGAGGAGGGAGATGATGTACTTGACAAATTACTTGAAAACATTGGCCATACAAGCCCTGAATGCCTTTTACCATCACAATTAAATCTAAATGAGCCTTCCCCAACCCCACATGTAATGAACTGTGACCAAGAGAAGGAAATCATCGAGGTCATCCTGCGCCAGAGCACACAGGAAGATGAGTATGTGCAGAGGTGTAACTCAACTTCTGCAGTAAAGGTCACCAGCCAAGGGCAGCCCTCACCCGTGGAGCCCCGGGGACCCTTTTATTTCTGCAGGTTGCTACTTGATGACTTGGGAATGAATTCCTGGGACAGAAGGTAACCGAATTCTGAATGTTTTATCATTACTTTTATATGAGGATAATTCTTTTTTTATTATTATCAATTGAGGTTAAAGAATAAGTTTAGAAGTTTTTCTGGATTTCAGTACTTACAAGTTATTTTTTGGATTAAAGATAGAAATAAAACTAAATGTACAATGCTGGTACACAGCTTGAGTTCCAAACTCTCTCAGGGCTTGAAAGCGTATGAACCATGCTTTGTTCTTCTTGCCTCCCTGATCATACGATTTCTGTTTTAATACAAATTGCAGATGGACTGCAAAGGTAAGTAAACCACTCTGTAGCCATAGGATTGACGAGGAATGTGAACTTGATGCACCTCAGACAAAGGCACAGGAGGCCAAGAGCAGTTTTATCTAGTAGGTAGTGTGTGTATCGGAGGACACCTTAGAGAAGAGGGTGGGATTGACCTGGACTTGATAGTGGAGCTTTAAAGAGTGGTTGGGGAATATATTCACAGAGCTGGTATTGAAAACAGACACAAGCACTTGCACACAAGGGACATAATGGTTGACTAAAGAGCTTTCTGGTGTCACTAGATGCTAGGGGGATTATTATGTCTCTGTATTCTCAAGGAAAATTGGGCTCATTTTGAAAACTTCTGAATTACTTTCTTTTGCTATGAAAAAGGCAACTTATAGAAGATTGAGTTTATCTTAGACATATGGTTCCAGGCGCTTAGGGTCCATAATGGCAGGAACAGCAGGTGACAGAAATGGCAGCTGGACCACAGGTGAGAACTCGTATCTCCAACTGGTAACAAGAAGCAAAGAGAGAGTGCACTGAAGTGGCATGTGGCTTCTCAAACATCAAAGCTTGTCCCCAGTAACAAACATTCTCCAACCAGGCCACATTTCCTAAATTTACTCAAACAGGACTACCAAGTGGGGAACAAGTATTCAAATGCTCAAAAATATAGGAAGCATCTCATCCAAATTTCTACAAGATCTACACAGTTCTTCAGCAAAGGAGATTGTAGATGGATCAATGATGGCCATCTTAGTGTTACCATACTGTGACGAGAAGTCGCATGGAAGCCATGGAAACTCTTATAAAGGAAAGCATGTAATTGGGGCCTGCTTACAGGTTCAGAGGTTTAGTCTATTGTAATCATGGTGGGAAACATGGCAGCATACAGGCAGACATGAGGCTAGAGAGGTAGCTGAGAATTGTACATCTGGATTCTCAGGCAGCAAAAAGGAAGAGACGCTGGACCTGACATGAGCTTCAAACCCCCAAGTTTCCCCCCAGTGACATGCTTCATCCAACAAGGCCACACCTACCTCAGCAAGGCTCAAGGCCACACTTCCTCATAGTGCCAGTCCCCAATGTCCAAGCATCCAAATACATAAATAAGCCTATTAGGGATAGGGGTCATTCCTTTTCAAACTACCTCAGTGGCTATGCTTGGTATTGGATTAGAAAATAGCAAAGTTGGTCTGTGGTCACATGATTTCTTCTTGCATACTTTGTTTCTATTCAGGAAGAATTTTCATTTGTTGAAGAAAAATTCAAAATTATTGAGAGAGCTAAAGAATCTGGACTCGCGTCAGTGGTATGTGAACTATCTTTTCTTGTCTAACTTTGTGAGCACATGATATCAAATACACTTTCAGGAAAAAGGGTACCCACAGAGAAACCCAGAGTGGTTCTGTAGCCCAGAATCTGTTGACATTGACCTCTACCGAACCTTTAGTGTTTTGATTTGGTTTGGTTTGGTTTGGTTTTTTCCATTCTGTTTTGTTGAGACAGGGACTCTTTAAGTTGTCCAGGCTTCAACATACTCTGTAGCCCAGTAGGCCTCAAACATGTAATTCTCTGGCCTCAACCCCCAAGTAACTGGGGATCATATACTTTCCTTAATATAAAAGTTAAAACAAACAAAAAAATATATAAAAAATATATCTTGTTCTGTTTTAACTTCATGGCCTCTTTTTCAGTAATAACACACACATCACTGTGTATATACATAAAAAGATATTGTTATTAAGATCTCTTAAAGGTGTGTGTGTACATGTATGTATAAGCTTTTGAGTCTGTTTAATGTTGTTTATATGTCTGTATGTTGAGGGCTGTTGACTTGGGAGTGATTTCTACAGTGTTTGCACTGTAAACTCCCATCAGCTGAGTAAGGCACCCCAAACACCCACCTCCTAACCTGCATTTATTTGATGATAGCCACTCTGACTGAGATGAGATAAAATCTTAAGGCAAATTTAGTTGGCATTTCTGTGGTGGCTAAAGATATTGGGCACTTAAAATTATTTGTAGGCCACTTGTAGTTCTTTTTTTAAGAACTATTCTGAGCCGGGCAGTGGTGGCCCACACCTTTACTCCCAGCACTTGGGAGGCAGAGGCAGGTGGATTTCTGAGTTCGAGGTCAACCTGATCTACAGAGTGAATTCCAGGACACACAGAGAAACCCTGCATCTAGAAAGCAAAACAGAAAGAAAGAAAGAAAGAAAGAAAGAAAGAAAGAAAGGAAGGAAGGAAGGAAGGAAGGAAGGAAGGAAGGAAGGAAGGAAGGAAGGAAGGAAGAAAGAGAGACAGAGACAGAGACAGAAAAAAGAAAAGAAGGGAGAGAGAGAGAGAGAGAGACAGAGAGAGAGAGAGAGAGAGACAGAGAGAGAGAGAGAGAGGACGGACAGACTATTCTGTTCTGTACACTATTTGTTGTATTCAACTTTGCAGTTCTTTATGTGTCCTGCATATCAGACCCTGTCTGACATTAGTTGTCGAAGTTTTTTCATTTTTCTCGTTCTATAGTTGTCTCTTCAGGATGGTGATTGTCTCTCTTGCTTTTTAATTTAAGCAATACCATTTGCTAGTTCTTAGAGTTACTTCCTCTGCTCTTAGGAAATCCCTGTCTACTCTTTTGTCTAGAAATAGTTTCCCTGTTTTACTCTGGCAGCTTAGGCTAAAATATAGGTCTTTTTGTTTGTTTTTAGTTTGAGACAGGGTTTCCTTCTGGTCTTTAGCCCTGGCTATCCTGGAATTCAATCTTTAGACCAGGCTGGCCTCAAGCTCAGATATCCAACCTGCCTCTGCTCCTCCAAGTGCTGGGATTAAAGTTATGCGCCACCATGCCCAGCTTTAAAATGTAGGTCTTTAGTCTATTTTGAAATAAGATGAGAAATAGGGATCTCATTTCATTCTTTGTCGTTGTTTTTTGTTTGTTTGGTTTTGGTTTTTTCGAGACAGGGTTTCTCTGTGTAGCCCTGGCTGTCCTGGAACTCACTCTGTAGACCAGGCTGGCCTCGAACTCAGAAATCTACATGCCTCTGTCTCCCAAGTGCTGAGATTAAAGGCATGCGCCACCACCTCCCAGCTTTCATTTCATTCTTATACACATTAAACAGTCTGTTTTTCTCCCTTCTGTGTGTTCAGTATCACTGTTAAAAATCAGTGGTGGCAACTGAATGTGTTTATTTTGAGTTCTCATCCATTGGCCTGTTCGTTTGTGTCAGTGCCATGGTGGTTTTCTGAGCGAGTATTTTCACTATCATTTGTATTCAGGTGGCTTTCTTGTGGTTTTATGGTTTATTCTTAAGTAAATGCTTGGCTCAAGTCACTATTATTTGTATACCAGGTTTATAACTATGATATTTTGTTGATGGTTTTAATTCTTGAACCTATGTATGATGGCAACAACTAGTAAAATAGTGAACTCTACCTGAAATTAAAATAGCACACACACACACACACACACACACACACACACACACACACACACACACATTTAAGAGGACTTAGTAGAAATATCTTTTTGTCACAACACAAATAATGCAGTCTAGGGGTCTTGATTGATTGTTTGTTTTTCTGTCAAAGAATTAAAGGGCTAGAAAATCTGCAGTGCAACAGGTAGCGGCAGAGAAACCTCAAGCACCGCAGACAGAATCAGCAGTTGAAGAAAGATGTTTCTTGGGGGTGAGGAACCATGCACATAGCAGACACACAGAGAAAAGGGCTCTCTGCGAAGCAGAGGAAGGACTTGGAAGGCAAAAATCTAGTGGGAGTCTGTCTACCTTCTGGTCTCTCACGAAGGACTCAGCAGATGATATCACATTAGGCTCACTTAGCTATATGCCCTTTCACTCTTTCAGAAGCATGTAGAACGAAGGTACACTAATTCATATCGACCATTTGTAGTAATCAAAATTCTTTACATTTTTTTCTACCTTCCCATATATCTTTCTCATCATTCATAGCTTCTTAGAGCCACACACATGTTGAAGCATGTACTGTTTTGTTTGTGCTTTCTGAGTGTTGGGAATGTGCGAGGGTGGCTGTTGTGAACCTGATTCCATCTGTAGAAGGTGGTGTGAGGGCCTTTCCTCCTGGTAACTCCAGTGCTCTGGAGAGTGGTAGACATTTTAGTATCAAGAAACAAAAGAAAATATACAGGTTTAGATGATTCATTTGTAGTTGTAATTGAAAGAAACCATCCTCAGGGCAGAGCCTGCAACACTGTTAGTACTTTAAATGTTTTCATTTCTTGATTCAAGTAAAGCTTAATTTGAATTTCAAAACCATTTAAAACTGTTTTAGACCCTGATAGTGCCATTCCTCCCTTCAGTCTACCCCTCCTTTCCCTAGGACTGAGACTGAGCCCTCTGGAAATTCCATGAGGGATTTCTGAAGGACTTGGGCACTTGCTTTACTCCCTCTGGTCCTTCAATGTTAAACAGTCATTTGGACCCCAAACCCAGCATTTCTAGCATATGCTGAATTATTTCCTGCTTCTCCAGTGTTAAGTGAATGCGCTGGTATCTTGTAATTGTAGCCAATTTGTTGAATGTTAATGCACTTTAGTTGCATGAGGTGCAATCGAATTAGCTCCCTGGGGTGCTGTTGCAGTAAAATATGGCTTTGGGTAGCTGATTGGCAATCTTCTGCCCTTTGATTAACCTTCACTTAAAACCCCAACTCCTGGACTTAAGTCTGGCATCTTGGCCTCTAAATGCACATCAATTTATTTAATGGGAAAGGATATTTTTCAAGATTGACTTTTAAAAACCTGAACTCCATCTGGGGCTCTTCACCTGTAGGGAAATCTGGCCTGTGCCATAGATTGGTCTAATCCCATACAAGAACACATCTTGTCCCTCAACTCTCAAGACATTTTTATTTATTCCTGGTATCAGTTTATATCACTGTTGTGGGGGCACAGTGCCTTTTTCACTTGTTTTAAGAAAAAGTAGTCTTGCAGCTAAGGTCTGTACACTGTGTGTGATGGCTATACATACAAACCACTGTGGGCTTTCTTGCCACTGTGTGGTGAAGGAAACTGTAAAGACATGTTTTCCTTTGTTTGGTTTTTAAAATCTGACAGCACAAGAAAACAGAACTCTTCTGGTCTATTCATAGTAATAAAGAAAAAAATGTGTTCTAAGGAGGAAGGCAACCTTGTTGATTTTATGTATATGTGTTCCTGAATTACCTGCTCCTTCATGCACTGGCTGTGCAGCTTGTAGATATGAAGTGCTGTTGATGTTGTAATTACCATTTCAAAAGCCTGGTGCTAATAAGGCCAGGCACACTGTCTGCATCCTAGCAGGCTCTCTGCAGTGCTAATATTTTGGAAGATGTGAAATTTGATGAATGTTTACAACTAAAGGTCACCTTTGCTCACACCCACATCAGTCAGTGCTCCTTCATTTGAGCTTAGCTTTTTGTGCTCCTACACTGAGTTAACGAGTGTTCAAGGACCTAGGATGGAATAGTCCTGGGCTTTAAAGATAAAACACTGATGTATTTCAGAGAAACTGAAGGTTGGGGGTTTTTTGTAAATGGAATGCTAAAGACTTTTTTATTTGTTTGTTTGTTTGTTTATCTATTTGGTTTTTCAAGACAGATTTCTCTGTGTATCCCTGGCTGTCCTGGAACTCATTCTGCAGACCAGGCTGGCCAAGAACTAGACTTTTAAGATGTAAAGATAGTTACATAGAGAAATCAAGTAACTATGCTTTCGTTCTTTTGTTGAATCCGCCTTTTAGTATGTCTATTACCATCATCTAAGCTGCCAAATTATTACAGTTCTTGTGATAATCCAGTCAGGTTGGAGAGGACCCTTCTTATTGTTCCCTGCCTTGTCTCTCAAGGCAGTAAATGATATCGCAGTTTCTACATTCCCTAAGATCTTGACTATAAAATTGTACACTCTCTGTAGGGTCCATCACCACCAAACAATACCTCCTCTTTACAGCATCTCTTTCCATTTCCTACATTGCTGCAGCATGTTGTTTGTTTATGTGTTCAAGTTGAGAGTTGTTCTTTTTATTCTTTTTCTGTAGTTTCTGATTTTTCTTCACGTATATTTGTTCCATGAGAGTGATGCAGGGGATGAGCAGCTAGCTAATGAATAGGAGAGACTACACCTTCTCCAGAGATTTACATAACATTTTAGTTTAGCTTCCATTAGCCTTGCTTAATAAGTAGAAAAATAACCATGAAGAAGGAAATATTTGAGAATTTGTTAAAATATGGAGTCCAGATCTACCAATTTGGATGTCTAATCATATTACAGTGTTGAGATTAAATAATTAGACAATAGAAACATTTCCGCATTGCTGAAGCAGTTGATGCTTTTTCCTATGCAGTGTTTTCATGATGTAATGCAAACGTGAGAAGGGTGGGGCTGCCCCGGAAGTGGGGGTCTAATTCTTTAACAACTGAGTCTAGAGTAGAATAAAGCTCTTAGATTGGTGCTGTCAAAGGAGTGGTTCTTGATTAAGCTTCATCTGAACAACAGTTGGGCTTTTTTTTCTCTAAACTATCACCAAGTAGCTTGATAGGGTAGACTCCAGTTATTTTAATACTTTACTAGCCATTTTACATTCAAATATGCCATCATGTATCTGGCCAGTTTAACAGAGACTTAGCTGAGCCCATACTATGCACCAAATACTTAAAAAAAATGGAGAGAGAGGTAGGAAGAAGGAAGAGAGAGAGATGAAAAGACAGGGCTCCTTTCTTTAAAGTGCATATCAGGGTTACATGATTTAACAGAAAACTACCACAAACCTATCGTGGAGCAAGAGATATACCCAAAAGTATTCAAAAGATTCCATGAAGAACAACTGTGCATAATCTACAGTATCCTCACAGTAGTCTGAACACATCCTTTCACAAAGAAATACCTAGGTGTTTTCCTTTCTCATAAAGTCGTAGCATGTCTCAAAGCTCTAATTGATACCTAGCCACAATACGTGTCTTCTTGGAATGCTTTAGAGGACAGTGTTCATCACCAACATGAAAGGAACATGGTGGATAATGTACTCTGGTAGCTACTGTTTTAGTGTCTCCAGTGTCTGGAATGTAGTCTCCTGTTTCTTTAACCTTGTGACTCCTTTTGGTCACCTCTGCAAAGCAAATGATACAGTAATAACACTGTTCTTATGGAGTGGGGCTTGCAGAATTCAAATAAGTTCTATGGTCAACCACCATAGAATAGTGTTACTGACCCTTAATGAGTTCCATTAGGAGTCATGCTGGCCATAACAGTAAAACAAAACTACACACACACACACACACACACACACACACACACACACACACTCTAACTCTTTTAAATTTAAATATTTATAGCCGCGAGACCCATAAGATCGCAGTGTTTTACATTGCTGAAGGGCAAGAAGACAAGTGTTCCATTCTAGCCAATGAAAGAGGAAGCCAAGCATATGAAGACTTTGTTGCTGGTCTTGGATGGGAGGTAATTAATTTCATTCATTATGTGGTTGCTGACTACCAGTATTTAAAGCAGATATGAGTTGTGTGTATGTTTGTAGTTATATCTTCATATTCAAATGTAGCATTCTTGGAGTTCTTGAAGACTGCACTGACCTTAAAATCTATTTGCTTCATTTTACTATTCTATGTGTGGATCTTCCCCTTAAAATCTTCCCCTTAGCTTTGCATAAGAACTGTATAGTCATATAGACCCAGGGCTGCAGTTTGTGACAAAAGAAGACAAGAGTGGCCACTGTGGGCCAGGGTGGGGGGAGGTTGAGAAAATAAGCCATAGCTTGCTAAAAGAAACTTGAAGGAGGACCTGGATAAAGTGAGGAGCTAGAACTAGAATGCCGTTGGCTGTCACTGCAGTTCCCTAATACACAAGTCCAGAATGACTGAGAAGGATTCAGGTTTCCTTACTGAACATAAACCTAAAGGAAAGCATATCCCTGGAGTCTGAAAAGTGGAATGGGTGGGAGAGGTGTATACGTGCGTGCGTGCGTGCGTGCGTGCGTGCGTGCGTGCGTGTGTTGGGTTTTGTGTCTTTGTGTCTGTCTGTGCTGTAGCACATCTGGGATCAGCCAGGTCCTTGCATGTGCCAGGTAAGCACTGAAGTGCTGAGGCAAGCCCTTCTTACATCTTGATAGTGGTTTTCACATAGCAGGGTTGCAGACCAGTTTTGGTTTTGATGTTCACTTCTTTCTTTAAAAATTAATTTTGTCTACCTTATATTTGTACTCAGAATGAAATATATTTAAATGAAAATTGTTCATTCTCTCAGTTCACACTCTTGCCTTAATGAATAAGCTTAGCTCACTCTAGACCCTCACCTTTTGCTCTGTAACATTCATCAGGTGGATCTCTCAACCCACTGTGGTTTTATGGGTGGTCTTCAGCGCAATGGCAGCACGGGACAGACGGCCCCTTACTATGCTACCTCGACCGTGGAAGTAATTTTCCACGTTTCCACTCGGATGCCATCAGATTCAGACGATTCGCTCACCAAAAAGGTAAGGGGCTTCTCCGGGACAGCATGTCACTGCACTCCTGTGGAAGTGAGGCTTTCTGGGTCTGGATGGTGACCAAGCCCTAGCAATACTCTTGAGGCTGCTTTCCCAGGGTTCAAAGTCAGTGTTGCTCTTCCTCTGGCTACAGTTGTAGTAAATCAAAAATACTAACTTAGCACAACCTTAAGGCCTAAGGTTAAAGACTAGGAAGAAAAAGAGTCTTTAGTGTGGCTCATGTTAATTACCTGAGAAACAATAATTTTACCTCGCAGATTGGCCATAATACATAATAGCCATTTTTTTCTTTTTTTTTCTTTTTTTTTTCTTTTTTTTTTTGGTTTTTCTGAGACAGGGTTTCTCTGTGTAGCCCTGGCTGTCCTGGAACTCACTCTGTAGACCAGGCTGACCTCGAACTCAGAAATCCGCCTGCTTCTGCCTCCCAAGTGCTGGGATTAAAGGCATGCGCTACCATTGCCTGGCTCATAATAACCAAAAAAAAAAAAAAAAGTGCTGGTAAGGCTCTAGGAAAGCATCCCCCATACCTCCTTCCCACAGCCCCCAGGGTTGCTAGGATGAGCTGCCAGTGTTTGGCAGAATGACCCTACCTGCAGATATGTTGCTGCCCAGATGTCCCACCTCAAATGCTATCCCTTTGCTCTTCCTGATGCTCCCAAAGGAAATCCACCAAAGAAGCAGGGCCTTGATCTCCTTGCCAGCCTATAGAATATTTACTTGAAAAAGCTTCTTTTTGGATGAGAAGCATATTAATAGGAGAAAAATGTAGTATGGTTAGAAAACCACCATCCTAAAGCAGCTCTGACATGTGCTTTCCCTGAGGGCTAGTGACACAGCCCTGTCACAGCCCACATTCCAACCCATTCTCCTCTAACAGCACAGATGTAAGGAACTGAGGACATGAAGGCTGTGGACACATTGGGAGTGTGGTGACATGGTTAGAGCTAAGGCCAGCCAAGGCTCAAGTGTGTGTCTTAATTGTTTTACCAACTTGTACCTCCAGTTTTCATGTATTAAATAAAATTGAAAATGGAGCCCATAGCACAGTACTGTTAAGTCAAGTAAGTGAGACAATGCCAGAAAAATTGTTCAGCCTGATACCTGGTAGGAACTCTCTGGCCATCAGCCCCTGTCATTGTCCACTGGTGTAATTGATTCTTTTTCCCCTGCCCCATTATCCAGATGATTGATATTAGCTCATAGGCCCTACTGTATCTGCTTCATTTCTTTTGTCTCCAGTTTTGCCTTTTCACTACTGTAGCCACAGATGTCTGGACTGCATGCATACATGATGAACAACAGTGCATGTGAGACATCATCAGAACTCGGGTCACAGACAATTTCCATAGTGATCAAGTGTCTCAGATGCATAAAGCACAATTTGCATTCAGAAATTGAGCAGCCTTTCACCAGCATAGCCCTCCATACTGGCTTGGCCTCCCTGGGCTGGGAACCTCACAGCTAGTGGGAGTGCTAGCCATGTGCTGGTTCCCACAGGTGTGAAGGAGCTGCCTGCCTGTCCAGCTTGGGTTTTGATGGCTGCAGTGCTCATAGAAAGGAGGACCCTGCTGTCTGGTAGCTCACTGGTATTCTAGAATCTGGAGTCGCTTTACCAAGGCCCCAGGCTTTATTCACATGTTTTATAAAACTTGGGGAACCTTGTAAATGTCTTCATGCTCTGCATATTATTCCCATATTCAATAATTTTTCATGATTGGCAATTATGCGTCGAAGACAGATTTACATATAAATAGTTTTGAAGTATTTCTTAAGTAGAAAGGCTTTTTATTTTGTTTTTATACTATTTTCTTGACATAATGCTGCTATAAATAATGTCCCAAGGCTTAGTCTGTATGGGAGATTCCCCACTGTAATATTCAAAAAGCAGCTGAAACCTTTTGCAGCTCTAAGATTTAGCATCATTAACGATAAACCCTCTTTACCAGGATGTCTCACAGTTAGGCAGAAAAAAAATCATTCACACAGCAGCAGCCCCCGGTTCCTTGACTTACTCCAGCTAAATTGTCCCTAACAGCTTAAAAATGAGCTGCAAAATTCTAAAGTGATTCATGCTCTGTTCTGCCCCTGTCATGGGGGGACTTTTTCAATTCTGCAATGCGGTTGCAACCCCATACTGAACTCTTGATCCTTCACTGCAGAAATTTGTTAGCTCTAGCTAGATTAGATTTTTCACAGCTAATCTAACTGCTGTAGGGGTTTGCAGAGTGGGGACAGAGCTGTGCTATTGGATTTGTCCAATTCATTTGACTCCAGGACTATAATTGCACTTATGTCTTACAAGGCTTTTATAGCCTCAGGCTGGCCAGCCACATGAAAAACAAATTGGCAGTGATACAGTAGAGTGAAAGGGGATGAAAGGCCCACATTATCAGTCTCTAAGCAGCTCTGTTCTGGCAGGAAGTTTCTTGGTTAATTTACAAATAAAACTTAGATTTTCGGATGGGCACACTGTCAGCTGAACAATGGGGATGTCAGGCCTGACTGTTACTTAGTAAAAGTAGCAGCCGGCCCGCTGAGGAGCTCAGATTCTTCTTCAGTCAAACAGACGACTCCTTCTGGAGCCAGCTGGCGATGTAATGCAATTAGTTGGGAAAGGAGGTCAGCCTATTAGGTGTGGACCATGACCAGTGTCACCAGTGGCGTGCAGGCGTGCAGCCTGGCAGCAGCAGGCAGAACAGCTTAGGCAGAGGAGCTTTAGAACTCTGTCAGTCAGGACTGAGGATAGCAGGACATGGGATTGATTTCTTGGGGCTCAAGAGCCTGTTTGTTCTGAGCATGGCGAGCCTTGAGGCCTTCTGGACCCTATTGCATAGTGGAAGTAGGAGCTAACGTGAATGCAGCTCCCTTCTAGGGAGGCACCGTCTCCTCCTAAAGTCACATACCTCCAGTCAAGTTGGCTTATCCCTGAGTAAGCCTGTGGGTGGGTTTTTAACCTACAGGCCTATAGTCAAAGTTCTGTAAAACTCACAAAGTGACATCTCTATTGAAATCACGTTTGAGTGCCATTTTAGGTTTCCAGGATATTCTTTTGTGCTCTGATTTGGGTGCTTTGTTGTGGGTAGTATGTCCACATCAGTTTCATTTGTTTTATGTCCTTGGGTTCATATCATAGGCACAAGAGGGTATACGTTTTGTATTTTGTTCCAGCTGTACCAGTCAGTTGGTCCCATGGCCTTAGCTCTTGGTTTTGTGGTTTAGTTAATTAAACTGTTAACATGTCCAGAAATCTAAGGTACATGACACTGAAAGCTGCTCTGAGTGAATATTACAAAAATAGTTCTTCCATAATTGCAGAATTGCCACAGTGGGAGAAAGGGTCAATTAGTGTGGATTGCTCTCCTAATGCTGGAGTTTTCTCAGAATACTGATGCAAATAAAATTAGGAGAGGTTTACTTGGGTTATGTAATTGAATAACACAATTTAGAAAGGGACAGAGCAACTGCAAAATTTCAGCAATCAGTGTATCATCTCAGAGTAAGTGCTGTACTCTGCCCTTGTAGATGAAAAGGAGAGACTGTTGGTATTAGATGTGGCATTGTGTGGTAGCTGCAAGGTCAAACAGTGTCTGTTAAGTGGATTGTCTCTGTTATGTTGGTTCTACCAACATCATAATGAGAAGGGTACAGAGTCGACTCTCTTTGGAAGAGGAAGGCTATAAGCTGAACTTGAGGGTAGCCCTACTTCTTACAGTTAGCTCGTAGTGCTCTAAATCCTTCCCAAAGTTTCAGTTAGATCTATTCCACATTGACCATAGAAAGCTGTCCATCTTGTCTCCTTGGCAATCCTAACTCGAATGTTGTCACTACAGAGGGACTGCATAGCAAAACACTGCTCCAAGGTCTTTGACCGTTGAGTTAGAAAGGAGAAAGGCAGCAGACAGGACTCGGTAGTGTCTCAGAGAAGAGTAGGGCTGGACTGTAACTCAGAGTAGCAGTGTAGAGCACTGTGCTTGCATAAGACTCTAGGTTCCATCATCAATACTGCTGAAAGGACAGAGGAGAAAAAAGTGGGACTTGAAGGGCCCCCTCAGCTGTGAGAGCTTGGTGCCTCAGAAAGAAAACAACGAAACTTTTGTGTTAGAGCTAGGTTGACTATACTTGGTTTTTCTTTTTTGCCAGCTACCTTTGGAACCTTTAATACTTGTATAAGATATAATTGAGTGAGGAGGAGGAGAAAGATGCTCTGGGTAATGTTTGCATTTACAAAAGTTGTTGACTCCGTTAAGTTGTTCTGGAACATTGTGGTTTGTGCTGGGCTCCCACAGGCGTGCCTTTCTGAAGCCCCTTTTCAGACCAGTTGACTCCTGCACCTTACTCCATATGAGCACAAAAGTACATATGCAGGTCTCTGTAAATAACTGATGTGTACAGTTACTTCCAGAAGTATAGATAGTGTAAAATAAGCAGGGACTGCAACAAACAGCTGCCTTTGAAACTTGATGACTAGAAAAGAGGCCATGTTGGGGTCACCTTGGGTATTCTCTATCATTAAATCTCATCTAAAAAATAATAATATCTATGCCTCATGTTTCAGATGTACACTATTCCAAAGTATCTTTTTGCTATGTTTTAAGATAAAACTAGAACATAAGCTCTGACATAACGTCAGTTTTATTATGGTTCTTTTAAGTTTGGTCCCTTGTTCTTGGTATTGGATGGCATTCCCTGCTCTGAGGCAGACACCTTACCCCTCAAGACTTCTGCCACACATGATAGCTTCAGAACTTTGGCTCAGGCCAATATTCTCATCACTGCATCTGTTCCCTTTAGTTATGCTTTATGCTCCTCAAATGATTTCTTTGCAGCTATGGCCAGGTTCAGTTGGTAGGCTCACCACATAGGCAGGTTATGTTCAGTGATGTTCTTACATCTAGCAAAGGCTTGCCCTTAAAGAGCTTGTAAGGATCTCTGGAGACCTTCCCAAGACCTTCTTGAAGACACCAAGAGTCTGTGGGTTTTTGGAGTTCATAGTCTCTTTATAAAATGTCAAAATAAGTGAGCTAAACTACTTGAGATATATCAGTAAAATAGCTTTTGATGTGAACTGAGATCAAGAATGTCCCACTGAATGCAGCCCAACACGAAACTGTAAATTTACTTATAGCAGTAAGAGATTGTGTGTGTGTGTGTGTGTGTGAGAGAGAGGGGGGGGGGAGAGAGAAAGAGAGAGAGATTGATTTTGTTTATTATAATTGATTGTATAGGTCTTAGTGTGTACATACTGTGACATTGAAATGCCACATACTCTATATAGGTTGGATGTCCCTGGCTTAGATAATCATGAGTGGAGGCCACTGTCTCTGGCCCTCTCTCTGGTGCTGTTCTGTACACTTGGCAGATAGAGCATTCCTGAGCAGACACTTCTAATAAGATGAGGTAAAGATGGAGTTACTCAAAGTCTGTAGGAAGGGTAGACATCATTTCATATGAGCACTTTGGACATCTTTAAATGTAGATGCTAGTATTCCCACCAAAGTTAAGTTTTAATTTAAATTAAATATATTTATTTCCTTAAAATATAATTTCTTACAGTCTTTATCTCAAAAATTTACCTCAGCACCAGTTTCTTACAAATTGTTAACAGTTGTGTTGGAGAAGCTTGTATTATCTTACTTTGTTATTTCTTAATAACCACTTGATTGGGAAGCTTAAAGTTTTAAAGCAATAACGACTAGAAAAAGTGATATCATTTTTTTGTTGAGAAACATACTCAGCACTATAGGATAGGACTGGTGTAGAAACAGAATTCTGGGTAAAAGAGACCTTAAAGATGTCTTCCTCCATCCCACTGGAATGTGCCCTCAGAGCTTCTGTCTGTGATCTTAGAACCAAACCTCCATCCTAGCAGATGGGCTGAGTTTTGCAGAATAGCACATTTTTGAATCCTGAGTAAGGCATCAGTGTTGTAGCCTGATTTGGACTAAAATACTTTTGGCCTCTGAGTTTTCTAATTCAATTTGTAAGCCACAGCCCCTCATAAACTGTTGTTAGCACCTCAGTTAATGAAGAGCCAATTTGCTATTGCAGCTCCGTCACCTGGGGAATGACGAGGTCCACATCGTCTGGTCTGAACACTCCAGGGACTACCGCAGGGGTATTATCCCAACAGCCTTTGGAGACGTTTCCATCATTATTTATCCAATGAAGAATCATATGTTCTTTATCACGATAACGAAGAAGCCTGAGGTATGCTTCCTCCATTGTTGCCCTGACCCCTTCATTTGCTATTGGATTCACAGTCCTCAAAAATCCTTTTGAATGTTACAAACATCTGAACTCTGTGTGCTAAATAGGAATTTAATATGAACTGTGATATTCAAAAGAACTCTCATCATGAGCACAAAATTCCATTTTGTGTTATTTGAAAATTATATTAGAAAAATGTATGGGTTTTTAAATAATTTTAATGTTTTACAATGTTATAATTTTAAGAATATTTTAATTTTTAACTGGGGCACATTATTAATAATAGTAAGAATTGATAGAACTCCATTATCACTTAGTTATTTGGGGAAAAACCATGGGTCTACAATCCAGCCCTGTCTGATAGATGAGCATTGGTCACTGAGCCCTGACTGGGGCTGATTGCAGTCAATCCTGAAGGACTCTGGACATGCCCACAAAGACACTGGTGCCCTGAAGCAAAGCCCACATGATGAGTATTAACAATCAGAGCACCTTGCTAGAGAATCAATTCAGCCATGTCAATTGGTATTGATCATGAAGCTGGCTGGAACAATCCAATGGTCTGTGTCCTGTGTACTAATCAGCTGCAGTTTCTGTCCTCATCATGCCTTTACTGGTATTTTAATGCTGCTGCTTTGTATTGACATATTTTGTTTTTAACTCATTAAGAAGAGTCTTCTTGGGTTTGAAATTAAATATATTAAGCATATGGGCCATTCTTTAAGGAAAAAAAAAAGACGTGTTTTCAGCCTGATAGTAAATATAATATTTATTTACATCTCAAAATCATTCTCCCGGAGGAGCTCAACATTATTCTGAAAATTGTTTTTAAACTTTAAAAAGAAGATCATGAGATTTGTTGTTCTAATTTGGGTTTCTAACCTAAAGTGTTATATTAGCATTAAACGAGCTAATAAGTGAAAAAGTGCTTCAGACATTGCCTGGCACCTGGGTAAAAAGCTGTTTCTGTGTTAGCCATTGTTGCAGTTATGGTTGCTATCAGGGTTTTTTTATGTATAGTTACAATCAGAGCAAAATCAGTAGAGTTCTGAGTTTAACGTATACATTAATTCTCCAATATCTAGGCTCTCTCTCACTCTAGGAACACCTCATAAAATAAAAGACAGAAGATGTCAGAATTTATAATAGACATTGTGCTCCTCTGATTCAGACCCCTGGGTATGGCAGGTTTTCAGTTTTGTGCTCTAAGTTAATGGCTCAGTGCTGACATCTGTGTTTGTCTATGAAGACAGAATTATGTATAAGAATTAAAGTGGTAATTTTAATCTTAAATAAGTAATAGATTTAGTAGTTTTAGCTTTCAAAATTTAAAAAAAAATATTTTATAGTGTGGAACTAGTTTTATTAGGTCATCTTCAGGATAGTCCTCTAAAATGTCAGAATGTCCTTAAAATGTCACCTTTATTTTTAAAGTGAATGAAGAACATGAAAAGCATTTCATTTCATTCTGCTGTGTCAAAAGTGACATTTCTCAACATAGCATAAGATGCATAAAAAGTTATTAATATACTTTTTAAATTTTCCTTCAAAATATGTTTGAATTTGAATAAACTTGGTCATCAATTCTGACAAGATGAATTCAGAAATTTGATTTCTTAATATTTTAACTCAAAAAAGCCTAAAAAGAAGAAGAGAATAATGGGAAACTGAAAACTTAGTGTTATCCCTACATTTAAAGTACAAACCATTACAATGTAATAAAATTAATCCAGACATTTCCAGGGCAAGTGTAGCTGACCTTTTGTTCACCAACCACTGACCCCAGGGTGAATGCGAGAGGCTCTGAGGGAAAGGCTGTTTGTTTGGCTTCAGTCCCTGGTATTTAAATTGCATTCCCTAATCAAATGAAAAGGCTGTCCTCTCTATCAGGTTACAGAATCCATGGCAACATTTGGCCTTTTATATCCATAATGTTAGCCTTTTTGTTTGCATCTAAGTAGAGACACCTGGAGCAATGCTAACATTAACCGATTTAGCATTAATAGCTTCATTATATAAGAATTTCTGATCAGATAGCTGTTACTTTTGTTATATTGCTTCAGCTTGTATTGTTGTCATTTTTTATCTCCTTGCTTGGCAACCAGGCAATGATTTGCAAATTTTTTTTGTCTTGATTAATTAAGCAATATAATTATCAGTAACCGTGATGCAGTCTTTGCTCAACAAAGCTTCTGAGAGAAAACAATGGTAAGTCTGTTAGTATGAATGCATTCCACGCGTCCCAGATGCATGAGGATATTATGGACAATGAGGGGAAAGGCCGCCTGTGAGCGAGGACAAAGGGTGCCACGCAGACTCGACACACTGCACATACCGCCAGGGACATGCTGCGGGCTCCCTGGGACACAGACGCCTCGTTAGATTACAGCTAGTCAGCAGAGATTAATTCTCAGCCATTTGGCGCAATAATTTACCCATTCCCCAGTCTTTTAACTAGTGTTTCTTACCGTGGAACTGAAGGCTCTGTACTCAAAGGTTTACTTAACCTTGTCCACTTTTAGGAATCTCCACCAAAATCATTAGTTTTCCTTACAGACTGTAGTAATCGGCTGCTTGAGTCGAAGAATATTCCTTTAGAAAACAGAATATGCGTATACTTCAGGGACTGCAGGTGAAGTCAGCAGTAATCTTTTACCACCTGTATATTTCATATGAACATAGTGTGACTCTGTGGCCAAATACATTTATTTTACTCACTTCTGGGCAGCCATACATCTCTAAGAATAATTTTAATCCCTTTTAGGAGGGGGAAAAAAACTCATCAGTATACAAAAGTCCTGCTCATTGGATAGAGTCATGCATATTCAAATTGCACTTTCATTCACTTGGCCTCATTAATAGCCTATGTGATAATGTGGGGCTATTTGTAATACAAGCTCACAGGCAGCATTACTTCCAAGTCCTTTGAAATTTAACATATTTCGCTTTTTCATTCCATACAACTCCCCTTAAATATACAAATTATGTGACTGGCAAAGTCCGCCCCTTCTTAATAATGCCCCACATTTGTAAAATGCTCCATTGAAGAAGCATGGTTGTGCTTGTGTGAGGGCACAAAACCCTCATGGCTGAGAAGAGAGTCTGCTCGCTTCACGAGCATTGTATTGAACCTCTGCCTTTTTTGTGCTTTGCAACATTATTTCATTGTTAAGTTGATTTTCAAATAAGTCCATTCCCATCTCAATAAATATTGACACAATACAATTTTGATCATAGAAAAGAGGTGCATAAGTATCAGACTTAAAAATTTTTTTGCCTACTTTTATCTGTCAGCCATTCATGAAAGAGTTGCCCACAAGACAGTGAATGACTTAAAAGGTATTCAAAGCCCTTTGCCTTGCCTTTTCTTAAGTTATCCTGACCATCCATAGGGTGCTGTTGAACCAGTATTTGGCTCTCTGGCAGCTTTGGAGTGTGTGGGATGGAGATGCATGAATGGATGCAGATGTATAGGAATGTATCCTTCTTCCTGGATATACCTAGCTCAGGATTCTCTATCTGGAGCAAGCACCTAGAAAATGCCAGTCAAAGGGTTACTATGCCAGAAGTCACAAGAGCATTTAAGCACATAAGACTAAGAAGAGGCCATCTATGCTTTTGCAAGGATGTTTTAAGCTTGCTGGAGTTCCCCCATGACACAGCAAGTGTGTTTGCCTTTGCTGCATGGTTTGTAAATTTATCTTGGTTTCACGTTATAATTTTCTTTAATATTTATCCCAGCCAAACAGCCCTTTGGAGATTCAATCATGTACCTTAAATATTCTGAAGAATCTCAAAGAAGTAAATTAACTTTGGAGAATGCTAAGTTATTTACGTAGAAAAAAATCATTGAAAATACCAAAGAACTAGACTTTATTAAACTTACTTATTAAATGGATTGTGGCAGTGTGCTCTGCTTGAGTCATGTGTTATTAACATTGATTTTAGTAAAGGAGTGGCAATGAGAACTATGTCAAGAGGCAGCTGCGTGCAGATATTGTTTTAAAATCAAACTTGCATTTGCTAATAGAGGAATTTCCTAGATACAATGGATTTTTATATTATCACTTTTGGTCAGTTTTTGAAAGATTGAGTCACGCAGAAGCAGATGCCAAAGAATAAAGAACGTTAGTTTACAAAAGGGCCTTGAGAACAGAGGAGAACCTGTTCAGCACTGTATACTATTAGTAACTTAGCTCCTACCTCACAGGAATTTGGCTTTTGAGATCTGCTTTTCCACAGAATTTCCTTAAACATTGGTACCATTTTTCTGCTTCTTACTTAGTCCTTGACACATCTGTCTTCCTCGTGTGTGTTTGTCTTCTCTCCTTTGCTGAGTGTATACCAGATAGCAAACTGTAGTCCAGGCTTTGTGCCAGGAAGCAAGGCAGCTCTCATTTTCTACTCTTGAGCGGCCACAACAGGAAGGGCCTCTGACCCAGGAGACAGGCCACACTCCAGGCTCCTCAGGCAGCTTCCCAAGACCCCACACGCCAAAAATATACAATGGAAAAAAAGAAAGCATCTTCAATAAATGGTGCTGGTCTAACTGCCTGCCTGTATGTAGAAGAATGAAAATAGACCATATTTGTCACCTTGTACAAAGCTCAAGTCCAAGTGGATCAAGGACTTCAACATAAAACCAGATACACTGAATCTAATAGAAGAGAAAGTGGGAAAGAGCCTTGAACTCATTGGCACAGGGGGAAATTTCCTAAACAGAACTCCAATGGCTAATGCTCTAAGATCAAGAATTTATAAATGGGACCTCATGAAACCAGAGACTTCTTTAGTTCAGATAAATACCAAAGTACATCTGGGCAGAGGCCAACAAACAAACAGGAAGTCTTAAAAGAAGCCCCAGAGAAACAGACAACTACAGAGACACAGACAGTAACATCACATAGGATTTCTCTTCAGAAACCATGTTTCCAAGAAGAGAAAAGTTGTACTCTCAGAGTGATGAAAGAAAATACTACCCAGAATTCTCCATCTGTGGAAATGACCCTTCAAAAGTAGAGAGTTCCCCAACCAAACAGCAGCAATGTTTGAGGGAATTTGTGGCCCATAGCTTATCACACATTAAATGTTAAATTCTTCAGATGGAAGGGGGAAATAGGAGGCTCTTTGTCAGTAGAGTGCTTGTCACATAAACACGGGGACCTAAGTTCAGGGAGATAGACAGGAGAATTCTGGAGCTCACTGGATAGCCAGCATAGCTGAGTCAGTGAGCTGCAGGGTTTGTGAGAGACTCTGTTTTAAATATATACTGTGAAAAGTGAGTGGTGACGACACACATTGGCCTCTGGCCTTCACATCTGCACATGTGCACACACCCAAACACCACTGCACACACAAGAAGATACGTGGTGTCTCCATAAAAAAAGAAGAGCTTTAGAGAAGGAATATGTGAAGGTAAAATGAAATGCACAGTATGTTCCTCATAATAATAGCAACAATAATTCTAAGAGATAGAAAGCAGCAGTGATGTAAGGATAGAGTCCAGAGATTGGAAGTAGTCTCTGTACTACCTGAGAAGGGAGCATTTTGGCTAGTTATAAAGGTATTTAAAACTTGGTGTAACTTCTCAGAAGTGTTAAAAATGTAACTTGTAATTGATGTGGTAAATGAGAAGAAAAATAGAATCATAAAAAAACTCAGATAAAAATCAGACAAGACAGAAGTAGAAGGCCAAAAAATGAAAAATAAAATAAAATAACACATATTAATATATCACTGTTGATAATTTCCTTTCATAATCAGTGTTCTAAATATATGAGTTAAAAAGTAAGACAGTCTGGAAGTGTAGATCAGTCATAGAGTAAAATGCCCTAGGTTCAATCTTAGCAATAGAAACAAAATACAGGCAACTGTGCAAGTGCATTAAAAAAAGGAAAGAAAGAAAGAAAGGAAGGAAGGAAGGAAGGAAGGAAGGAAGGAAGGAAGGAAGGAAGGGAGAGGAGAAGGAAATAATGCCCAGCAATAAGTCATCTACCAACCTACCAAAAACCTTGAAATAAAGGCTAATGAAGGATAGACCACTAGTCAGAAGAAAAGTAAGCTAACAATGTCAGTCAACATCAGAGCAATAAAAGTGATCAGAGATAAAGGGAATATTGCATAGTGATTCCTGTGGGTGGAGAAGCTCCCTCTGTTATAATTGAGCTGAGATCCAGTGGAACAGGTGTTCTAGCCCTCATCAAGTAGGAAGCAGAGAAGGCAAAGTCCTGAGGTAGACCTGACTTTTGAGAGTGAGCAAAGAAAGTCATTCTATGGGGCCATCGTCAGAGAAGCAAGAAGAGTGCTAGCAGGCTGTGCAGAGCCTCCTGGGTCACAATGCAATCTAGAACAATATTCTGATTTTGATGGCCTTGAAAAAAGCAGCAACCCACTCCAGTAAAAGTGGGCATATAGAAGTTGGGAAAATGACATGTTCTACGTTACAGCTCTAAGCTCAGAACTCAGTCACAGCCTTTTAACTCCTTATCAACTCAGATGTTACTAAGTTATTACAACCCCTTGTCTGTGGTTGATATAATCTTGTAACTAATTAAAACATAGACTAATTATGTATGTGGAACAAATTAAGTAATCAGCTTACCTCTAAGACATTCATCGAGTTGCCATGTTGTTTCCCAACAGGGCTTAGTCATTCTTTACTTGGAAATTATATACTGTCTCTGAGACCCTTGAGCTCTGCAAAATAGTTTTAATGTGCTTTTTCTCATCTTTCAGGAAAATAGCACAAATTCAGTGAGCCATTTCCTGAGCAGCCCAGTCCTTTAAGAGTGTTTCTCTTAAAGAGAGCTGTATGCTCCTGAAGACACTCCCGTTTCCCCCTGCATACTCTGAACCACAGAGCATGTGGAAAGTGCTTCAAATGTAATGCCTTCACATTTCACAAATTATCTTAATTGGGTTTTTTTCCAGGCAGGAAAAGCATCTTCTAATACTAAATTTTAATTGACTTACCTATCTCTCACTTCAGTATCTCAGGCTTAAAAACAAAAGTGTAAATATTCCCTTTCTGTTCTTAATTCCTGTAGGATTATGGAATTCTCCCAAAAGAAAGCTGTGACCAGACATTGTAGCTCTCAGAGATAGAGAGGTACTTGTGGGTTCCAACCTTACTAGGAAGCCCCAGACAGTGTCCTACCCTTGGGCATCCCTGGAGTATGAGCAGCCTCTGGTCTGTATGGCCTCTGCTTTACCTAGGAGTTACTGGACCCTTTCTGGCCTTTCATATTGATGCTTCTTTATTCCCGAAATTGTATATGATTCTTTCATCATTGTTCATTATTACTTTTTGCTTTAGGCTTGCTCAGAAGGCTGGTGAGAAATATGGAAAAGCTCGTTATCTGTAGTTCTAATCAACCCCTGAAAAGTTCTGTTGAAGTCCAGATGAAGCAGTTCTCCCTTAGAGCAGCTGTGAAACCTCTTTTGGGGGATGTAGATAGTTATCCTTGACAAAGCATTTACAAGGAAAAGCTGTTTTGGTTTGCTCAAACCACTGACAACTCTCTGTGTGCCCCTTACCCCCCATGCACAGGAGCTTTTCATAGTCTCTCCTAATTCACAGTTGTGCTGATCCTTACCATACAGTTACCTCTTCATAGTGGTTATGCTTATTACGGCCATGGTTCTTAACCTCTCAGATCTCTTCTTTACAACCATCATTCTATGCTGTAAGCAGGTATTCTCCTACTGTGAAAGCATGGATTCTCTATCTGACTCTGCTATTTTGGTCTTTAACCATCTAACTTTCAAAGACCACCTAAAACTTACATCCATATCCTCTGTATATAGATGCATACTATTGAAGGCCTCTTCATATTTGTGTGCTTCCAAGTATCCATCCTGTATCCACTGGAAAGACAAACATGAAAGGTTGAGCAGAAACTTAAATCCTATACCTTTGCATTACATTACTGTCTCTTTGCATGATAAAGTCAGTGCCAACAGGCAGGCAGAAAATCAGAGCCATGCATTTGTTATGAGTGCAATACTTGGTCTAATTGGCCAACCAGGGAAGAAGGCATTTTTTCAGCATGGAGTGGATTTTAGTAGGCTTATACACAGCAATTGTCTGATTGTAAAACCAAAGGTTGTGTGTGAAGCATTTACCCAGCTCTGCTTGGGAACATCAAAATATTTCAATGGAGTCCTTGGGAGATTAGTTCTTATGCATCAAATGGAGTTTTGTCCCAAATATTGTCCTTGCCCTAGCAGCTAGATATACCCATAGCCTGGTGTCTTTGACAGTGATAACAGGTACCATGAACTTTGGGATCACTACTTCTTAGCAGAAAACCACCTTTGTGTTTCAAATAAGAGAACTTGGATAGAAATCTGTCCTGCTCTGCACTGCAGCCTAATGAGTATAAATTAGTTTGGGCTGTACTTTCTAGGATATACCACACCTCACTAGTCAGCATCATCCCATTCAGGGTATATGTCTCAAGTAGCTCCATAAATGAGTTGTTAGTGATCAGCGGACAGCTTTGGAGGGTGGGACTCCTCCTTGGCTCTGTGTGATGTTCTCTAGTAACTATCTCACCTTATGCTGCAGTGTAGAACTTGCTTCACTACAACTAAAGCTCCTGCCCCTTCCTCCTAAGGAAGCCTTTACTTTCCTTAGCCGATTTCAGCTCTGTGTAGCTGTTCTCGGTAGCCATCTGTTCAGGCTAAACTATGCACCACACTGAATCCATGAATTATGAGAGGAGATAACAGTACTGTTGAGTCTTCTCTACATATATAGTAGAAGATATTCAGGAGAGATATATCATCTTATTTACTTAGACTACTTCTCTGAAGGTTTTGTGTAGGTTTTTTTTTCCTCTATTGCTCTGTTTTTCTTTATAAGAGCTATTCCTCTAGAGTTCATATTTTGTGGTATTTTAATAATAATAATAATAATAATAATAATAATAATAATAAATACAGTTTTCTTTTCTGGGCACTTGTTGCTGAGGATAGAAAAGTAAGTTTGTGAGTTCATAATTATATTATATGACGTAATAGTTGAAATAAGGACTTTTTGCTTCTTTCCTTTCAACTTACACCCCCCTCCTTCCTTCCTTATCCTGCCAAAACTCACTCTCTCATTTCACTCTCATGTATCAAGCTTCCAGTGTTTTGCTATTGCTATAGTTTACTAGATATTTAATGAGGGTTTTGTTTTGTTTTGTTTTGTGTTTTTTGCTTGTCCTACAAAGTATCAAGGAAACTTTATTCAGAGCACAACTATAAGACAGGGAACATTACAACAGCAGCAGGTCACAAGAGCGAAGACACTCAGATGCCTAACAAATACATTTAATGAAGTTCTCTTTTATTCGATAGCTAAGAATTTTTTATAGATTTTGAATTTAATGAAACACTTATTTTAAAGCCATCTTCTGAAATGAGCTTTTCTGACTTCTTACATTAATTCTTAATAGAAACTCACTCGAATCTTCCTGGGATATATCTAGTGTGCTCATGATGCTGCCTTATTCTAGCCCACGGCACACTCATGGAAGTGAGGGGAAGCGTGTAGAACTCAGTTCATCCTTCTGCAGTGTGCTTTGCAAATCAACTCTGGCCATCAGTCAGGGTAGCAAGTGTCCTTCCCAACCGAGCCATCTCGTCTGCTCTTTTGCAGATTAGTGATAATATTTCTGAATATAATCCAGCTCAGATTTTTGTGTGTGATGAAATGAAGATCAGGGTTCATTTTTTTCTCATTGCTCTCCCTTTGCTCCAGAGTCTTTATCAAAACACACTTCCTTTTCCCCATAAATGTCCAGCCTTACTGTGGAACAGTTGCCTTAATGTATGCTTCTATTCTTGGGCTGTATATTTTTGGCTGTCAATTTATCTATCCTGATATTAATGTTTTAGCATCTTAATTACTGTAATTTTATATTTATTCCTCGAAGTCGGGTAATATAAATCATCTCATTATTGCCATAGTTAATTTCTTATCTTTTCATTTCTGTATGAATTTAGAAGCACCTAATACATGTCTACTTTTAAAACCAGAATTTTAGTTGAGTTTGTGTTAGAATCTAAATTTTGATTTCAGAAGAATTGACATCTTAACAGTATAAAAACTTCTAGCCCATGAAGATTGTACTTTGAATTTATTCAGGTTTTCATGAATTTATGTTACCACTCTCTGGTACTTTTACATACATTTGTCATGCACATCTTTTGTTAGATTTATTCTCTTTGTGTATGTGTGTGTGTGTGTGTGTGTGTGAGAGAGAGAGAGAGAGAGAGGAAGAGAGAGAGAGAGAAGAGAGAGAGAGAGAGAGAGAGAGAGAGAGAGAGAGAAAGAGAGAGAGAGAGTTGATATCTTGTTAATATTGCCCAGACTAGCTTTGAACTCATGGTCTTTCACTTCAGCCTCCCAGGTTTTTGGGACAACTGGCCTATATCACTGTGATTGTTGAAGCTAAGTGAGCTTGTTCAGTGAGAGACCCTGTCCCTACAGAACAAGGTGGAGAGTGACTGAGCAAGACAACCAATGTTGATCTCTGGTCTTCTCTACCTGCATATGTGCCTACATCCATAAACATGCAAACATACCACATACACACAAACATAGGCTAGATAGTATTCTCTACTTCTAAAGCCCTGTTGAAGGCTTCTATCTTCTTAGAGTAAAAACTGAGAACTCTTACTGTTCCCTACAAGGCTCTTCTTCCCTACCTGACTTCTCTCCCTCCTGGTCCTCCTTCTACTGACTTGGCTGTGACAACTGCGGCTCTCCTGCCTTTGCTTAAACACATCAATCCCATTCCTATCACAATCTGGATTGCTGCTAGTATTCTTCCTAGAATGTTCTTCTATCCATTGTCCTCATAGCTCATTGTTCATTCTTCCATCTCCTATAGACTTTTAATAAAACATCTTACTCAAAGCATTCCCTCCCATTTTGATATAATTGGAGATATGTATCCTCCAAAAGTTCTTTGTTCTTCTCTATATTATCCTCTGTTTTATATATCATATACTATATATTTGAGTTAGGTTATAGAGATATTTTTATGTGTATGTTCTTCACATGTCCCTCTAGGGAATAGATTAGAATAAAATATATTAAAATAAAATCATGTACTAAATGTTGTGTAAGTTAGTAAAAATCAAGAGAAATTGTAGATGTATATAAGAGTTACTAACCAGCTCCAGTCCCATATCTCCCAGAGTTTACAATCTCTATGTTAGAGAATGAAATTCTAATAAAGGGGAAAGGAGGAGAAATGAAAAAAAAAAATATCCAAAAAGACATCCATGAATACTATGGTTTGCCCACATGGTGGAAATGGATCCAGCAAAAGAAAGCCAAGCCTCTTTTAAAAGTAGAAGGGGCCGGGTGGTGGTGGCACATGCCTTTAATCCCAGCCCTTGGGAGGCAGAGGCAGGCAGATTTCTGAGTTCGAGGCCAGCCTGGTCTACAGAGTGAGTTCCAGGACAGCCAGAGCTATAGAGAAACTCTCTGTCTTGAAAAACCAAAAAAAAAAAAAGTAAGAGTAGAAGGGGAATGAAGATAATGTATGCTCTTGGAAGCAGAGGATGGGCAATTCAAGAAAATGAAGGCTGTATGCTGTATGTAGGAGAGTGGAGTGAAGAACATCTTGGTACTGTGCACTGTACCATGACATAGGCATGTAGAAAGAATAATGCCACTTCTGTGAATGGCACATAGGGTAGTGGAGAGGCACTTGATAATTTACTATTTACAAGGCCTTACAGAAAGTTCTCATGGAAGAGCCTGGTGGAGCACTCCTGTGCTCTTTGACTTGAAAGCCCTCAGCTTGCTCTGAAAAGGTTTGTCTGTCTGGATGACAGCCTCTGTATTCACCCCCAGTCTTCTGAATGCAGCACATTCTCTTATCTCTGCCTTAACCCCTGCTGGGTTTAAGCATAGTTTTTTTCTGTTTTGAATCCTCAGGTTCCGTTCTTTGGGCCTCTGTTCGATGGAGCGATCGTGAGTGGGAAGCTGCTGCCAAGCCTTATCTGTGCCACTTGCATCAATGCCAGCAGAGCGGTGAAGTGCCTCATCCCACTCTATCAGAGCTTGTATCTTTTTGCTGTAAATATGTAACTTATGAACCCTCCCCAGGGTGAGATTCCTGGCAAGCTTTCAGGAGAGGTAAGTGGGCTTCAGTCCCAGGCTGCAGTACTGTTTGTTGATTTCTACGAAATACAGTGATATTGTGCTGCACTGAATATAAAGTTTGTTTTCCTAGTTGGTTCACAAGTCTGTGTCCGAAAGGCTGCAACTGCCATGATACTCAAGCTCATTGCTTCTCGGGAATTTTCCCAGGTTCGCTCTCTTCTATCTAGAGTCACATTTTACTCTGTGGAAAGAGGGATATGTAGCAAATTGTTGCAAATCTCATTCAGAGCACCAGAAAGCAGAAGCAAAGAAAATGACTAATAAATATAAAACTACACATAGCACCTGAAAATGCAGAGAATTGAGAAGGATGGAGGAAGGAACAATTTATACCTGACTGAGAAGAGAGGGAGTCATTTCACATTTATAAGTATTCTCTCAAGCACTAATTGGTATATATAATCCTTAAATCCATATACTTCTAACTATAAGAAAAGAAAAAGAAATTAAGATGAGTGACTTCATAAATCTGCTACCAAAACTATCTAACTTGCTCATAAAACTTAGAATCTCTTTGTTTCTAATTGGTATTGATAATGATTAAAATCTTATTCCATTTGGCCTTTCTCTACCTGATTGTAAGTGATCCATTACTGGGTAGAGGGTGAATGAGAAATAACATGTAAAGAGATACACTTTGTGAGAAACATCTTTCATTAAAATAGTGGTCATTTCTTGACTAATATCCTGCCTTTGGATTTAAAAAAAATACATATGCCATGTGGCAACTTAAAATTATCATAGAAATTAGTGGTAGAAAGGAGCTATTAGGTCCCATCTGGTCCCTCCCCTGGGGCCAGGCTGCCTTCTTCCCTCTAGCACACTTTCCTGCTTTGTCCAGCCTGCTGGGGAGGGTTTGGAGGCAGCCTTCTCTGTGGAGGCTTCCAGAACACTCCAGATGTAGTCTATAGCTGCTGTGGGCTCTGCCTCCAGCATGGACTTTTTATTTCACACAAACTATAACTTAGAGGAACTCCATAGCATAAAGAAGAAAGACCTGTCCAGCAATTGGTCTGTCAGTTGGCATATGAGCTGGGATGAGCTGGACACTTGTCAGTCAAGGATCCTAGATCAAGGCAACAAAAGTCCTTCGAAAACAGCAGTCTACTGTGATTTTTTTAAATCATGTCACCCTCTCACTTATCAAGCATATCACAAAATAAATGCTTTGTCATTTTACTAATCAATAATGAGCAGTCACAAAAAATAGTATTTTTAAAAGTTGAAAAGATAATGATCAGAATCTCCTTAAAAGCCTCAAGGAAATCATATCAGGATTATAGATGCCAGAACCCTAAAATAGTTCATAAAATAGACAATTTGACATCTTAGTGGACAACTTAGTATAAAAAGGAGAAAAAATAATAACAAAGCCTAAGGAAAAATAATAGCAAAGCCTATTATACTGATCATTGTCAAGCTTTAAATATTTTTCTTTTACATTTTCTTTAATTTATTTGTGTTAATCAAATAAATGATCTAAAACCGTAAATCAGATGATATACTCAGTCTTTCATCCAGGAAGCAAAACTTGTGAGGAATACCTCATGCTCATTTAGTGACTATTTCTATCTGCAAAGTGCTGATATTCTGGTCAGAAATAAAGACTCTAATAAGGATGAGGAAATGGGAGGGGTAAAGTGGAGATTTCTGTACTTTAAACGTCCTCACTACATTTTTCAAATGTATACATGTGCCTGTGCCAGCTATTAATAACTGCTGCTCCCCTAATGCTCACTAGGACACTGCAGTCCTCAGTGAGCTTTGGGGAACACCTGAACTACTTCGGTGTCGTAGCTCATGTCTGGAATTTGCTGCTTCATTGGCATAAGTCTGATATTTGAATTTTGAAAAACACTAAATACTCTAACCAGTCCTAATTATAAGTACTAATTGCATTTATCCATTTACCAAACAAATATTTCCTGTGGACTGTCTGCCAAGTCCAGTGCTAGAAGCTGGGGCTACTGCAGCACGTCAGGGATCCAGGAGCCCAGTCCTTGTTCACACATTTCAGAGATAATACCTAAGGAGTGCACAGACTAACTGGTTCCCTTCTCTTCTGTAAACAATTGAAACTGAGAGTTGGGGGTGAACAAGAGTCAAGACAAGAGGGGCCTCTCCAAGGAGAACGTACTTGGACAGAAACTGGAGAATGAGAGGGAAGCTGTCTTTAGGAGCACAGGTGCCCAAGACTGAGGACCTTGGGGAGGGACACATTGGTTTATGTTAATCCTGTACATGTACAGTCCATCAGGGTGCTTGTGATGAACCCAAAGCCAGCTGTGGTGGGAATAGCATTCATCCCCAAAAGAAGCTTCTCAGCGTTCCCATCTCAGAACAGCATGCTAAAGGATCCAGCCAGAGCTGCCTGATAGACAGTGGATAGGCAAAGAGTGTGGGGCCAACATATCCTGCAAGCCTATGCAGACCACTGGGGGCTGAAGAGATCAGCAGTGCCTTGGATAGGAAGTGCCAGTGGTTTAATCTGAGGAGTGGAGAATGAGCATATGGCACGCCTTTTAAAACAGAGGAGAAAGTTCCTTGAAAGGTTCTGAAGTATAAGCACTCTCCATTTTTTCTGCTGTTTTCCAATTTAAAGTGTTCTTGTGTTTGTGCTCGACATCACTCAAAGTAAAAGAGTATTAAATATTAAATTGTTTGCAGTGATTTTTATCATTCTAAATTATATAATACTAATTTGATAGCAAATCTATAGGCTTTCAACTCATCACCTGGAATCAGTAGAATTTTGCAATATATATACCATAGTTCATGTGTGCACATATGTTTTGTTCTTGGTTACATATATATATATATATATATATATATATATATATATATATATACACACACACACATACACACATATATATATATGCATACAGATGAACAGTTCTGTATATATCTGTATATATTTTGTTCTTCCTGTACTTATATTCTAGCACCCTTCTCTTTGTTAGTTTGTTGTTGAGCAAAGAATAAGTGACAGTAGGGGAAACTGAATCACTCTGTAATCCCTTTCGTGCTGTGGCAGTTTGCAGAGCATGTTCAAGGGTGGTCCGAGGGGGTAACACAGCTAAGGGAGAGTGTGATAGGGTCCTGTGCTTGTTCAGGCTCTGTGGCCATTCACTGCAAGTTATGCTGTGGTAGAAGAGAAGAGTGTAACCTCTCAGCTTTTATGAAATCTCAGTCACTGAGGAAACCGTTCTGGTGTCCAGCTGTTCTGGCCATGTGGCCCTGAGCCCTGCTTGTAACCCATCCTGAAACCCCCAGAACCTGTTGAGGAACTTTGGCTCCAAGTGTCAGGCATTGATAGATGTTTTTTGGTTTTTTGGGGTTTTTTTCCCCTAAAGCCTGGCAATGTATCCCTTGGCAAAGCTGTATTGGTATGAACCCAGACTTGTTAAGGAAGGAAGCAGCCTCTGTGTGCTTTCCGAGAAGAAAGCTTCATCTCAGGACTCAATGTCAGAGGAAGAGTTACCGCTCCCTGCTCCCTTGAGATACAAGTCACCAAGCTGAACAATAACAAAAACATTTCCTTGCCACCCAGGCCTTTTTATATAACCACTGTGTGTCCCTGTTCTGCATCTACTATTTAGCTTGCAATTGTGAAAGAGAACATTGACAAGCTGTTCATATCAGCGTCCCACACTTTCTAGGCCATTCTATGAACAACAGTCATGTTGTTCACACCTTTGTAAATCTTTTACATGGGGGCCCTTGATTTTTTGTGTAGTGACTGCACACTGACCCATGTTGAGCCTGATGACACCCGAAGCAGAGAACCCGTGAAATTACTTCGTTACTTCTGCCTCTCCATTCCCTCCCCGGGTGATTGGAACTTAGCTTCCTTAGAATAAGCTTGATTGGGATCCAGTTCCATGTAAATTTTAACTAAAAGTAAACATGTGAATTGTTAAGTATCAGTCTGACTCTGTAATTTGTTTTTTAAAAATGCACTTCTGATTAACTGGGGATTTGGAAGTACTGCCCCCAAAATTTGTCTTTTGGGACATTTTGTTTTGCTTTGTTTTTTAGCAGTAAGTCTAGCTTCAGGTCAAAGGAGTTCTTGTTTGCAGCCCTCTTGGCTAATGACCAAACAGTTGGAACTGTATGGCAGAGACACATAGAAGACTGAAAAATATCTTTGTCTCCCATGTTTTTTTTTTTTTTAAATGTGAGCACAGTAGGACTGTGTATGGAAAGCACCCTCTAACAACTCAACTCAGCCCAGCCCTCGTGGGCCTTCCTGTAACCTCCACAGTAGGCTGAATCAAATCTGTCAAGTGTGCCTCTGTCCTGTGGCCACTGCACGGCTGAATAGTGAGAGCCAACACACCTACCATCTGCCTCTTCTCTCGCTCACAGCGAGCCGGGCCTGCTCCTCTGCCTAGAGCACAGTAAACGGGAAGCCTGCCACATGTTATGTTTACAGTTCCCAAGCCAACTAAACATTCCAAAATGAAACTGTGGACTGCTGATAGAAGTTTCTACAAGCATTTGAGCCAAGGGCTTTCATTCGCCTCCTCAGACAACTTGTCTCAGGGTAAAGGTTCCCTTGCCATATGCAATGTGCCCATTAGGAGGAGTTCACCCCAAATCAAGCAGATGGTGGCTTTCTAGAATAAATGTCCACTTCACTAGAACAATAGTCTCAGTTTCATTTGCCATATCTACTCTGGAACTATCCATATTCGATGGAGAGCTGGTGTGCCTAAGAAAAAGTAGTTTTATGCCTTGTTCTGTCACAAGTGAAATTAGCTGTCATTATTACCTAACAGGTACATGGACATATGGTAATACTAGAGCTTCTCTCTTAGATATGTGAGTTTAATAACATCCTAGATTCTGCTCCTAATTTACACAGCTTCAAAAATGACCCTTCCCTTTAAAGTTCTAACAACCCAAGTTCTTTCTTCTTCAGTGGGATCCTAAGCTCTTCTTCAGGACAGACCTTTGATTTTTTTTCTGCCCATCTCCTCACACTGAAGAAAGGAAATCAAACCACACCATGTGTTCTATTTCACCATGCACAACCAATTATGCATGTGTCAGCATTTGCAGCTTTCCTGCCATGTGCCAGGCACCATCCTAACCACTAGGAATATAAATATGAATAAGATATTCCAAGGGAGAGAGGACACTGTTTGCTTATGGACTAGACTATGAAACCCCATTACATAGGAGAATGACAGATGCTTCCATATGGCAGAGTGTAGGATATGCACATGCAGGCACAGGCACACAGTGAAGACAGAGGCAGTAAGAGCCTACACAGAGCTGTGGAAGGAGTTCTGTCTGGGAGAGAACAGGCAGGGCCTGGTCTGTAGCAGTGATAGGACAGGTTGGAACCTATGCAGAGGTTGGGCTGATCCAATGTATAGCCATAGATTAAAGTCTGTGGGACAATGAAAGAGTGGGTTTTGAAGGAAGAGTTAGCCATAGAGACATAAGAAAAGGGAAGCCAGAGGAAGGAGAGGAAGCACTGCTTTCAGCAAACTGGCCAAGCAAGATGTATATTAGTAGTTGGCCTCATCCGTCACTGGGGCCAATAGCCTCAGGTCTTTGCTGAAAGTGGTGGGTTTGTACTAGAGTTTGTATGTATATGGGAGAAAACTGGGTGTAAGAGGACTGAAAACTGAGTTACCAAAAAGGGAAAAGGCAAGACATACCAGGTAGTTTCCAAAAAGAAGGAAGACACTTCAGGGTGGGATTGAGTACTTATGGATGGGAAATTAATGGGAGGGAACTAAACTGAAACAGACCAAATGGCAGGAACCAAGCTGCAGCTGGAAGGCATGGGTGATACTTGAGGAATCGGGGTCCTAAACAGTCCTACAACAAAAACTTGTAATGGCTACCTCTGCTGCTTGGTACGGACTCTAAAGCACATTCTACTACAGGCAATGAATATTTGCCACATTCTTGACTGGCAGCTAGTCTCATCTTTCAAAAAACAAGAAACAAAACACAAAATGCAGCACATAGGGTCCATTTCTTAACAGTTTGAAAGAATGTTGTGACTCAGTATTGCAGGAAATAGTGGGTTTATTCTAGAGTATGGATATAGATGGGAAATAGAAATAGGACTATCCTCTAGACACATGGGCAGCAGTGCAAACACTAAAGTTGAGAGGGTCAAGTGCTACATTTTCCCATGGGTAAAAGGAAGACTAAAAAAAACAAGGAATAAGAAATGGAAAATTCCTAATAACAAGATCTTTAAATTATAAAGTTTAAGGTATGTGGCATATGGAGGCTCACACCTATAGTGCCAGCACCCCAGAGGTGGACGAGGGAGGATGTCAGGAGTTTAAGGTTACTTTCAGCTTCACAGAAAATCCAAGGCCAGTCTAGGACTTATGAGACCCGTCTCTAAACAGATAAATAGCTAGATAAAATTTAAATTATTTCCCTGAAGAAGAAAAAGGGAAAGCATGAAAGAGCAACCAAGAAGTTGGTTTCTGATAAACTTGTGTTTAAAATCTGTATATTAAGATTAAAGGAGGAGCCATAAGAGTAGCTTCTGCATACAGGTGCTTATGCTCACATCTGCACATGCATGCACACACACACACACACACACACACACACACACACACACACACACGCACGCACGCACGCATGCACGCATGCATGCACACAAGTAATCATGCTGAATTAAAAATATACTGAAAACTGTAAACAAGAAAAAATTTCCCTCATTTGCAAATAGGATTAAAAGCTAAATTTTGAAATGTTACTTAGATCCCTTGTAAATCTATAAATCAAAATCACTAAGTGGCCCTGAAACCAGAAAATAGCATTATCTCAAAGAGTAAGAGTGTCACAAACACATTTTTTTTCCAGAGCTTGAAAGCTTACAAATACAAATCTTAACTTTGACAAAACATCTTGATCACTAGAAAATACAAGTGAGAACTCTGGGACCCGAGAGATGGATGACTTCACTCTGGCCAGAGCTGCTGTGTTTAATCCTGAAACTACACTGCACTGGTTTCTTTACATCTCCCTACTCATCTTCCACGTAACAGTTTTATTAATGACTTAGCAGAGCTCTAGAGCTCATTCATGAATGGGTTCAGTAATCCCAGGCAAGGTCAGAAGTCAGGGTTGTCTCAGCAGATATTACCTTGGGCCCAAACAGCAAGACTGGAAAGGGGTGGCATGGACCTAAGTTGGGTGACTAACTGTGTCAGAGCAGGACGGGGGCGATGTGGTGATTTGATAGGAGCCATCCTGAACAGCACTGGAGATAGGGAGTGACCACAGATATGAGATAAGAGATGAAAAGGTGACGTGTAGCATTTCTAGGACATGGTGCAGAAAAGCACAAGATCCATTCACCAGAGCTAGGGTACTGTCCCTGCTCCTGTAGCCTCAAGTGTTATTATCCAAGGTAAGGTGATACTCTGGGGGTCACATTGAAAGAAGGGGCTCTCATCTCAGAGCCAGTCTAGATAAAGTATGATCACTCTGCAGCCTTAGCATCTGGAAGCTGTTAAAACCAAGAAGGCATCATCTGGAGGACCTGGGGAGGTTATAAATGGACTGGTCTGCAGAACTGAGATCAGTGGGTAGAGGCAGCCACCAAGCAGCTTTAGCTCAGTGTCATGCAAACAGGCAAAGCCCAGAACTGGCAAACCAGCTGCCTGCATACTGAATCCAGCCTACAGATGGGCTTTGTTTGAGCTGTGCTTGGCCTCCCTGTGTTACCAAAACACAAAACTGAAGATTGTCATCGCAGTGAAAAACAGGGAGACTGCATTTTTTTTTAATGTAGATTTTTTTTTTTAAAGAATATTTTATGTCAGTGGCTCTCAAGCTATGGTCATGATTCCTTTAAAGTATGGGACAACGCTTTCACAGGGATCATCGAAGACTATTGGAAACACAGATGTTTTCATTTTGATTCATAACAGTAGCAAAATTATAGTTATGAAGCACCAGCAAAAATATAACATTACCGTAACATGAAGGACTGTATTAGAAGGGTCTCAGCATTAGGAGGGCTAAGAAGCACTGTTTTGTGTGTATGGGTATTTTGACTGTATGCACATATGTGTACCAGGAGCCTGCAGAGGTCAGAAGGCATGGAGTTATGACTGTAGTGAGTCCTCATGTTAGTATTGGGAACCAAACCAAGGTCCTTTATAAAAGCAGGGTGTACTTTTAACCATTGAACTTTCTTCCCACTTAAAGATTAACTTAGTTATGTGTGTATGCATGTGTCTGTGTGAGTAAATATGCATATGCGCGAGTAACTCTGCTCTCTTAAAGGCTAACAGGGGGCATTAGATCCCTCAGAACTGGGGTACTAGGCATTGTGGGATGCCTGGCTTGTATCAAGTGCAAAGATATGAACTCTGCTCCTCATGAATGTGCAGCAAGCACTCTTACTGCTGAACTATCCCTTCATTCCCCCAAAATGTAGATTTAAAAAAAAATTCTCCTAAAGAATAAGAAAATCTGAGCCTATTAGATCTCCCTCCCCTTCAGCTGGTAGTACCCAATCTCTTCACACGGCCCCTGTCCTTGTATCCACCCTAGTTCCCATCTCATGAGACCCAGTGCCAGTACCACTATCGTGGTTCCTCACGGTGAGTTCCGGTGCCAACAGTAAAGCAGGACCCTGTTCGGCTGGAAGCCCAGTAAGTGGTGCCACCATCCTGATCCCCGTAAATAAGGGGTTCCAAGCCTCGGGTATGAAGACCCAAGGATCGCAGCTGGGAGTTACATGACAGGAATATTTACTTTTTACCCAGTAAATACTAAAATAAAGGGTAGGAGGTATCTGCTTCAATGACTTGTAGAGAACCCCTGCCATATGGTAACAGCCTGCTTCTTAGGGTCAGAGCTGTCCAGAAATGAAGCCTGTAGAAAGCACCTGGTTGCAGGGGAAGTTTTCATGAGGACAGAGTAACCATTTGGCTACTTTTGGTGTGCAGTGACAGTTAAAAAGACCTAATCTCAAGAGCACTAAACATTCTAATAGTCTGCGTTGAGTATGCAGCTCGGAGCTGTACTGGGAAGTTCCAGGGTGGGCTTTGTTTTCTTCTTCTTACTGTCACTCTCCCTGTTGCATCCTGGTACATTATGCCTCTGTGTGTAAAGGTGGTGGGGCTGGAAGCAGGGCATTGAAGGAAACAAGACATTCATTTGATAAACTCATTTTGAGAAACAGTATCAAAAGATTAAAAAAAAAAAACCTCTATACCACTCACTTTTTTTCCAGAGTTAGGAGTATCCATTGTCTCCAGTGAAGTCCACATACAGCCTATGTGTTCATCTGCATATGTGTGTACCTTGTAAGCCCTGCTTTTTCATTTCAGCTCTGTCCTAAACACTCAAAGCACCTGCAATGCCTGGTGCCTGGTAGGAGGAGCTGGCCACAGAAGCACATTTGAAAAACAACATAAAGGGGCTTTTGAAAAGTTGGAAAACTTCTTGAAAAACTAGATATTATATGAAGTTTTCTTTTATTGGATGATTATGTTAATACATGTTTCCTTTTATTGTGTTCAAAACAATTTTATAGCTGGGTTGTCTTAGTGAGGGTTTATTGCTGCGATGAAACACCACTACCAAAAAGTAAGTGGGGGAGGGAGGAGTTTATTTGGATTAGATTTTCCGTATCCATGTTCATCATCTAAGGAAGTCAGCACAAGAACTCACACAGGGCAGGAACCTGGAGGCAGGAGCTGATGCAGAAGCCATGGAGGGATGCTACCTACTGGCTTGCTCCTAATGACTTGCTCAGCCTGCTTTCTTACAAAACCCAGAACTACCAGCCCAAGGATGGAACCACCCACAATGGGCTGGGCCCTCCTCGTCAATCACTAGTTAAAGAGAATGGCTTACAGCTGAATCTTATGAAGGAATCGTCCCAATTGAGATTCCTGCTCTTCAGATAACTCTAGTTTTTGCCAAGTTAACATAAGACAAGCCAACACAGTGGTAGAGCTCTTTCTTAACATGTAAAGTCCTAGGTTCAGTCCTTGTACATGATTGATTGATGGATTTCAGTTATCTCCCCTAAAAGTTATTGAAGGACTTTATATTTTGAAATTAATAGACTCGAGCGATGTGAAACATAAAGACTATTCAGCAATCAGTTTTCATAGAATCATGAGTATTCAGGGAGAAAGATTGAGCTAAAAGATGCTTAAAGTCTGAAAACTTACAAGGAGAGACCTACTGTGGCCACCACAGCTTAGACCTTCAGGAAGGAGGAGCAGACCGCCCCAGTTAAGGCTTAGCAGAAAGTGGCCAGAAATCACTGCAGTTTTTTGTTGTTGTTGTTGTTGTTCCAGATCCTAGGGCCCTATGAGTAGGTTGCTGGGGCGGGGTGTTTTGTTTTGTTTTGTTTAAAAAACAAAACTATTAATGTGTGTAAATTTTACACACATAAATAAAAAACGCCTGCAATGCCCAAAGGAAGTTCTAAGACGAGTAGGCAGTAGACTGGTCTAGGCCACGCATGCAAATACTGACAGCTGAAATCACTTGTTGGAGAGTCTGCGCACTCTGGTTCCAGCTGCATTCGTCCGTTGCTTTAAGGGAAGTGTAATCAGCCAGAGAGATGCATTTGCATCTCAATTAGAAAGGAGTTGGGAGGAAGCGCTAGGGTCTGTTGCGGGAAGATTGTGGAAGAAATCTCCCTGAGCACAAAAGCCTCCCGGCCTTGTCCTCCAGCTGAGTGGAGGACAATGTCTGAGGTTTTGTTTCCATAGGGACCAGAAACCTGCTGGGCCCCAGAAGAATCTCGGGTTTGCTCCGTAATCATTTGGTCATGATGACATAAATTCCACTGTTGTTCCTAAATACATTTTGCTATTAGAAAGCCGTTAGAAAAGTGGAAATGGTTGTCATGCCAAAGGCATGTGAGAGAGTGTTCGCCGACCCTGCTTCCCTTCCTCATAGTGCTGTGAGCATTTCTAGACATTTGGCATTTATTGATGTCTAAATATTCAAAGAGCAGAAGGTCATTCCATAAATGACAAGAGTCTTAGCATTTACAGTTACGTGGGAATGACATGGCTTCTAAGAGAGCCATCATTCCTAATTCTTACACACTTTTCAGCAGTAGGGGAACAACATGAATTTTAACACAGGAAAAAATAATGTGGCCACTAATCATGAAAATGGTCATCATCTAGCTTTAGATAACTCCAGCAAACTTACAGGACCCACCCTGATGTTTGAAATCACAAAGTACTATAGTTAAGTTTTTCCATGGAATATTATTTAAATGGTTACTTCAGTGACTGGAATCCAGACCAGACCAGACATACCTTTTGTTTCCAGAATTCTTTCCTTTCCCAAAAGTCTGTGCTGGCGCCTACGGAAAGCAGAGGCTGTCAAAACCTCTCTCTATACCAAGTTACCCACCATAAGCAGGAAGGACTCACCCTGAGCAATTTTGAGCAAGACTTGTATTTCTGTTTTATTTCATGCTTTCTTGATTTGTTCATGGGCTCCAACTTCATAGTGACAAAGAAAAATTTTAAAAATAGGGGGAAAAAAAGAAAGAAAAAATCTGACTTGTTCAGACTGAATTTTCTTTATTTAAAAGACAAGGTTTGAAGTTCATCTCTTCTGGAAAACAGAGGGACAGGTTTCCTAGAGATAGTCTCTTCCAGTGACCACAGACGGAAATAACACATTGCAGAGAAGCATCAGAACCTCTTAATCCAACATTAATCAAATTTCAGTTTACTAATTATCTATCCCATTTTGAAAAGCCCCACATCAACAGAAAACATTGTAGACTCTGGGATTATAAGCAGTATTTTGAAAGTGAGACTTTCTGTTATTCAAATCTCTAAAAAGGATAATACATGCCTTATTATAATAAGAGATTGTGCAAAGCCAAAGGAGGACAAAGCAGCAGGTCCGACTGGTGGTCCCTTCTGTGCGTCTGCAGTGGGCTCCCAGCAGGTTTCCTGCCGCCGCAGCCATTTGCAACATGCTCAAGGAAATTTTTTAATCAAAACCGAGTGAGTACAGTCCAAATGCCATCATGTGAGCCTTGAAGGGGCCTCTATTTTAGTTTTCTCCAGTACTGAGAAACTCAAAACTCTAAAACGTCTTGTTTTTCAGGTATGGTTCTGTGGTCCTATGTATTGAAAGCCTTTTGCTAGAGACCACTGGGACTTAGTGGAGAAGGCTGGTCACTAGGAGGATCAGTGCTGGCCCTTGCTCCCTCATCTTCCTACATCCAGTGAGCCCACATGCCCTTCCATCTGTAGATTGTGTTTGCCCATGCCTTAAGCACAGCCAGCTTAAGGAAGGGGCAGCTGCTTTAGTTTTGAGCAGAGTAGCATGCTGCCTAAATGCCCCAATGTTTTAGCATAGCATGCTCTAGGTATGCCTTGTAATTCCTGACAAGACCAAATCTGACAGTCTGTCTGTCCTGACAGTCTTTTTCTTATTGTTTCACCATAGCCACAAAAACAAATGGCACCACTTTCAGTGGCTTATAGTTTTTTTATCTTCAGCTTATTTCTTCAATGTTTCATTTCAGGCTCCTATCTCCTGTTTGGTCCAAGGATATAAAAGAGTACAGAACTGGTATCCCTTTGCCACGTTCATGCCTTTAAGCATCCAGTACAAAGCTTTGGTCTTTCATCCATCCATGATCAATGAAGGGGCTGCCTCCTAAAAAACTCAGTCTGCTTGTCAGGGAACTAGCCAGCCCTTAAGATGCCAAGTCCCTGTGGTTCCCCTTCATTTGCCTATGAAGTGGGATGTAAGTCTATCAGGGCATCCCAGTCTTGAGGCAGATGTATGCCTGGAAGTGCAAAGTCTCATACCTCCACAAAGGGTAGGGCAGGCTGGCTGGCTGAGGGGATTCTGAATTTATAAGCAGAGTTCCAGAATTCCCCCAGGGCCCACTTTTCAAAGGCAAATTAGTACGTTTGCAACTTGATCCCTGGGCAACTTTTGACAGTTGTTCTAAGAATAATAAAACAGATGGACAGAATAGATTTTGGGGTTTCCATCCAAACTGCCATCCTCTGTGGACTTTAAAGAAGGCGGCTCCGATGGGGGAGCTGCCACCACTTGCCATTGTGCTGTGCCTTTCACACCCAAGACTCATAACTCTCTCCCCAAAGAAGATGGAAACTGTCATCACATTATATTCTCCCGCTGCGTGTTCAGCTTGGCTATGAGAAAATAAATAGGATATGTGGTTTTTTTAAAAACACATTTAAAATTAAATGAATTGAAGTCAGGAAAAATAAATTTATACTCCCAAGAAACTGAGGTTATTATGGCTATCAGAGGAAAAGTAAAATTTGTTTAGCATGTTTATAAAATCTTTTGCATCTTTAGAGAGCTTTCAACTATTATGTGCTTGTTAATTTGGAAAATAGAATTTATGCCCACCAGGATAAAAAGATATGGTGACATCTACATACATGAAAAGACAGGTGTATCAGGAGAGACTTTAAATTAATCTGGTTAGAAGAGATTCATCCTGAGTTGGGCGCCAGACTTTTGTCAGAGACCTGGCTTGTGCCTGAGTTTAGATGAGGGAAGCATTTCCTACTGCCCCCTTTACTGCGGGTTGTCAGCCCTCAGGATTTCACTTAGGTACCTTGGAGGTGAGCTTCTGGAATCATATGCCCTGTGGTCACTGCTTGAGTCAGAAAGGTTAAATAAGGTCATCTAGGCCTTAGAGCTCCAGAGCCATCCTAGGGGTGTGTATATGTGTGTGTGTGTGTGTGTGTGTGTGTGAGAGAGAGAGAGAGAGAGAGAGAGAGAGAGAGAGAGAGAGAGAGAGAGAGAGAGAGAGAGAAAGAGAGAGAGAGAGGCAGAGAAGCAGAGAGGCAGAGAGAGCTGAACCTGCAGGTGGAGTAACTGTATCACTGGCCATAGCACACTAGAAAAGTACATTTTCATTTATTTGAAAACAGACATGAAGGACTGTGCCTACATCTCATGTGCTGCAGTGTCATACACTAATATAGAACTGGATCCGAGTGCTTGGGCAAGTTTGGGGGTTCCTTTTGCATTACTGGGGATAAACCCCACATTCTACATGCATGCTGTCCATACTCATTCTTGCCACTGAGCTCTATCCAAGTTCCTCTTGTGGTCAAGTGCTCATTCTCAGTGAGAATCCTAGAAGGACAGAGTGCAGAGTACTACCTTCCCTCCACAGCAGTCATCTTCCTACAAATGCTGGACACATTTCAGTGTCTTTGTTATAGTATCCACATTTTTCAGGCATATATCAGAGCTGGCCTCAGACAGAAATTGGGTTTCAGTTTTAGACTGGTAACTTAGTTCTTCGGTTTTGAACAAGTATTTTACCTCTACCTATTTCCTTATTTGTAAAATGAGGAAAATAATCCCCCAGACAGATTATTGCTAACTATTACAGAATGAAATATATGCAAAAAGCTTATCCTTAAAATGTAACTGACATGCAGCTTCTTCCACTTGTACCCATTGGCCCCAGCCCAGTCTTTTCATGTGCTAGACTGTTGCACAACCTCCTAGTTTTACTACTGTTATTCTTGCAGATCTTTCCAGAAAGTAGAAACTTTTCCTTCAGGCAGAAATCAAAACCTCTAGCTCAAAACCCTCCATATTATAGAAAAATCCAGAATCTTTCTAATAGTCTACAAACATGGCAACCTTGAGAACTACATTCTCTGCCTAGAACTCTGTCTGCCCCATCCCTCCTCCTAGCATCTTCATAGCTCCTTCCGTTTCCTTAGTCTCTGTTTAAAACCAGAGACTGTTTATTACAAAATGTTCTAAATACTAAGCTCTGTTCCTTGAGCAGTATTACCTCATATTTTTCTTAGTTCTTGCCATTTAATTGTTGTGTCTTTATCCCATGAGTATATCAACTGCAGAGGACAAACCTACCTGTCACTATTTGTGACTCTATCCTCAACCTAGAGCAAGGAAAAAACTTGATAAAGTGTACACATCATATAAACAGGTAAGCGAATGAACAAGTGAGCAGACACATGCTGGGTCACAGGGGCAACCAGCTCATTCTCTGTGATGTGAAGTAGTTGTGCCCTTCTGGCTTCCAGAATACCTTTGTTCCCAGATTCTGCCATGCATGCCATGGGAGCTTTGGGAGTTTGCTTCTGCTTTCTCCTCCAACACACGTCTTTGGCCTTGGCATTACTGTAGATTGAGGATATGAGTGGTCTTGCTCTTGTGGGGCCTTCTTCACCACTAGGGCTTATTCTGGGATGTAGGAAAGGCCTTACTCAGCATCCAGTGATTCTTCTATGTCTTTCAAACACAAACTACAAACCAGGAGTGAGAGGATGGAGGGAGCTCCACCTAAGTGTGTCTCTCATTAGTATCTTCATCAGTTTGTTTTGCAAGTCTCATTAGGCTAGACATTTCACAGGGTTTTGTTGAGTTTATTTTTCAAAAATATATTCAGACACTAATCACAATTGCTTATTTAAGTGCATCTAGCCTGGAGGAATTTTGGTGGGCTTGCACTGGGAGAACAGTATATCATTGTAGACTTAAAGTTGCACCTCTTGTTTCTGTTCAGAGGAAGGAATGGAAATTAGACTGTCAGTCCTCGCCTCAGTAAGCTAGGGTACCACCTTGGACCCACTGACTGCTTCAGAAGCCTGGGTTCATTTAGGAAGAATGTGATAAAGAGTAAAGAACTTAAAAGTGTTTTATAGCATAAAATTATCCTGTTTTTACTAAGAATATCTTAATGCAATGGGATTAAATAGACATTATTTTTAAAACTTTTGTTTAATAGTTCTGTGAATCAGGAAGTCTCTTTAGGCTTGACTGATTTTGACTCTGTTTGTTTGTTTGTTGATAGTATAAAAACAAAACTTTGTAGAGACATCCATGGGCTGGGGAATATTAGAGTCTTAGCCCATAAGTGCCAACAGCTCATGTTCAGTGTTTATTCCTGCCATCTATTCTATAGAGATCCCTGAGAATATTTGGCTAGAGGTTTCCATCTTCCTTAATGCTATACAAGCTTCTTGGTGTATGTGTGTGTGTGTGTGTGTGTGTGTGTGTGTGTGTGTGTGTGTTTCTGAGGTTTGAACCTGGGACCTTAAGCATGCTGGGCAAACCATCTACTACTGACCTCTCCCAACCCTACACTGATATATTTGAGCATATTCTAAAGTGTACTAACCTTTTTATTTTGGGAGGTTAGAACTAGCCTACAAAATTCTGTGTATGGTTTGTTTGGATATTGCAGAGATTAGAGCTTTGTGAAAACACAAGTTAATTTCCATATCAAAGGCTATGTTTTCCCATGTTCCATTCCAGGTCTTCTCTTCTCTTTGCATGTTGTATTTGTATGCAACTACTCTCAAGAAGTTAAAATGCCCCTTCCTTTATAATGCCATAGCAATTTTTCATCTTAAGGTCAGCTAAAGGATTATTGCCAGCCAGAGCCACCTCACTTCATTTCTTGCCTCCTCTGGCCTCCTCAGCACAGCAGCTTGGACAAATGCACAGACACTGCCATGCTCATACTGCCAAGATTAGTCAGAGCCCTACAGGGAAGGCCTGTGCTCTTTGTGCTGTGCCTAGAGAGCTCCCCATGCTCCTGGTGTCCACAGGACTCATTCCTTGCCACTCTGAGCTCTCCCCCTCCTTCTGTATAAAGCTTGCTCACACTTACACACATCTCTGCATGCACACACATCTCTAGCACTGCCTGTGATCTTCCTGTGTGTTCTTTACTGTGTGACCTTGTCACCATCCAATTTACTATAGAATTCACTTATTCCTTTTACCTGTGTTGTCCTCACTGTAAGAAGACAGAGATTCTTGTCTGACTTTTTCTTTGACTGGTATCTTTAAAGGTGATGGTAAAAATATTTAGAAAATTGCTAAAACAAGGGCAGCTCAGGATACAGATAATGCATGTGCCTTCCAGGAGAGTCCCAACCCTGGATGCAGCCTCAGCACCTGCCGCAGGATAAATATTTGTTCAGGAAATGCTTGTTAGATGAGTAAATGAAGTCAGCCCTCTGCCGTAGCAGAAAAGGCCACCAACTCCACAACATTTCCTGTTCTAAAAAAGGAAATGAAAAATTGATAATTCGTCTTTCTGTTTGATGACTTTTACAAGAACTTTACTGTGAGATAAAGTGCAGAACTCATGACAGAAAAAACTACCATGGTCTGGCAGGCACACCTTGCCTTGGGTCAATGGATTGTAATGATACTGTTTATGAGGTGATGAAATTCAGAACCTCAGTAAGAGACTCATGGAAACCCCAACAACCCAGAGTGCGTCCAGAAAGTGAATGAAGGTTTACTGTCGGTATCTCTCAGTCTGTCCTAGGACAAGCTCAGGAATGACTGAGCAAGAAACATCCAGTAAGGCCGTGAATTAAAATGTCCGTAAAATGTAATTTACTTCCTAATTTTAGATAAAAAAGTAAACATTAGTACAATAATCTTTTCTCATAAGAGCCCAAGGATTTCCTAGACAGTCTAAGGATTCTGGCAGAGGTATTCAAGGAGAAATGGAGAAGGGTGGCTTTGTAAGTTCTCTGGGTGTCCCAGGCTCAGGTTTGGGTCCTGCTGATATCTGTCATGGCTGATAACCTGTGTAGTGGGAACAGCTAGGAACTGTCCAAGTGTCCCTTGCCTCCAGCCCTTCCCTGTAGCCAGCTTGGATCTTCTTACCTCAGTCTAGCTTCTGCTTGGCTATTGGGGGCTTCAAGAGACTCAAACGGAAGGCATACGGTTTTGCAGTCTCACATTGGACAACTCAGAATTATTGGCTACTGCTGAGGTGAGGGAAAATGACATCTAGAATAGCAGCACTCAGTGTTCTTAGTTGGATGGAAATAAAAATGCAAACACCTTAAGGAATTCTGAGGGCAAAGTATTCTAGTGCCATTTGTTTAATTGTACCACAATATATGTTTACTGCCTAGAAGAAAATGACTTACCAAGAGGAGAGAACTGATTTTAAATAATAACCTTAATCCAAAGGATAGTCATAAAAGCAATACAGTTCAGTTTGCTTCTATCTCCACAGAAGCACACATATAAAGGGGCCTTCTGAGTTTTGTATAGGTTTCTTACTTTCTCACTTTGAAGTTTTATTACATTTTTATTTATGAATTGATGTGAGGGGGTAGCATATGGGTTATGCCACATATGTGAAGGTCAAAGGACAGCTCCCTTGCAGAAGTCGGTTCTCTCCTTCTACCATGTGATTTCTAGGGATCAGATTCAGGTCTTTGGCAGCAGGCACCTTTACTCACTGAACCATCTCCCTGACCCCACTTTCCCAGTTTAATCTGTTCCCACCTATAGTTCATTTCACATAGCTTTCAAGAATCATGAGTTTTGGTGTACTTCAGAATTTCATTGTCTTTTTAGGTGAATTTATGTTTTTATGCTTGAAGAAGTTTAAAAAAAAAAAAAAAGAACTACCGGAAGCCATATAGTTTACATTGCTGCAGTTTCCTTAAGGAGAATGAATGGTGTGAGAGCCAGTCTTTAAATGTTGGCCTTTAAGTTGGATGAGTGATCTTCTATAGGTAAAAGGTCTATGTCTTGGGTAGTGAGAGCCAGACTTCTAGTTTTGGGTGATGCTTGGTCATTGGAAGGATGTCCTTCAAATGCATCTACATTGCTCTCCTCTGCATTTAGGTTGACCCCTGGCAACAGTCTTTAAGCACTGCTGTGGAGAATACCCATATAGAATATTGCCAAGCGTTTTTTAAAAGCTAAAGGTTTCATATGGCAGCTTGGCTTCTCTAAGAGGTCTGTGACCTACTGACAGGAGAGAGGGCAGCAGTGTTTGGCCCCACAAACTGTCTTTGTCATGTCCCCATGCATATTACAGTAACCCTCATAGGTGCTTCGAAGGAGTGCTGATTTTCATTTGGAAGTGCAACCCCCCACCAGAGCAGATCAATACTTGAGCTGTTTGTCTCCACTGCTTACTTTCCTTTTGCACAGCGAGAGTCTTCTGCAGGGAGCGATCGATGGCTCTAATCTTCAGCAGCCTGCAGCCAGTCATGTGAGGCAGAGCACTTAGGTGGCATTACACAGAGTGTGGAAGTGGCAGCTCCATGGCAGAGATTCATAGCACCCTCACTAGGGACACATTCCATCCATGACGGGTGGTTCTGCTCAGCCCTGCCATGGAACACCATTCCTCTGGAACTTAATACGAGGAGGAAGGATTCTGTCTGGACTGTGTGCATGCTTATTCAAGCATACATGTGTGAACCAGACAGACAAATGTGCCAACATTCTCTCTATGACTCTACTAACTGTCACTGTGTCCTAAGCAGTGGAATCTACCTTTTTTTGTTGTTGTTTTGTTTTTTTTTTTTTTGGTTTTTTGAGACAGGATTTCTCTGTATATCCCTGGCTGTCCTGGAACTCAGTCTGTAGACCAGGCTGGCCTTGAACTCAGAAATCCGCCTGCCTCTGCCTCCCAAGTGCTGGGATTAAAAGCATGAGCCACCATTGCCTGGCTGGAATCTACTCTTGAGCCTTGGGCTAGAATTAATAACATTCTGACTAATTTTTGAACAGTAAAGGTGTGTGTGTGTGTGTGTGTGTGTGTGTGTGTGTGTGTGTGTGTGTGTGTGTTGATTTAGTTTTTATTTTTTGTTTTTAGTGGATTTTTATTTTGTTATTTAGTAGTACTACATTGGTAGTACATGTTTGTTAATCTAGCACTTGGGAAGTGGAGGCAGGAAGACCAGTAGTTAAGATTACATGAAATCCTGTCTCAAAAAAATATAAAACCAGGTTGTTTTGTTTTGTTTTGTTTTAATCTTTGAAATTCCCGTGCCTGAAGAGCTCATTTGATGTGCTTTCCATAAAGCATGAGAAGGCAGTAAGCATTAGTTGTCACATCTGTCTCTGGTTAGCCTGTGGCCATTGTAAGAGGCTGGGGGATGAAGATCTGGCTATCCCTAGACTACGGGGGAAACCTTAGGAGCCTCTACCTGGGAATGAGCTACAGGACAGCCCAGGTAGCCTCTGACAGTGTATGTTAGTTCCTTTCTAGCCTTTCTGTTTTCTTCTAGTGGTCCTGGCATTCTCTGTGGGATTCGGGTTACAATAAGAAGTAAGGGCCAGAGGTAAAGGAAGTAAATATGAAAGTAACAGCACATTTAAATGTGAGTATATTGCTACTATGGTTTGCTGTCTGTAAAACAAGGGGCAGGCAGCAGTGGTAAGCAGTGTCCCAGTCTAATACCTGCTGCATATAAGAACCTTGCAGAAAGGACTGTGGCTCCCTCTACTTCTTTTTATTGTTGTTTTCCTGAATTGCTATTTATCCAAGCTGGCCCTAGAACTAGTATTTTAGCTTCCTATGCAGCTGGGGCTACAGGGGTATGCAACTTTACTAGGATTTATTTGCTCTTCCCATCTCAAAGGTAGCTCTTCTAGCATTTCATCTTGATTTCAGTCTTGATCATCCCACTGTTATGGCCATATTCACTCTCCTATCCTTGCCAGACATCTGCATCCTTTTGGTTTTCCAAAGTGCAGATATGTCACCTTCTAAGATGCCCCTATTTGAATGTCCCTGGCATAAAAACTTCAAAGAGACAACTTTCGCCCTCCAAAGCAGGCAGTTCCCTCTTACGTTCCCACACACCCAGCCATAGGCACTGGAGAGATTGTCATTTAACACATTACGGTTTTTCTTTTTCTTTCTTTCTTTCTTTCTTTTTTTCTTTTTTTTTTTTTTTTTTTTT
>NW_022196897.1:131470115-131555040 GCF_008632895.1 Mastomys coucha | reverse complement strand
ATCAGAAATCCACCTGCCTCTGCCTCCCAAGTGCTGGGATTAAAGGTGTGTGCCACCACTGCCCGGCACAACTATGTTTCTTTATATGCTTATAATACTGTATTGGTAAAAAGATGATCAGCAGATCCTGTCTTCCCAGTCTCATTCCCAGGTGCTACTTCTGAACAGGAGAAGTTAGAAGCAGGACTGTGGTCTTTATGTTTATTAGTTTTGTTTTGTTTTGTTTTGGTTGTTGTTGTTGTTTTGTACATTCATCAAGATATCCATTGGTCTTTGCTGTCTGCCAGACCCTTGCTATTGCTGAGGGCAAGCATACGGAAGGCATGGCTGTGGTCTTCAAGGGGTATTGTTGGAAGACAGCCTATTAGATCAAAGAGCAGTACAGTTTCTTAACAGCTACAACAGCAGGTTCAGCTCAGAACTCAGAGCAGTGTCCCAGGTCTCTGGGCTGGCCTAGAAGAATGAACAGGAATCACATGTCCTCAGAGAGGCAAGACTGTTCAGAAGTGACCACTTCAGCAAAGAGCCTCCCATAGACCCAGAACCATCACTGATCTTAGCAGTCAGGGAACCCCAGATGTTTCTAGGAGGCCCACCCAACCCATGGCTGCTAGCAACCCTGCCTGGAATGCCTAGAGCCCCCACAACTCCCTAGACCCTGATCTCCCTCTGGAGATGTCTGCTGGCTTATGTTGTGGGTGGAACAAAAAGGAGGCCAGGGGGTCAGGCCTCTTAGTGCTCCATGCACCAGTCCCCAGGAATAGACATCGATTTACTTAGGTTCGCCAACTTCTGCTCAGTCCAGGCACTAAGAACTTCACCTGTGTATTCAGTCCATGGGTCCTTTCCATATGCTAGGAACACGTTATATAAATGTAGGATTGTATCATCTGATAAGATACACAAGCAGAACACAGGTTAGATAAGCTGCTGGAGGCCCCACAGTTAGTTCTATGAGTGTGGGAGCTGGGACCTGAACCCAGCAGCCGCTGCTCTGCTTGTACTGTTAATCTGCTGTTCACCATTGCCTCTTAAAATATCCCTGCTACCCAAAAAGACCCGTGGGCTTCTCCACACAGTTCAGTGCCACTTTTTAAAACATGTTGAAACTGTTGGGGAGATTTATAACTTGTAAGTTACAGCAGCTTTTGATAGACTGCTAACGCCAGTATGTGTTTTAATGAGACTGAAGGCATGAACGAGCAGATTCTCCTCTCGAGGCTTTGTGAGAACACATAGACATTGGACTGGCTCCTCTGAAGGCCTGCATTGTCGCCAGGCTCATTAGCATCAGCGCTCTTAGCTAGCCCTTGCTGCTTGCTAGCTTACCAGCTGTTCCTGCTGCTCTGCACAATGTCGGATGTGTTCAGCTCACTGGGTTCCTGTCCTCACCGCCGGGAGGAGACAGCCCTTCCACTGGGGATACCCACGTGGCTGCCTGTCAGCGGTGGCACCGAATAAAGTAATAGGCCTTCGCATGGCATATGGTGTCTGGATTCGTACAAGATGCAAAACTCCTCTGCTGCTAATACAGGGTGACTCATAGCATTGCTAATTTCTCAAACAAAAGCTGACTTCCACACCCACACTTTTAACCCCTCAGGCTAAAAAGTCTTGGGGGGCTCCAGAAAGATGTTTTTTGAGGTGCTGTATGAAATGTGGTCTGCTTACTAAAAGCTCACTTACATTTGGTGAGGTCGTTTAAAATTTCTATAAAAAATATTTCCTCTCCAGTGGCGGGGGGAAGGCGGGTTGTAAGCTTTAATTTTTGAATTCCTTCCTTGTATTGGAAGAATGTAACAGTTTGATAGGCTTCCCCCCCCCCCCCCACACACACACAAAATTAGTCTGGGATAGAATTCAATGGCAGAGCCGGGCATGGTGGTGCATGCCTTTAATCCCAGCACTTGGGAGGCAGAGGCAGGCGGATTTCTGAGTTCGAGGCCAGCCTGGTCTACAGACTGAGTTCAGGACAGCCAGGGCTACACAAAGAAACCCTGTCTCGAAAAACCAAAAAAAGAAAAAAAAAAAGAAGAACTCAATGGCAGAGAACACAGTTCAATCCCAATAGCAGCAAAGGGGAGAGACAGAAGGAGAAGAGGATCAGAAGCATGGTGTGGAAGTGCTGGGGCACCTGATGCCTACCCACATGCTCACTCTTCCTTCACTCATGGCGTGGAAGTGCCGGGGCACCTGATGCCTACCCACATGCTCACTCTTCCTTCACTCATGGCGTGGAAGTGCCGGAGCACCTGATGCCTACCCACATGCTCACTCTTCCTTCACTCATGGCGTGGAAGTGCCGGGGCACCTGATGCCTACCCACATGCTCACTCTTCCTTCATTCCATGGTGGCACCGTCCTCCTGGTGACACAGTGACCTACTTGTACGTCACTCCAGGCTGCTCATACCATAGTTTTATAAAGTTGTAAGAGAATGTTCAGAATTCAGTATTTTGGGGGCCATTTATGCAAATGTATATGTAAATTTAATAGAAGTTTTTTGTGTACGAAAAAGAGATTGTTCACATTTATACAGTTAGCCTTCCTTTTTAATGGTCAAAATATTGGCTGTTTTTATAAACGATCCCTTATTGAACATTTTATTTAAGCATTTTAGAGTGGAGAATCTCCAACACCGTTTCTGACTGTGTTTCTTAGTCACAGCCTGCCACAGGGTTCATTTGCTGTTTGAATTTGGCAAATGGACTGACTCCTTAAAGGAACTTCAGCCTATGAAGTAATACAGAATTATAAAAAAAAAAAAATTACAATTTACAAATTATAAAAAAAAAGAGTTTATCTTGCTGTGGGAAAGAAGATAGAGACTGGTATTGTTGATAATTATATTTCATTTGTGTTCCATTTTTGAAAGTGGTTTTATTTTGATCTATAGATCTAAGTTGAAAAGTGTGCTCAGCTTCATGGGAATGGTTATTCAGTTTTAGAAAATGAAACAAAAACACTGCAGGTTCCTGTGTCTGCCTCAAGTCTTAGATCCTGGCACTTGTTTGTTTTCTAAAGGCACCCTAATATCCTTGCCTTTTGTCGTTGGAAATGAGCTGGTATATTTGGTGAGACAAAAATTTAACTAAGCACTTAAGATTCCAATTTTTAATATGTGTAAGAATATCTAGTTTTGCTGGAAATTTCTGAGTTGAGAGCTGCAGCTGTTACTACCATGGGCACTTGATTTTATCCTGTTTCTAGTCACTCTTATGAAGTGAGACAAAATGCAACAGAAGAATCAAACAATTTGTGAAGAACACAAGTGGAAACAGCAGCTGGTACTTGGTGTTGACATTTGACGGATAAAATGCTATCTAACCAGCCTGTGGACCCAGAGTCAGGCTTAGCTCCAAAGTCACTTGGCATGGATGGATAATGTGCAAAAATGTAGCCTCTTCAATGACATACAGAAGATGAGGGCCACCGGACCATAATTCACACTCTTAGACAGCCCTACAGGATGTGTTATGTTAGCCTTTACTTTGCAAATGGGGAAACTGAAGGTGTAGCAAGCAGAACTTGGCCTGGCCCCTCAGTAGGAGTAGCGTTAAGCTGAATACCCAGGCAGCTTGGCTCTTAAGACCCAGTACTCTTCCTTACCTGTCCCCAGGCAAAACAGAAGGCCATTAATGGTATAAAGGTTTAGCCTGGCAGTGGTGGCACACGCCTTTAATCCCAGCACTTGGGGGAGGTTTAGGCAGGAGGATTTCAGAGTTCAAGGCCATCCTGGTCTACAGAGTGAGTTCCAGGACAGCCAGGGCTACACAGAGAAACCCTGTCTCAAAAAAACAAAAAACAAAACAAAACAACAACAAAAAGGTATAAAGGTTTACAAATCCCTCTTAATTTTAGCATATTCACTCAGGACTGTTACCCAGACTTTCAACCTGTGGGTCACAATCCCTTTAAGGGTTAAATGACCCTTTCACAGGGGTCCCATACCAGATATTTACATTATGATTCATGACACTAGCAAAATTACAGTTATGAAGCAAAATAATTTTATGGTTGGGGGTCACCACAGCGTGAGAAGCTGTATAAAAGGGTCATGGCATTAGGAAGGTTGAGAACCACTGCTCTAAACCCTAATTGTATGGAATGAAGATAGAACAGCAGAATGAAGGAAAAGCAGAACGGGAAGTGTTCTTGTTTTGAAATTATGTACACAACACAACCTTTATTTATGTAGCTTCCAATTAAAATTCAGTAGAAACATTAAATGCGTATTTCTTACCAGAGGCTAGCCCAAAATAAGCATGTAATTAATAAGGTGAAGAGTCCAAAACATGCTTCCATTATAGTGATGTTCCCGAGTTTTTGCAGACATTTATTTGTCTGTGTTGAATTGGCTTGTACCCTGCCTCTTTCTAAAACAGATGTGAAGGCCTTGAAGCATAAGCCAGTTGTAATGCCAGAGTGAGAGCCAGAGCAGAAGAAACTGTCACAGAAGAACTTCTTACATCATACAGGCCACTGGGGCTACTGAACCGTATGGACAAGTAGTGACAGGAGAAAGACTCACAATAAACTACTGTGGACTCCCTGAGCTGTACAGTAGGGTGTGTCACTACCATTTGTTACTCCAAAGTTTTCAGATGCTCACTGGAATTGTACTGTCTTAGCTGGAAAACCTCGAAGGTCATTCTAAAGATTGTATGTAGTGTGTTCCAGACAACAGCCAAAGTCTTCGGGGAATTTTTAGTGTCCCAGTAACTTTCTGTTTTTCTTCCATGAGTCTGTAAGATACATTCAGAGTTACTACACAAGTTCATGTGCAGCATAGTCTACGACAAAAAAGAGCAAGGGACATAGCAAAAGAAATAAAGATTATTGATAAGAAAAATATGACCAAAACTAACTTTGATGCCCTCATCTTGTGGAGAGCTTCCCTTGCAAATATATTTTGCATGTTCTTCTCTGAAGATAAAGGGGAGCTTGAGGGTGTCCTTCTCAGTTACACACCACATACATGACAAAAAATGGTTTCTGTCCCATTCATTTCTACAGCCAGTCATTCTTATGTTCTTGTCCATTGTCATCTGTAGACTCCTCTGCTTTTCTGGGCCAGCTTGGTATGGCATTGAATGGCCTCAAAGGTATGCATATTAGATGCTTCCACCATTGGTTTCCTTGTTACCATGTTGCAGGACTTGTTGCCTGCAGTCCAGCTCTTCCCTGGTTTGTTTACTTGGGATCACTATGTAATCATTCATTTTATGGAGTCTCATTAAGGACTGCAGACCTCTGTCCCAATTTAGCGTCATTGGAGCGTAGGTAGCATCCATCTGCTCCGCCCGCACTGTTTAATTAATGAACCTGGTAATGTGTTCTGCGCCTGAAAAAAAGCTGTCTTCTCAGGGTATTGAATGAGACGCACATTCCAGGTTTTCATGGGGAAACTCTTGGAAGCTCTCTGTGGTAGGTGCTAATTGTAGACTCAGAACTATGTGTTCAGTCTTCTCTTGAAGGCTGACTTAGTTTTCATGTCACTATATATTCATAAACCCAAGGCCATATCACTGTAAATAAGTGAATTATTGACCAGTGCTCCTAATCTTTGTCCTTGCAAAAAGTAGATTCCCTTTTTGTGAAGCTGCATTTAGCTTCAATCAAGAAAATGTCGACTTGAAACAGAATTTCAGAAATGTTACTGGTTTTCAGTATCTCTGCTATAGAGAAACTATGTAGCTAAGATCCTATTCAAAGTAATGCAGTACCCACTGAATTTCCAGTATAGAAAATTGTAAGACTCATGCAAAATACTCTTTAAATTTCAATTTTTGCTTAGTCTTTAGTGTATTGTAAAATCCATCCTGTGTCCAGAGGTTTGTTGATAGAAACTTTGATATATGTACAGATGGGACCAACTAACATTGTTCATTTCATTAAACATCTGTTACACACCAAGGTTGGATACTTAATTTTTGATTTTTTTTTTCCTCCACAAATGACCAATGCATAGGATTCACAAGCCTTTCCTTTAAAATATCTGACCTTCAGATTAAGCTCCAATGTCCCCTATCAAGTGCTCTCACACCCTGGAATTTCTTTCTACTATGAAACATGTTAGAGTCACACTGATGTTGTATTCGGGTCACTTCATCACATTAGCTTGTGTTCCTATAATGAAAGAAAAAGTTCCTGAATACTCTTTTTTCTATTGTTTGTTGGTTTGGGGTTTGGTTTTTCAAGACAGGGTTTCTCTGTGGATCTGTGGCTGTCCTGGAAATCACTCTGTAGACCAGGCTGGCCTCAAACTCAGATCCTCCTGCCTCTGCCTCCCAAGTGCTAGGATTAAAGGTGTGCGCCACCACACCTCTGAATACTCAGTTTTCCAGAGACTTTTACTTAGCCCCATCAGCATGGAGTAGAACAGCTGTCATCGTTACCTCCTTTAGTAGCAGAGCTAAAGTCACAGTTACCAATGTTACTGTAAACATAAAAGCAGAGTTTAGCTGGTAATATGCTTGCCTACAATGCAAGAAACCCCGGGTTCAATCCCTGTCGATGCGTGAACCTTACAGGCATGATGGCACACCTCTGTAATCCCAGCAGGGGAGAAGTGGAATTAGGAAGACCAGAGGTTCAAGGTTATTTTCATCTTTGTGGTAAACTCAAGTCTAGCCTGAGATACAGGATACCCTGTCTCAAAACAAAACAAACGGGGGAGTGGGGGGGAGGGAGGAAAGCAGGTAAGAATTGTAAGTCTAACTAAAGAGTGGGGCAGGAGGCAGACACTGTCTTCTTGCATCCTTCCCTAGAATTTGTAGAACAGACTACAACCAAGGCTGAAGCACACTCTTAGGTCATTAATACGGAGCAGGAATCCCCAGGCTCTATGAATGTAGCCCCCTAAGTAAAAGACTGTCCCACATATCCCCTCAAAGGTGCTCACAGAGATCATTTCATAATGACAAAGAATTGGAGGACGGTTACAGGATGGGCTTTGGTACGTCTTTTCATATTGAAATACATAAAATTGCTAGATGAAGGTCATTTTTATGATTCTCTATGGCTGTTTTCAATTATACAAATGGGCAATAACCATGAACACCCACCCCCTTTCCTCCCCAGAGGGCAGTTTGCATGGGGAACTGTAAGTAAAGGGCATCCTTCAGAGCTCAGGGTTCCTTGGTAGGGCTTCTTGGTGCTGAGGTCACTGGCTGTTGAACAGAGTTCTCCTTTAAAGCCATTAGCCCTTACCCTGTATTTCTAGTTATTCTGGGTGTTGTGCCCCACAAATGTTGGTTTTGTCTATAATACAAAATATTGGAATCCTGCTTCTGAGAGGAGGACTTTGAAATAATTAGCCAGTGAAATTCATCTTTACCTGGGAGGGTAATGAATCCTTCAGTCTGCCATTGGCCCGTCCAGCTGCCACCTCTGGTGCTGGGCAGTGGATAGCCTGCCTTATTTACCAGTTCACGAAAAAAAAAAAAGGACATAAACCACCTTGATTTTATTGTAATAAAAAATTATAACTGGCCGGGCAGTGGTGGTACATGTCTTTATTCCTAGCCCTTGGGAGGCAGAGGCAGGCGGATTTCTGAGTTCGAGGCCAGCCTGGTCTACAGAGTGAGTTCCAGGACAGCCAGGGCTACACAGAGAAACCCTGTCTTGAAAAAATACAAAAACAAAACAAAAAATTATAATACTTTATAATTAAAGTAACTGGAGAAAATTATCAATACTTTAAATGTAACTTTTAATGAAATATTAAAATATACAAACAAAGATAATCAAAATCAGCCTATGCCAGACACCAGGGAGACCAGTGTGAGTGGAATTCAGACTGTGACAGAAGGGTTACAAACTCAAAACTTAGCCAAACTGTGGCAATCAGGGTGCTCAAAAGTATAATTTGGCCTTAGTGTCATTTCTCAATGTAAATATGAATGAAGCTCTTCGCTCCCAAGAAGTTATTGGATGTCCCAGCTCCATCATGGGTCCTGGCCCATGTGGAAGCAGCATGGACTAGTTCAGCCCAGTAATTCACTTTATTATCAAAATAGAAACCACAGGGATTATTCACATTAGTCTGAGCATCATCCCTGCAGCAGCTCAGGTTAATTGGTACTCCCTGGGGTGGAGCCAAGAAATGCCAAGCCATCTCTTCATCGGGGTCAGTGCACTGCCTTTCCACCGTACTCCTGGAACATTGCGCAGTCTTCTCCCATGGCATTAGGGTCTGCTGCTCCTTCCCGACCTCTTCTGTTTTTATTTCAATTAACGGGGTGTGTGTGTGTGTGTGTGTGTGTGTGTGTGTGTGTGTGTGTATGTGTGTGTGCGCGCACGCATGTGCTGCCTTTCCACTTTTTCCTTACCCCTTTCCTCCTCCTCCTTGTCTGCCTTAATTTCAGAACCTTCTTTGAAAATTTACCTCTCATAAAAAGAAAGAAAATTACCTCTCTTTACTGCAAGATGTGTTTTTCAAAAACTTATCATTGTCATCATATTCAACTGAATTACAATTTGTCTAGAATTATTTTTTGAATTTTCTAAATGATTTTTACTTATTTTTAAGTTAAACCTTCATAATAGGGAAATAGAGGGAGAGAAAAATCTTTATTTTTTGCTGCACAACTGTCACTTTTTAACAGCACCTTCCTATAGCTAGAATCATTAACATCTGCTTAACAGTCCATGGTGCTGTTGGCTTTTTATGCAGAATGTGAAGGCAGAGAGTATAAAATGTTACTGACCATCCAGTCCTGTTAAAGGGAGGGGGAGGTGCCTCAGCAAGAGAGTGATTTTGGCATTAAGGAAATGGACTCTAGCCAGGTAGTGATGGCACATGCTTTTAATTTCAGCACTCATGAGGCTGAGGCAAGCAGCCTCAAGTTCAAGGCCAGCCTGGTCTACAGAGCAAGATAAGGGCAGCCAGGGCTATACAGAGAAACCCTGTCTTGAAAAACTACCCCCCCCCCAAAAAAAAAGAGAGAGAGAGAAAGGAAGGAAGGAAAGAAGAAAGAAAGAGAAAGGCCTCTGCTCTCAAATTCAAATCTATAGATCTTCAAAGGAATTGTTTGATTTTTGCCAGGTTTTCTTTTAAAGATATTTATTGTCAACCTAACACAAAATAGTCATCTGGAAAGAGAACCTCAGTTAAGGAATTGTCTCCATCAGACTGGCTGGTGGCTAATTGATGGAGGAGGGCTCAGGCGCCTGTGGGCAGTGTCATCCCCTGGGCAGGTGGCCTGGGCTAGATGAGAAAGCTGGCTGAGTATGAAAGAGATAGAGTAAACTAATAAGCAGTATTCCTCAGTGGACTGTGCTTCGGTTCTTGCCTTGAGTTCTCCTTGCTCTGATGGAGTCTGACCAGGAAGTGTAAGCTGAAATAAACACTTTCCTCTGCAGTTGCTTTTGTTCCTGATGTTCATCACAGGAGCAGGAAACTAAGACAGAATTCTTTATATGCTGCTTTATAGATCTGCTTATCATTAAAAACCATGCATAAGATCCTGTTTAAGGGTTAAGTTCTGAGGTGTGCCCAGAGAATAGATAATGCCAGACTTACAACTGGAGCTGTATAAGCATCAAGACATATTTGTAAGAAAAGTCACAAGGTTAAATCAGAGTAGCAGCCTGGCTAGAAGGAGGAAGCTGAGTCTCCTGGTGAGGTTGAACTAGCTAAAACAAGGAGAAACAGACAGCAGCAGCATTACAATTGGATACCTAAGGCTTGAGAGGGACCTGGGATGCTGGAAGAGAGGAGAGCTCAGGAGCCATAGCAGATGCCATTCCACAGTCCTACCTCCCAAACCAGTGCACGTTCAGAAGAGTCACCATGTTGTTACCTCAGTCCTGAGGCATCTGTTCACTGGAGGGCATTTCCTGTCCTACCCACAAGGCATTGGTTCTGCGTCCTTATTTAGGGAATGAGTGAGGTCCCTCCAAATCATAGCCCTGGGCCTCTATGATTTTAAAAGCCTTCTCTGTTTAGACCTTGTTAATTGATCAAAGGGTTAATAGTAGTAAAAAGAATGTAGCTTTAAGAAAAATGTGGGTATTAATGCCTTTCTTTAATCTATAATAATGACTGGTTTTAGTCAGAATGCTTTAAATGCAGCTATTGTAAAATCTCTGCCCTTGTATCAGTGGTTAAGTACCTTGGTCCATTGATACAGCTTTCAAAAGTTCAAAGGCTATGCTAGCATATCTTTGTCTCCTCCTCTTTTAACTGCAAAGAAAAAGGTGTCCTTGTATCAAGCCTTAACATTTATCTGAAAAATAAAATTGGGTTCAGTTTGTGCATAGGTTTTCAGAGAGATTAAAGTGGGCATCATACAATTTTTCCCTGTGAAAGGCTGCCTTTGATGTGCCTTCTGTCTATTCATTCAGAAGTGTCAGCCATTGTTTTTGAGCCATAGAAGAGTGTCCGCTTTGTCACGGGCACATTCGACAGCCTTTGTGTGGGAGCCTTGTTCAAGGTGGATCTTATCATTCAGAGACAATGTTACTGGAAACGTGCATTGTGACCAGACACCAGCCTGCCTGGGAAGATAAATGGCAAGAAAAAGCCCAAGCGTTTATCAGAGATGATCAGGAAGCAAGCTAGGAGCATGCCTTTCTGAGTGTCCAACTGTAGGTTGCACTCTTGGTACTTCACCCACCAGGAACAGTAATTCCAGGGTGTTGGCTTTGCTGTGGCACTGGGCTCTAGTTTGCTTTTGATGTCTTAAGTCAGAGAAACTCGATGAGGTGATTGTGTTCAGGACCACAAAGCAGGGTGTACACTCACATCCTGAGCAAGGTTAGGGTGAGGGAGAGCAGTGTAAAGAAGTTCAGGAACTCTGAGAGCATGCTTGGGAATGGTCTGCAGGCTAGCTTAAAAATCTGAGCTCTCAGACTGTGCAAGGTGCTAAATGTCTGCAAAATGCCCCCTTCTTGCAAAACGAGAAGACAAGGAAAAGCGTGACTTGCCCAAGGCCTCCAAGACACCAAGGAGGAGTGGTACATCCCGCAGGTCCACACTCCCGGCCCTGCTCCCGCCTCCCAGCTGCTGTACTGTGCCACCGCTAAGCCTAAAAACCCCTCTTCCAGACTCCTTTGCATTTGCATATCAACTGAGGTTTGCCTTTCTTGCTAGATTTATTCAATCTTTTTCATCACCAAAAAAAAAAAAAAAAAAAAAGCAAGATCTTTTCTCCCTTAAATGAAAGGGAAATCCAATAGAATTTTCCCATTGTCCTCTCTGCTTTGTAAGAGCTAACATGTCCTTCGAGCTATTTAACTTTAGGGGAGGAAAAAACTCTCAGAGTTTTGTTCTGCATCCTGTCCTAACTTATGTCCTGCTTGGTCTTGGCGTTTATCAGTGTTGAGTGCTTGCCTGACGTATGTGAGTTCCTGTATATATAGCACTGTGGGGAAAAAGTGAATTAACTTTAAAAATTACTTCCTAGTCAACTAAGACTCAGTTGCTAGGACAATAGTATTTAAGTGGCTTTGTTCTACCCTGTACTTGTTTCTCTGCAGATCCCCTTACAGCTTTCCCAGAGCAGTCTAGCTGGGCAGCCATGGATCTGAGGCTGAAAGCCCATGCCTCTAACCATGGGCACATACCACATCCCAAGAGGAGGGAGTATTCCTCCCATACCCACTCTCTGATACGTGGGGAGAAGAGAAAGGAGGGAAACCGTTCAGCTGATGACTTTTCTGTCCCTGTAGTCTCTGCTGCCAGGGACCACAGATAACAGCTCCCCAGAAGGATGGAGGCAGGGAGACACATTCTAGCTGTCCATCAAATTCAGTTACCACCGGGTCTCCACAGGGCCACTGTGTACCTAAGCACTGGTAATAGTCCTGGCTTGGAGATGAACGACCGACCAGCTTTCCTTTTTTTGTGCGGGAAAAGCTTCTCAGATGAAACAGCTCCCGCAAAAGCATCTATGCAAATTTAAAAGTCCTCCTGCAGTAGAAAATTGGGAGGTGAATTCTGAGTCAAAATACAGTTTCCTTTCCCCGCCACTCCATTACAGCGTGCCTTCATTTGTTTTCCATTTGCAAGTGAGTGTGAGCCTGTATTAAAGCCAAGGCAAAGCCACACAGACCTATTCCAAAGAAGCATTTGGCCACCAAATGAAAAATAGAGCCAGAATCCGTGTATAAATTATTCAGAAATTCGGTAAATAAACATGCAAACTTCTAGCCGGGGCTATCGCTATTGCATTATTCAGTCCAATAAGGAGAATTTAATTTAATGGATATTCAGCAACATTGTTCAGCTATCAACAAAAGGCATACTGTCTTTTATGAATAACTGATTTTCTCGGGGCATTCTGAAGAAAGTGGGTCCTCGTTAACCCTAGAATGGCTAGCTAATGTAATTGAAGCGCGACCACCTGGCAGCGAGGTTGCCCGTCAGCTGCCAAGGAAGGCCAGGGCCGGGAGTACCAGGTGCTCCGCTCTCGCTGTCTGATTGTTACAGTGGGATAAACAGCGTGATTGCACAGTATGGCCGGGGGCGAGGATCCAAGACTGCTGCCAACCAGAGAGCGCGCTTTCTTCCCTGGTCTTTGACAAGGGGGGGCAAAAGTGCTCCTATTCAGAGCAGGTAGGGCTGACAAAGCCGAAATGCTGTCTGCTGCAATTAGGACAGAAAAATGAGACTGGCCCAAGCATGAAGCAAAGGCGAGCCTTGAGTACCTGTTTCTGTTATACCACAAAGCCAGGGCCCTTTTAGTACAGGCTGGGAAGTTTAAGCATAAAAATTTAAAAGAAATTCAAGCAAAGGAACCTAACTGCTGAGTGACCTGTGTTTTTTATGGCACGTCGGCTTTATTATTTCAAAGCACAATGCTAAGTCGGCACAGTGTGATAAACTTTATTTAGGCCTGACTTCCATGGCAACCCAAATTCCCTGGTTCTTTGATTATACTTAATAAAATCCTGAGCCAGGTCATCTCTCTCTGCCTTGCTTTATAAAGACCTACGAGGATCTATATTTAACAAACAAAAAGATTTCTCTTGCTCTGTGGCATTGTTTTTTAGTAACTTTTTTAAACACCACTACCCATGTGGATACATAAAAGGAAAATAGTATTATTCAGCTTTTTTTTTTAAAAAAAAAAAATTAATTAAGAAATAGGCATTTTGACCTTTCCATGGGGTTTAGAATGTGAAATGGTTCATTAAGCTCCTGTTAGTTGAAGAGTAAAGAGCACTTCCCCCAAACAGCAAGGGGAAAAAAGGCTCTCTCATAACACATTGATTTATTTCATTTGCTAAGCACAGGAACCATGAAATGCTTCATCCCCAGCAACACATTAAATATGTGCAGAAGTAAAATTGCAGCTGAAGAGAGTGCCCTGGACTTTGTCCTCATGGTGTGTACATTTCAATAGGCTGAGAGGAAAAAACAAACGGTAGAAAGATCCCTTTATGAAATTAAATTACCTGTTTTGTGTTGCTTTGAAGCTGCGTATGTAGCTGTCGGTTCAGATGACTGGCTACTACTCTCTGTCGCTTCTCCATTGGTTCATCCCACCAGCCTCCCCAGCCCAGCCCTGGGTCAGAATCTGTCCCTGAGAATAGAAATGAGGGAAGCAGTTCCAGCTGGCTCTCCAGCCTCTCACATGGTACCTAGCTGTAAAAAGATACAGGGTTGCTTATTTTATTAGAACCTATGGCGACTCTGGGCTGTTTCCCAACCTATTATCAGAGACCGCTTAGTGGTAACTTGAGAGAGTGACTTGAGGCAAGAGGGCCAGTTCCCTGGCCTCAGTTTCCATGTCTGAAAAGGGGGCTTGCAAAGGCAATGATACATGCTTCACCAATGTGACTCCCTTCCCGCCCACCTGCTAATGGCTGCCTAGAAGAGACAGATCCAAAGAAGAAAAGGAACGGAGTTTCCTGCAATGTTGCTCTTGAAGGATTTCTGTCCCCAGTCCCCTGTTACATTGAGTGCTCTGTAAAGACAAAGTAAATGGGTATAAATTTTGTTGTTGAAATTTTAATAGACTTTTATTCTCCTATCTTGAGATTACTTTTTCTCTCTCTCTTTTATTAGAGATTCACATCTCACAGGCAACTCTGCCTTGACCTTCTTGGAACTGTAAAATGGCTCAAAATCCCCTCCTCACAGTGGACATGGGGCTCTCCCCTCAGCTGTCAGATATGGCTGAAGCTGATGTTGTGGCATGAGGAAAAGAGGCAGAATTCCCCAGGTTAGGAGTACTCAGCCTCTGCCCTCCTCAGAATGTTTGTAATGGGGAAAATAAAGCAGATAGTGTTACAAAGGGAATCAGTTAGAGTGGAATGCTTTGTATTTTAAGAATACATTTTTAGTTAAGATAGAACTCTTTCACTTTTCCCTCCCCCTCCCTCCAGCCTTTCTCAGGAACCCTTCCCCAGCTCCTCCCATGGTCCTGCTCTCAAATTGATAGCATTTTTCTTTGATTATTTTATATGTATTGATGTATGTGTGTGTGTGTGTGTGTGTGTGTGTACATAACTACAGGCACACTGCTGGGAAAGGGAGAATTAGCCTGAGCTAGGATGCGCTCCTAGATTGGTTGTCCAATACAAAGTGTTCACCCTAAAACCATATCTACACAAACAACAAATTGGACTCAGCAACTTGTATTTATGTTTGTGGAATTTTTTTTTTTATTACCAAATACACCTGCACATGGGTAGTTATATATAACAACAGTGGAGCCAGGCGATGGTAGCACATGCCTTTAATCCCAGCGCTTGGGAGGCAGAGGCAGGTGGATTTCTGAGTTCGAGGCCAGCCTGGTCTACAGAGTGAGTACCAGGACAGCCAGGGATACACAGAGAAACCCTGTCTTGAAAAACCAAAACCAAAACAAACAAACAAACAAACAAATAAAAAAACAACAGTGGAGTTATATACTGCTCCCGTAATTGTGAGGCTTTAGTAAGAATTAGTGTTTTGAATCATAGCCAACAACATCATGTACTATGAAAGGGTCTGTGATTTCCATAAATATTGCCATTGTGGTTTGATGTCCATCTTTATAGTGAAAGGAAAACATCATTTCAGAGGGCATACTGCAAGTAAAGCTGTACATTTTATCACCCAAGTTAATAAGCCTCACAGAGTCTGATCATCAGCCATCTAAGAGACCTCTGGGCTGCAGGAACCCAGACTGTGGCCTGCCTTTTGAGGGATTCCCACAGCCCACCTAGTCAGAGCAGAGGACTAGGGAAGCAGTGAGTGAGTAAGAGGAACCATCAGTCAAAGCCTTCTGCAAGGTGCAGAGGCCCACATACCAGAAAGGAAGGACACACACACACACACACACACACACACACACACACACATACACACACACACACACACACACTGGAATTTGCCCTTTCTATTTGTCCCAGATTGCATGGGCACTCACTGCATTTTAAAGATGTTTTATCACTTACCTGTTATATGGTAAACAGAGAGAGCTTTAGATCTTAGGTCCTTGTGGCCATTGCCTTCATTCCCAAACAATACCTAGACATTCAACAGGCAATTTCACTTCCCATTCTCCATGTGCACATCACTGACTAGACTTGGTAGAACACATATTAATTGAAATAAATAAGCAAGAGCTTGCCCTCAGTGCACTGCATATATTGGCTTGTGAACATTTACAGTTATGTCCACCTAAAAATATTTCAGCTTCATAAGTCAGCCTACTGGTTCTATTTGTATAGAAACACACTGTTAAAAATCAACTTTTGTGTGCAAATATTCCGTGCTTGACTGTCAAAAGATTAGCATTGTGAGAGCCCGAGGTCGTGGTGGTTGCTGACTTTTGACCTTTTCACCAGTTACTTAATCCATGGTGATCACCTGGCTTGTGGCACCAGGCAGCTCATTATAATCACCAAAGGAGAGCCCTGGTAGTCACTTACCAACAAGGACAATGAGACAAGCACATTCAGAGACCCATGTTCTGTAGTGGTTCCGTCATCACAGAAAGGAGCTCGTTCTGCTGGATCCTGACAGGGAGAGGCTCTGATCCCTCCTGCTCAAAGATATTTCTTTTCACAGCACCTAGGCGTTCTCTTGCCACCTTTAAAAAATAATAATAATAAAAATGTATAATTTCCTAGCTTACACAAGCCCTAGATTCAATATTCACCAACACATGTGAGAGGTGTGAGGGGTGTGATTTCAATAACCTTGTATTAATAATCACAGATCAAAAGATGGGAAATCCATTTATCATTCCTGTTAAGTCTGTGCAAGAGAAGTTAACAGAAATGGCTAATTAACTCTATAGCCTTCACTTGAATGTCAAAGAGAGGAAGCACCCAAAACACAAGCATGCTCTGGAAAATTCTGCCGTGTCCACACGACATGTGTTCTCTCTGTCCCCCTCCTGCTCTCCATGTTGCTCTGCTCTCCCTGATGCGGTAACATGCCTTTACTTCAAGAATCTCAGACACAAAATAATGCTTATTATTACTCATTTACTTTTGAATCTTGTCATATAGGGAAGCTGGCCTCAGATTTGTGATCCCTCCTATTTTTATTTTTCTAACTGACAAATCATAACCCCAGGTGGTTATGAGATGAATGTAAAGTGAATCGAGATAGTTAACATATCCATCACCATTCAGTCTTGCTGGTTGCTTATGAGAACATTTTTTTTTTAAATCTGTTCTTTGAGGAATTTTGAAACATGTTATTATTCTTATAATGTAGCCGTGTTTAATTTTTTTCACCCTTCTATCTCAAGAATAACTATATAGTAAACTATATGTAAAATTATTTAGAGTATGGAGTGAGGCACACCATTAGGTTTTCATTGCCTCTTCTCTATTTGTTGAAATTGGCCCACCTGGCTAAGAGCCTATCCTCCTCCTGGAGGCATCTACTAAAGCAGTTTTTAGGACTTTATGTGCATAGCCTTATATGATATTTTGTTCCCTTGCTCTCCAGCGTGGTACCTAGCTGCCAGACCTATCTTCCTGTTTCTCCTGTGTTGGCAGTCTAACATACAAGCTTCCTGAATATGGGCTGGTCCTGAGTCTTGGGCTTCCCAAGGCAGCCTGTGTCCCTCCTTTCTTTGAGCATGGCTTCTTAGACTATCTCCCAGCTCTTCCCTCTAGCCTCCTCCATCACTCTTGCCCTGCCTATGTAGAGTCTATTCGGTCTCAGGACCCTTCTTACATCAAGTGCTGTAGCCAGCTCCCTTCTCTCAGTACCTGGCCTGTTTGTCAGCACGGCAAGGTAAACTGTATTAGCTACAGGCTGAGAGGAGGTAGAGCCCATGAGTGGCATGTCTTTTATGTTCTCCATGAACTCACAATTAATCATCCTTGAGTGAGGAATCATTCGCATGGTCTTCTTAATCCCCCCGGGTCCACATAGCTGTGTTCCGGACTGAGGATTCCCAGTGGCCTGCATGTGGGATGTTTAAGGAAAACAATGAGAACCATCTGTGTTGTCTGCATGGCTGTGGGGAAGTCTGGAGAAATACAAAGGGGATTCCCAAAGTACCATTTCTAAGTTTCATCAGAGGTGGGTGTGGACAGTAAGAAACATTAGTAAAAATGTGAGTCACCAACAGTTTAAAATCTGTCAGAGGTGGGACTCAGGCTTCTATAGCTAAAATTGAGTCTTATCCCTCACTCTTGTGTTCTGCTTTTAGGTGACAAAACATTTGCCTTGCAGTCTTTCTCACCCATTGAGAGGAAGTTCTGGTGCTTGAAACCAGAAGTGGATTCCCATCAAGGGAAGATCTTCCTCCTCTTGTTAGGGATGCTGACTCTGGCCCAAGGCCTGGCCAACAAGCCAGACAGTCAGGGATTGATGGGCACTTGGGCCCAAGCCTGGCCTCCTAGCCTTGCTCTGTTGTGTTGGGGCTCCCAACACATCTTTTTTTCTCTTGCCAGTTGTTTTCTTGTTCAGTTCTGCCAATTAACCTGGAGTGCCACAAAGTTCAACAACCATCGCAGCTTCTCAGCACTCTTCTAGGTCCTGATTTCTACTGTAGCCAGCTATGTGCTAATTGTCCATTGGGGTGGGGTGGGGAGCCTTCTAAAGCATAACCAAGTGAGGTGGATGCCCTGTTGACACGATACCACGCTCAGAAGCAGGTGTGTGCCTGTGTCTGGAATCATGGCTCCTTGCAATGGCATGTGGCTTCTCAGCCTGAATTTTTAGTTCATTTGCTCAGACACATTGCACAAATGATTGTACCCTCCTCGATATATTTTAATGACACCCAGTGGTGCCTGATTAAAAGTAATCATTTGCCAGAAGCCCCGTTACTCCAGAAGACAGCAGCTGTAGGATGCCAATCCGTTCCTAATAGCGCCCAGCATTTCAGAGTGGCTCAGAGGCCTAGTGAATCACAAGGGGAAGCTGTGCTGTTCTCTGGTGCTGTAGGTGTTGGCACTTAATAACCCATATCTGATGGTTCTAAATCATTTTCACTGAAGATGTCTACCAAAATAATCAATTAATAAAACTGTGGAATTCTCCCCTAGTTTTCTTCAAAATGTGACCAGAAATAAGCAAGCTAACTTTATCTTTAATGAGTATATTAAATCTCCTAAACCTTGTTGCACGGAGGAAAGCATTGAATTAATATAGTTTATTACTGTAAATGCTGGCTTCTCCTAACAATCATGCAAATAATAATGCAGCTAGGAGGTCACCATTTATGCCAGATTAGCTATGAAAATTGCCAATTTACTTGGTGCTACTTTGGTTCTGCAGAGGGTGGGGATAGCGCTGCCTATTCTCAACTCCTTGTCAGCATCAAACATCACAATTGGAGAATTAACTTACCTTTGCACATTGCATATTCCAAACTTAAAAAAAAAATTGAAAAATGAAACTGAAACAGCACAATGGAAAGGAAGAGACCAGCCTTTGAGAGTTCTTTGGAGCAAGCTACTTGTCCCATGACCGTGAGGCCATCCATCCATCCGTGTCTCTGTCCATTGAACTTGCCTATGCTCAAGAGTTTGGGCTCTCATCATTATTCATAGGGTGCGCTCAGGACTGTTTGGACTCTAATCTTGTCTTTTCTGTAGTTTGAGGTTTTCAGAACTGTTCAATAGGTTCGTGACTACAAAAGTAGTAGACCACTGTGCCAACACTAAGTTTTTGTTTTATAAATATTGTTATAAATCACCCTGTACAGAACTCAGCATAATTATAAGGTAATCTTACTATAATATGCTTTAGAGTGCTCCAACATACTTCAATCCTTGGTGTGAAAGTTGGGGATTATAAGAGCCAAAACCGAGAGGAGGACTAAGGAGCAAGGAAATGCTTTCCTCACTTCTGGGGGGTGGGGGGTGGGGTGGAGAATAGAGGACATACAGTGAATACTAGATGAATGGATGGGTGTGTGTGTGTGTGTGTTCATGTGTGTCTGTGTATGTAGGCACAATAATGTGAAGAATGAAAGAATGAAGGAGGTGATGTGTATGGGATGAGGCACGAGGGTGGGTGCACGTCTGGCTTCCTCACCTGGGGACTTGGGATACAGTCCTGCTTTCCATGTGAGCTGCAGGGAGCATGTCCATCTCTGTTTACATGAGAGCAGAATGGCTCCAAAGGGTATTGCTCATCTAGACCATGTCTCCTGCCATTAATATAAAACTGCTGATTTAATGGAGTCGCTTTTGATCTATCAAGAAAAGACACACCTAATTCAATTTAGCTATTTTTCTAAGAGTAAGTGTCTTAATCTGCAAGAGAATGATTTGATTATAATTTAAAGTAATAATATTGCAGTCACATTTTTAGTCACGAAGATGATATCGAATGACTCTACGAGGCTTAAGTGGAAAGTCCCAGGGAACAGTGAGAACCAGGACTTGAGCAGCATCCAGGCCATTTCTGTTATACTTTCAGAGTATATTTTTGTTGAGATGGAATGGGACTTTGGACAGAGAATTTGGCATACAAAATGTAAAAACAGACAACCTTCATCAAAGTGCAAAATAGACTAAACCCAAATGACATAGAAACCCAAGATGTAAACACCTGTCATTTTTTTTATCTAATGCATCCTTCTTGAAGTACCTGGCATCAGTAGAAAATGTCTTTTTGACCAAGCTTTGTTCCCACTGAAGCCACTACTGAAATGAGGGGAGATCTGAGCAAGTGTGTGGTCCACACCTGCTGACACCATCTTCCAAATACAAAGGACAAAGAACAACTGAACAACCTCCTTACCTCCCTCTCTAGCCCACCATAAGCCAGGTCTACTTAAGAGTTCACTCAGAAAATCACTTTCTTGTACCTGTGGGATCATTGGAGTGCAGGGCAAGGTTACCGACCAGGCCTAGGATCCAGCAAGATGACGGAGCATGGACATGCCAGGCTGGAGGGCTCTAAGGAAGAAGAGAGTAAGAGAGAATACTGTTGCATGATTTCATCCCATGGAAGGCCTGGTGTGCTGCCCTGCTACAGGAGTCCCACCCTGTAGAGAGAGCCACACACCATTGTGCCACGCCTGCTCTAATACTGAAACAGTTAGCCGCTTCATTTTGCATTTGTTTCTTCTCTGAGTGGGAGAGCTGAGAAAAGGAGATCGATTTCCTCTGTACCTCCATCTCATAAACGGCTGTGTGGCCCTGGCCCTCTGTCCACAGGGATTTTACACATAAAGGAGCATTCTGAATTCAAGAGGCAGGCTGTGGCTGAGAACTAGGCAAGAAAGACAAGCTGCTGGCTGCATCTTCAAGGTCTGGGACAAAGCACCCCACTTGGCCTTCAGTCTCCTCCATGAAAAGATCCTGAGCATACAAGCTCCAGGAGGGGTTGGCATGGTTAGGAATAATGAGATAGAACCTACCAAACACACTCGGATAGAAAAGCACCAGCTCACTCCAGCTGGTATTGGTACATACTATACTCATGACAGATGCAACAACGGCTGAAGTACACCTACCAGGGCCTCGCTGGTGTTGGTACATACTATACTCATGACAGATGCAACAACGGCTGAAGTACACCTACCAGGGCCTCGCTGGTGTTCAGATGTAGCGTGGCTCATGCCACAGAAAGCGGAATCTCTTCCATTAGGGTGGGCTGCTGCAGAGCACCCTGAAAATGTAGTTGCCTTTCAGAGAGGGCTGCGACTCGGTGCTACAGAGTACTTGCCTGGTATATAGCAGCCTTAGGTTCCACCCTCTGCACAGGAGGAGGAAAAGATGAAGGAGTTAAGGAGAGAAGGAATCCTGTATACTGTCTGTCTCCAGAACACTCCGTCAAATATATCTGAACTTCGTGCTGGGCTGCCTCCTATTTTCTTTCTGGAATCCCTTTCTGGTGTCAAGAGAGAGAATGTCCCTTCTTCAGCACCAAGAAGAAGTGTCACAGGAAAGCACAGCTACCATATAAAGTCTTCAGCACAGTGAACTTCACTTGAGGAATGGGAAGCACGTAGTGTCTCCTCCAGGAGTCACCAGGAAAACATCCATTCCACTCACAATATTCATACTTCAGGTCATGCTGTTTGAAAGAACTCCCTGCACAGCCAAACTCTGCAGAGGGTGTGGAGCAGTACCACTGAGTCCGCTGTAAAATCAATCCCATTTCAGCAGCCTCTGGGAATCCTTGTGATCAAGCTCAAGAGTAAAGTATCAGTGTTCTACCAGGGAAGCTGTGATGCGGGTTAGTGGTAAAGCCTTTGCCTGGCGTGTGTGAGACCCTGGGTTTCATCCTCAGTGCCCCCTCTGCTTCAAAATTCCTCTCAAAGTATTTGAGCAGCTCACTTATATTTCCTGGTGATCCCTCCTAACCCCCCCACAAACATTGGATCCGATGCCAAAGATGCAAAGGAAGAGCTTTTCCCTTCCAGCTTCCCTAAACCACTGTCCCAGCAAGATGAAATGCCGCCCCACCATCCTCTAGCATTTTGGTATTGCCCAGGGCAGATGTTTGACAAGTTAGCCAGGCCCACAGTACAGTAGCTAGTCCTAGGGCTACAGATGAAGATGTACTCTGTACTCTGCCGTGGTGTTCAGTTCTCTCTGCCCAGTGTGGCTCCTGCCTTAATGAACACTTTACACACGTTGTGTTTTGGGTAGCGTCAGTTCCTTTAGTATCAAGTGACAGCCGTATTGCTGCTTTGAACCACCAAGGACCTCTGTGATACTAGAATTCCCCCAGATTTCCAGCTGGGGTTCCACAGCCTCAGTGTTACTGCCTCGCTCTGGTAAGTCTGTGGTGTATTTTGGTTTCAGGTACCGATGGGCATCTCTGTCTATCAGCCAGGTGTTACGGCACCCCTGCACACTGCCAGTGCTCTGACCATTGAGTCATCTCTCCAGTCTCCACCTTTATTATTTTTAAGTGTATAAAAGGAAGGAAAAAATTTTAACTAAAGCTCAGAGTATGTAAGCATCATGAAAAAACAGCCATTTCCTTAAAATTGCTTTCAGAAATGAAATCAAGAAAGTTGGAGAACTTAGGATCATGATAATGATTTCTGTAGCGTCTAAGAGCCAATCATAGGCATTGGCTTAAATTCGCTCCCCAGGCCAGGCTGGCCTTGAACTTTCAGCCTCCTGCCTCAGCCCTCCGTGTGCATCAGACAAGTGCCCCTACACCTAGTGTTCATTTTATCCTTAGAATCAACCTAGATATAAACTAATTTGTAGACTAAGTGGAAATAGCTTTTAGTTCACAATATCAGAGTACTTGTCCAATAATTATTAAATAATTCAGTTCAATTGCATTATACTAGATAGTACTTAGAGTGTATTTTATTTAATAATTTTTCACTTAACAGGCTGATGATAGAGCTAAAAGTCCACATGTATTCCTATTTAATCATCTCCTCTTTTAGGCTTTGCCATAAACTGGACTCAAGGCATTTTCAGATGCCGTACATTTCTAATTGTCTTCCTCTTAGTCAATACTTCATAAATATGAAATGTCAACAGACGAGTGAGTCCCCCTGGTCACTGCTGTGATTACAGTCTAAAGTACATGTTTAGCTTCTACCATAGATCTTTGGGATGAGTAAAGCCTATGAAAGGGAAACTAGCCAAATGACACTGACTGCTTCCACCCAGAAATGAAGCCATTGGCAGAAACACCCAGAACTCTCAGACGTCTATCATTCCAACTGATCCCTTACTTCTCCAGTGGGTTTCATCCCACGTAGCCTGTTGAGTCATTTGTCACCCAATTTGACAGCACTTTCTCAAGAACTGAAATTTGCAGAATGACTAATTTTCTTGTCAGTTACTTTGATTGATGGGTCATAGGCAATTTCCCATGTGTTGGTGGTAAGGTGCTCCAGGAGAACTGGAGAAGACAGAAATGGGAAAGGCAGCGATTAAAGATGTGCTCTCACCTGCCAGTTCCCAGGGGAGAACGGAGCCGACCACTTCTTATGGATCAAATCCATTGCATCCTTGGAGTGCCTCAGATCCTGGGATGAAGCCTCTGATTCCTTTGCTGATGGCCTAGGATGGCCTAGGAATATGAGAGCAGACCTCCTCCAAAAGTCTAATTTAATAGCCCAGGAAAATCTGCTTTCCCCTATTTCCATTTGTTCTTATCATTTCCTCAGAATTACTCTTAAACTTAGTTATATGGGTGTTTTCTTCTTTTTGAGCCGTCATGGGCTCCCCCCTCCAGGAGTGTATCATTAGGGCTGGAGACCTAATCTAATATCTCATACCTCCATGTGTTTCATTTCCTCTCCCAGAGCATCCACTTCATGCAATTGCATTATTCAGTCAATTCTCCTCTTCATGTCACCAGGCTGTGACATTTACATTGAATGATTCATGTATTTGCAATCTTAAATAGTCCTAACATTGAAATTTGCATTCTACTGAAAGACAAACAGACTCTCAGTGGAAAGGATGTATGGCTTTAGAGTATAATTGCATCTGCTCCCATGCTGGTCATTTTGGAATTTAATCTATTTATTTAGAGTGACGCATGGCGACCTGAACCCACCTATTGTGCATCCTGCCTGGTGGCAGGTACCTACAAGTGTCAAAAATCAGAGGTGCATCAGATCAGGTCCTCTGATTCCAACTGTGACCCTCTATCAGGCTGTTCTGTCCCCAACTCCTCGCACCTTTTCTGCCTTTTCACCTTCTCTCAAATGTATGTATGTCCCCAAAATGTATCGCCTACTTCCTCAGGTGTGCAAAGAATAAGTATATTTCTGAGCATTTTATACTAGCCCAATAAACATTATGTAGAAGACTTAGAAGCAGCAACTGTGATATAGGGATGAATGCAGTTGTATCAGAGTCACTGGAACCTGAGTAAGGTAAGGTCTTAAGATAAGGAGTTCTCCTGGGTTCTCCATGTGGGCACTAAATCCACTGATAAGTGTCCTGCTGATCAACACACAAAGAAGAGGAAGTCATGTGCCCATACAAAAAAGAGTGCAAACACCCTTCTGGCATCTAAAGAAAGGAGATCAGAATTTTCCAGAGCTCCTGAGGGGATGGGAGTACAGCTCTGTTGTTTGGGGATTTGGCTTTCCAGAACTAGAAAGAGAGAAAATCTATAAACCCTTGACTTTGTGGTCCTTCTCAGCAACACCAGAAAGCTAACTAACTCAGGAGCTAGCTGTGTGATGGGATGCTGATAAGCCTTGATAGACTAAGGGGACCAAACAATGTTAGCACTGGGACAGGTGCCAGAATTCTTCAGGGGAGTATGTGACACTTCTCTGACAGTTCTGAATCATGACTTCCTCTCCTTTGCAGGTGGCTACTAGAGAGTCAGAAGGCTGGTAGCCACGGGGACAGCTAGCTTTGGACTTGTTTATGTCATGAATAAGTTCCTGCAAATGGTATGAAACTTCAGGATAGGGACGTGAACTGACTGGTATGGCACCACCCCAATATCAGGAGGCAGCCTTCCCCTCAGGCCAGTGTGAATATCATGTCCAGACTTGGAGAATGAAGAGAAGGGCTGAGCTGAGCTGAGCAACACAGGTTCCAGACGTTAAAAAAATGCAACCTGCACAGGACAGATGATAAAAATGTGAACAGTCAACCGTCACAGAACCTTAGGTAGGAGAGAAGAGACAGAAGGAAATGGGAGAAGAAAGAGGGAGATTAAAATGGAGGGATTGTATGTTCTGTATTTCATGCAGTCAGCATGCTCTCTGTGGACCCAGGTTTACATTGCAGTCTGGTTTTTGTACCTGTATACATGTAAGTTGGGTGGTTTGTCTTCATTGGGAGTTTAGCTCCCAACCTTGCATGAGATCCTGAACTTAACCCATGTATTCTGAAATCCATGATCTTCATGGAGAACAGTGAAAGTTAGAAAATCTAGATTCTCATCCCATTTCTAGTATAGGGGTAACTGTGACGCCAGAAAACACTTGATGGCTTTGAGCTAACATTTTCCAATCCATAATGTAGTTTGGTGGCTGCAGAGTCTAACCAGAGAGGCTCTCCCAGTTCATTCATTGCATGCAGTGTTCTTGGATAGAACCTATGAGCCCACACTAGGGTGGCCAGAGCGGGCCATCCATACTTACCTGCCTCTTTTACATAGGTTCCTGGGCAGAGGGCTCCCAGGTAGGATTCCATTAATCTGCCCATTTTACCTCTATGAGAACTGAAGCTGCAAGTTGGAGCAGCTTATCTCTTATTCCATCTTGTGAGGAAAAGTGCCCCAACTGAAACCTAGGCCTTTCACTAGAAGCAAGTGCCTTCCTTATCGTCATGTTGTTGCTGTTTTAAAGTATCAAATAATAATCAGACTTAAGTTGGAAGTCTGGGTTTGGATTCCCAGTAGAGTCTGAGAGGTATCTATTGATTATAACCATGGGAGACAATCCAGTAGAGTATTAATAACTTGTGCAACTTGTATGTAAAAGTGTAGAAGTAGTTTGCTAAGGAATCTCAAATACAGCCAGGCATAGCAGTTCCTATCTGTAATCCCAAGCAGTTGTCAAGCAGAGGCAGGAAGATGGCATACTGGGCTATATAGAAAGACCCCACTGAGAGAAAAAGGAATGACAAATACAAGGTGGGTTTCTGCTTAGTAATTTGAAAGTCCTCTCTCTGTGTTGAGTGATCAAGGAACAAACTGCTCCTTTGAAAGTATTTATATCATATTAACGAGGTAGTCATCCAAAACAGAATTAAAAGTTTTGTGTTTGTGGGATACTTTCGGGAGAGGAGAGGGCAGTATGTAGTATTAAAATGGGTGTCAGATTTATGGCTTAGTGACTCATCAGCCACCTGCATATGCCTGAGGAGGATCTTACATATTGATATGTAATTTTGATATATACTGATGTATCTTTTTTTTCCTTTTTTTGAAGCTCTGTGGATAAGTGTCAGACACCATTGCTACCATCCATCTTTGCTCATAGTTTCAATACATTTAGTTAAGAACCTTGGAGTAAAGTATTTATTATGAAAACATGAGGACCTAAGTTCAGATCCCCAGTGCCCACCTAAAAGCTGAGCTCAGCAGCAATGAGTTTGTAATCCCAGTGTGTTATGAAAGCATAAAGACTAACAGACCTGAGGGCTCACTGACCAGCCAGGCTAGCCAAAGCAGCAAGTTTTATGTCTCAAAAATTAAACCAGAGCTATATTTTTTCTAAGATTACTAAATAAATGATTTGGGACATTCATGTGTTCTCATCTGCTCAAAGCACTGTTAGAGCTAGGACGGTTCTTGCTTTCTCTTTGTCCTGGTATTTAACATGCACTGGCTTGGACCCAAGTGAGTGGCATTTGATGTCTCTTAGTCTTGCCTAACCCACCATGGATATTTGTCTCAGTGACAACCCAAGTGTAATGCTAGTTAACACTACTGAGAGGGCAGTGGGGAATGTGTATGACATGTAACAGTCTAAGGCTAGAATGGCAATCCTTCTATAAAGGATCATTTCCTCCTTTGGTATCCAGTTCTTTCTGTTGTCTATAGAAACAAGAGTCAGACCATAAATATTCACAGAGTGGGAGAATCCCAAAACTTGATGCCTGTTTCCTGTGATTGCAGTGCTGGACTTCCTCCTAGGAGTCCAGACCCCACAATCATGACAGGGACCAGCCCCTTGTCAGTTAGATGGTGTCATCCAGGATGAGGATGATGGACAGCCACCTGGGATCTGTGTGCACCAGTCCTTCTGTAGTTTTGATTGTGAGTTTGATTAAGAAGGCTACTTTCCAGAGAAGTCTTCCATGGAGAATCTAGCAAAGGGCACACACTTTTCTGTGTTGGTCACCATTGTCCCCAGCTCTGTATGGGGATGTGTTAGATGCTGTGGGATCTTTCAGGAAACAGCGGGACAATACTAGGCTGAGTGTGACAAGTCTTTAGAGGGCCATGCTTGCTCTAATCCAGGCCCACAAGCAGACTGTACAGAAAAGGGGGGCAGGGGGACCATGAATTGAGCGTTGACAGTGGGCCACAGCAGTCTGAAGGCTCAGGTGGTTGTCAACCATAAGTTTAGCTCAGCTCTTTGAGTAATTTGTCACGCCTGGCTCAGCCCCTGCTGGGCCAGCACGTGCCAGCTTAGTGTCAGAGGGCCTGTTCGCCAGACGGCCACTCAGGCCTAACATCCTGCTGTTCCCCCGACCAGCGGCTTGCTGGGGCCATACACGGAGGGCCGCTCTGTGGTGACAGCCAAGTGCTGTACAGAATGAGCATGCTCATAATGAGACGTGAATGGCATTAGTGGGTCCCTCTAGAATTGGGCCTGAGCAGGCGCCTCTTGCTGAGGAAGTTTGGCAGCCTGTTCATTAAGGAAAGTCACCAGGAGTTCAGCCTGCAGCCCAGGAGCCAGCTCTAGATCACGCTGCCCAGGCCTGGGGCTGTTGTGACCATCCATAGGAAAAAATCATATATCTTCAGAGGGGCCACTTCTGAAAGCTTCCAGTGCATATTCTCCATTGTTTTTTCTAAGAGTTTCAAGGGAAATTCTAGCATGAAGCATATCCCAATATGACTTTGTACATTCGTGCCTGCACCAGCTCCTGTATCTGCAGTTTGACTTGGTAACTATTGAACATTTGAAATACACAGACGGGGCAGAGAAGCATAGCTGCTCCTTTTGCACCTCAGCTAATGAACATTTAAATCGTGATGGTCACATGGCTCCCAGGTGACTCAGCACTGCTCCAGAGGGCCTCAGGTTCCCTCATGGTAGGACTCCATCCGTGAAGCTATGAAAGAGTGGGGAGAGAGAGAGAACCTACATCTTGAAATCAGTGTCAAAACTTTGCCAAAAGAAAGTAGAGAAGCGTCTCCAGTTTTAAGACAAGCTCTAGAGAAACTACATGGAAGGGCATAACCCTTCCAACTTATCTTGAAAGGGTCGTTTTAAGATGCACAGAGTGTTAGTGAGACATACAGAAGCATGCTTCTTTGCAGCCCAAGATAAAATCCAAGGGGAATCTACATTCCCTGGGTTTTGTGTTCATGAAGAAATTGCACAATTTTCAAAATAATCAAAGCACATCCTTTAACTTTTGCATCAATAATGAGGAAGGGAAAATGAGACATCATGCTGGCTTTCCGAGTGCTAATTCCTAAAGTTATATGTGCAGCGCCTCCATTCATTGTAAGATCATTCTGACGGTTCCCGTTATTGGAAGTGCATGATTCACCTTCAGAGGGAACAGAAGCCTCACACAAAGGGGAAGATTTGCTTTCTGCCCTGTGAAAGGCTGCCACACGCAGGGGTCCTATTAAGACAGCTGGAAAGTTGCTTCAGCGTGTTACGCTTGTAAGTTTTATTGGTGACTGGTTTTTGATTACACATTTGAATGTTGTGTGTTCCAGACTGCAGCTTTAATTAGAAGGCAATGGTTTCTTTCTTTTTATTTTTTTGCAGTTGCACTGTACACCATTTGCTACATCCTCCCTCCGTCTCTATTTTTTATTTTTTAATGCTCGTCACTTACCCTGCTCAGAGGCTCTGCTGCTCTTGCAGAATATAACTCCTGGCCGCCTCCTCCCAATAAGTTATGCTTTCTTACCTTTGCTCAAAGTGCTCACTACCATATTACCAGCTCTTATTTGAAGTATCAAGTCCTTGTGTCCTTAGACTGAGATGAGAATTCTTGTTACTTAGATCCAGAGTGAAGAGGAAGGCTGTCACACCATACCATTCCAGTGTTGGTATACTCAACCACCTCTCTTCTGGCTTAAGTCAGCCTTCGAGATGATATAGTAACCAGCACTTTGCTATAATCCTGTAATATTATATATATATATGTATATAATATGTATGTATATATGTATACATATATATATTATATATGTGTGTGTATATATATATATGTATATATATATATATATTAAATGATGTTACTGTTAGATATAAAAGAAGCCTGAAAGAAATATATGTCTTAAAACTAGTATCTCACTATTATGTGTGACAAATATTTAACTTTCTGGCAAAATGCTAAAGAGTTTCCAAGATGGTTTTCACACAGAATGGGAAAGCTGAGTAACTGCATTTAAAACCAATCACTCACTGCTCTGCAAGCCATTTTGCATGTGTGTTTGTCTCCTTAACTAATTACTGCAGCTACGAAGAACGAGCTCTGTATCTGGAAGCAATAATTCAAAACCACCGGGAAGTCATGACATTTGAGGATTTCGCTGCTCAAGTCTTTTCTCCCTCTCCCAGCTACTCTCTCAGTGGAACGGGTGAGTGTCTACATTATTTTCCTCCCTCCCGCTTAAGACGTATTTGAGTAGCAGATGTACACCTGTTTTTCACAGATAAATGCTTGCAAATTTAAGAAGAACATTCTCCCTCTGAATCAACTAATGAATTTCAAAAGGAATGATGACATTCATTTTAATTTGTTTTGTATCCGAGCTGTTCACTGTGTTCCTTTCTTCCGCTATCCTGTTAACCCTCGAATCTAGCAAGGTTAATGAACTTTTTCTCAATAATGTGCTCCGGTTCATTCAGGAGTGTGAGTTTCTTGCTGAGCTGGGAATATGTTGTTTAAAAGCGATGCCCAAATCACTGCATACTTATCAGAAAAGAGTTCCTCACAGTTGAAGCCGCTGCTCCTAATGCTAAATGGGGATTATGCTGCTGAGATGCCAGGGTCAGGATTACTGCTGGAGACAGGGAAGGACAGTGTCCCCAGGCCCGGCACTACAGAGGGCCGCATGCACACGTGTCATGTGGACCAGCCACTGACCAGAGCAGCACCTGGTATATAGAGCCTTTAGAAAGTAGATTATAATGGCTTTCCCTTAGCAGGTCAGTGGAATTACAGAATCTTCCATGGATTTCCTTATTTTTAGATACATACTATTTCTGTATAATACTATAAATTTGGGAAAAAAAAGTATGTCCTGCCACTTAAATTGTTGATATGGTAATTATAAGTTTTTCTCAAAGAACAAATTATTACTAGTAAATTTTCACACGCTGTTACAGATTAATTGCCTGTCAGAGAGTAAGTGGGATATTTAGTGTACAGCATGTTGAAATTCTCAATGAGGGGCTTCCTTCACCTTCCCTGGTTTCAGCATAGCTCTAAGGATGCTTAATAGATTTCTAGCCTGTGTTAATTGCCTCTGAACACAGGCTTGCTTCTCCTGTGCTGACTTGTTAACAAATATCTTACACACAGAGTGAAAAAAATTAAATTCAGTGAAATAAATCACTTACAAATAAAATCAGCCATGCGTCATTGTTTAACATCGCTGGCTTCAGTCCGTGCCTCTTGGAGCTTTGTTGGGAGATAAGAGAGAGAGGCAGGCACTTGCATGGGAAGCCAGGAGCAGCAGGCAGAAGGCTTGGGAGATAAGCAAGCTGGCAGAGGTGCGGAGCTCCATTTACATAATCACGCCTCTGCTTCCTGGTGAGGCGAGAGAAACACAGGGATGGCCTCTATTGATCTTTGTTGAACTGGGATACTGAGCAACATGAGAAAAGCTTATAACTTAAAGCTTTGATTAATGTTTCTTACATTAAAAAAAGTAGAACAGCTGTGAATTGAATTCTTTTATACGCTCTGCCAGCATTCTATCTGAGACAAGAAAAAAAAAATCTGTTCCAAGGGAAATGAAGATTTCATACCCAGTCTGGCTAGAGGTTTTAAATTGTGTCTAATTTTTCAGTGAAAGAACAGGAGGAATCCAAAGCAAGCTAATGCTTTAGAGCTCCATTCAGCCTCTTCTCATCCTTTGGAGACACTGGGACTTGTTTGTCTTTCAGTGGAGGCTTTGATTTTGGTTTTGGTTTTGTTTTGTTTTGTTTTGTTTTGTTTTTTAACTTCTAAGAAAACATTTCATTTCTTAATAAAAGAAAAAATGAAATAAGGTTGATGATGATCAATCTTATTGAAATAATGATGGGTGTTATTTTCTATTATATTTTAGCCTCTGTATAAATAAAGTTCATAATCATCCAACCCGTTCAGCTCCTAGGACTGTAGAAGCATTTTGTTTCGTGTGACCACTTTGGAGAAGGGAAGTTTTTTGGAGAGTGTCCTGTTTTTTTATTTACTCATTTAGTAAAAATTCTAACAGTTTGTCAGGGCAGGCATTAGAACTTTTATACGTGGGGCAAGAAGCCAAATATAGAACACCAAAGCAAATGTGTGTTGTGTTCAGATCAACATCAGCATCGCACCCCAATCATGTTCGCAGCTTCTGCTTGCCCTTCACAGTGATAAGGAAAGAAATAGGAATATAATCGTTTAGAACTGCAGTGCGAGGGCAGTGCAGAGAGGATGGGGTTCACAGCCTCATCTGTGCAGGGGCACCTCGCAGAGCTGTTCCTCCCTGGTGGAGCACAGACTTCACTTCTACTTTCACAGAGGAAAACACTTTTCACCTATTCACGGTGGTTTTCTTATTTTCTTGGGACAAGCACAGTCAAAAGCAAATGAGTTCAGCCTAGCCAACTTACACTTAGGGACCGAGGTGAAGGCTGCTCTTGCAGACCAGCTGGAAAAATGGACCATGAACTCCTTACACTCCCACAGTGCGCTCAGGGTCTAGTCAAACTCTCTGTGGCCATTTCTATCATCAAAGAAGGGTCGTGGGCTCCCAGGCTCTTTACATACACATGCACAGGCTTCCCTAGGATATAGTCTTTAAGGAAGATACCTGCATTGTATAGCATAGCAACATCCAGAAAGCAGCACACAGTCCCAACTGTAGAAAGGAGATGTGCAGGTGAGCTTGACCAGAGACTCTATTGATGGGAAATGCCTGTGCCTACCACACTTCCTGACCACAGAGCCCCAGGAGTCAGAGCACCCAAATGAGTGCACTTCTGTCCATGGTACACCATGAGCTCCGAATAAGGACATGGGACTCAAATACAAGAGTTCATCTTCTGTCAACGGCTTTAAAAAGAGGATTCATCTCCCAACCAGAAATACTATTTTAAAGCAGCCCTTTGTATCTGTTGCATCCATTGTTTGAATTAATAATACTCTGTCTGATAGATATTTAGATAGCTTTTTTACGTAGCCCTGCCTGCGGTTTGCTACTTGGCCCCTTCCCTTATTGGCAAGCAATAAATAATCTAAAAGGTAGCTGATAGTGACATCTATATGTTTTGTGCATGCATATTTGTATGTGTTTAACCCACACAGCTGTGGGAGTAGAGGACTAAGTTTGTGTTTTCTTGCTATCAAGGAAGGGGAGCAGCAGAAAGGCCTGTAAAGAGTTAACTGGAATGGGCACCCTCGAGTGCTGGGGAGGGACTGATGTAATCACTGCAGCTCACAGCCAAGTGCATCTGTTCACCATGAGGTCATTCTTCTGCATGCTAATGACCTGGAGAATCCAGTCTGATGTTTGACATTATCCAAAGGGATATAGTGTAAATCTTTACCTTTGGGAGCTGCTCTTACTGAACAAAAGGGGGGAAAGAAACTTGTTTGGACTACGTGGGGGTTTCCTTGTTGCTGGGTTTTTTTTTGTTTTTTGTTTTTTTTTTTTTGGTGTTTTTGGTTTGGTTTTGTTTTGTTTTTTCCACCCCCTGAAGCTGCTCTAAAGATTGTGTCCAGACCTTAAACTCTTGTGTCTGTTGATAAGTGAATCCCAAAATAACTGTCATGATCACAGCTATCAATTTGGCAACTGAGAACAGTAAGTATGTCTCATGTAAAATCTAACTTTCAGCATTTAAAACTACCTTGGTCAGAAGTTGGTGAGAATGTTTTCCAAGGAATGTATAAACCAAGGAGATTTGTTCTCGGTGTCCCTGGATTGGCTGGTGTTTGTTTGGGATGCCAACACTGGTTATGGCTCCTGCCCACTTCAATACTGCTGAGGAGGGCCAGCAGAGGGAGCACAGGTCTTTGTTTACTTGTTATTCTCGAAAACACAGCCCTTGATTTCTCCAATACAGGGTCAGCAGTACTTTCTCCTTCGTGACAGGCGAGGTTGAAAGGCTCCAGGATAATAGAGCAAGTGGGAGAAAATGTGCCACTCTGACTTTGATCCACTATCTGCTGCTTGAATGTAGGTCATATTTGAGGCTTAAACCAGATTAGTCTGGGTCAGTCTTAAGATGCCGCCACTGCCCAAAGCTGCAAACTTTCCTCTTTCTCAGATGTGTGCCTGGATGGCCTCTTGGAAAGGAGTATTGTATTCATCTGTCTCGTTGAATAGACTTTTGTCATTCTTTTCTGCTTTTCACTACAGTAGCTTTTGTCATTGTACCAGAAACCCTAACCTGGTCCAATGAAATGAATTCACAAAGCCACAGACATCCTCGTACTACACCTTGGTCGTCCCAAAGGGAATCTGGGATGTAGATGCTGCACTAGTTCTATAGTTCACTGGTCTTTTCCCCAAAGGATGAAGTTCCACCAGCTTCCCCTTGTTGAGGCCACCATGCATGGGTGCTCATTATACTAATATCTTACAGGCTTATGATTCTGTATACAGATCCTGGAAGGAATATTTTACTGGGCAATTAATAATCAAGTTAGCCCCCCAGAAACAGTCCAGTAAAGCCTAGTCCTGATCCAGCAAGCTTTTCATGCTGGTTGAAAGGGTAATCCCCTGTATATCACTCAGTCATATCCATTCTTTCTCATTCTCCCTCCCTCCATACCTGTTAAAATGGTCTTAATAAGGCTTAGATTGATAGCACAGCTTATGCTTATGCTTCTTATGGATTTAGCTTTACCATAGCTTAGGGAAGCCAGCAGAGGACATCAGAGAATGTGGAGGTAGAAGGGACTTCAGAGAGTATCAAGTCCAGCCTTTCCTTAGTGGTTTTGACTAAGTTGAAGCATAAACCATGAATGGAACAACCGACGATTGCAGACAAGTTTGACAACTAGCCTTCACATTCCATTCCACACATAGACATGACAACCCAGTGCCTATGCTGTGATGATGGTCCTATAAAGCAAGCAAAAGTGGCTGGTTTGTTGTTGATATTACAGCTCAGAATTAAATTTGAAAATTATAGGTAGAAAACCCAGAAATTTTCTGTTAGCATAAGTTCTCTTATGTCACTGTGTACTCAAAAGCTCCCAACCAGGCCAACATACACCCTTAGCACACTTGGCTGTCCATGGCCAAAATGTTGCCACATGTTCTGGAGATTGATAACTACCTCCATCCCAACAATGCCACCTGGCCCCAGCCTAGATCCCTTCCACAGAGTCAGCTCAATTCTAACCCTTTTTGCTTTTGTTTTGTAACATATACATGTATTCTTGAAAAGGTGAGAAGATATTGATAGGAAGTTCTTAACCACTCTTAATCCCATCACCCAGACCCAGCTTGCTTCCTCAGCAAAACGTTGTATTTTAGTGTGATCAGCTCACAATGGATTTATGTAACTCTTACAAGTACAGGAACATCTGTACTTTTTTCTCAATTTTTAAGAACATGTAACTCTGTAGTATGTGTGTTTATCAAAGGGGGGCTATAAATTCTTTAAAGAATAATACCTGCCATCTCTTTTTTACAATACATGCAGCAGGAGGAAAATAGGAAAGCAGGGCAGAAAGAAGACGGGCTGTTGCTTTAAGTGGTACAGGTGTGTCTCCAGATCACAGATGTGTTGGGTCTGATGCAAGATGCAGAACAAACACCTATAATTACATTTCATCTGCCTTCTCCCTTCTCGATCTCTTAGGAAAAGTGGGTCAGTGACAAGCAATATGGTCAAAGCCTGGTGTGGGGAGACAGAGGAAGCCAGGAGCCAGGTTAATTCCCAGGCTGGGTAGTGCAGTTCTGAGGAACTGAAACTTGATTCTGGGTGTTCATCATGTAAGTGATGCTCAAGGTTTCAGAGAGAACTCTCCATGGCCCTGTTTGTCACCACAGTTTTGTGCTTATTCATCCCTATATCCTTTTAACACTCCGTTACTCCCCTCCTGTTGCTCTGGGAGACAGGCAGAGGTGAGACATATTTTTCCATTTGGTCAGCTAGAAAGTGATACTGCAGCCTGTCAGATGTGACATCTCTGAGACTGCTCTGCCTTCTGTAGGCTGCTGCCACTGAGCAGACCTCTGAAGGGTACTTAAGGATACACACAAAGCTCTGGGACCCTTGAGAAGACCCGTGTTTCTACCTTATGGTGATGAGTCTTAAGAGAGAAAAAAAGATATGCATGAATACTTTATATCCAAAATGAGAAAAAAAAAGAATCCTAGATACAAAATGTGACTACAAGTAAGAGCAGCCTAGCCCAGCTGGCCATGACTTGGACTCTCCTGGGGTGGGCTGTGCCATCTGTCTTGTAGTCCTGGAGCTTGGGAGCAGGAGCTTGCCTCCTGTGTCCTTCACCATCCACTGATTGTTTGGCTTTTACCTTTGCAACACTGGCTAAAATCTAGGATGCCTGAGAACTACAAAGCCCTTCCATAAGACCAGGATGGACTGAGTAGAGTGGGGATGAGCCTCCTGGGCCCTCCAGACCCTGACCAGTGCTGGGACTTGAGTCCATAGCTTCTGAGAATGGGAAGGGAGCTGGCATGTTAGAGTTGTTTAGAATGTGTGTCTGTGGAAGCACCTCAGAGCATCTGCTTCTTATGAGATACTGTAGCCACTCAATCCCGCTTCCTTCCAGGATTTTATGTGCAGGTGGCATCTCTTTCCCGCCTAACTGCTAATTATGGCTCAGGGGACACTGAAGCAGTTACCAAGGGATGGCAAACAGATACCAAGAATCTTTCTCAGACAGAGTTTTGGAAATGAACCTTAATTAAAGCTTATTCAAAATAACCTTTACAGTTTTCCTGAGACAAGCCCAGAGTTTGGGACAACCCAGGCTCACATTCTTTGTCAGTGGCAGTTGTGGCCTTCATGTCAATCTGTCCTTGCAGGTGGTCCATGTGCAGACTTAGCAGCTGGGACTTCCTGGAAGACTCAATGATTTTGCTCGGATTTCCACTTAGCAAAGAGCAAATGAAAGCAACGCCAAATGAAGCTCTTGTGCTGGCATTGGAGTATGCAGTTGGATAGACGGAATGTTTTGTGCTATCCTTTCCAGGGACATTCAGGGTGACACCCAGGGGAAAAAACCTGTAAAGTTGCTCCTAAAACCCCACAGAATGCTGAGTGGAAAAATTTTTTTTTGAAAATGGGGAAACATGCCAGTCAATATTGCACGAGGATGGGTAGATAGAAGGGAGGGAGGGAAGGGAAGCAAATTTACAGCATTAATGTGGCCAACATTGAATTCTTGGCATATAAGAAAGTTCACATCAAGAAAAAGAATAACCAAAAAGCCTGGGTTTTTTTTTTTTCACTACTTGAAGAATATAAAATGATAAAATCCCAGATGAACTCCACCTACCTGTGTCCCCTCTCGCCCCCCAACCTGCTGGAGGCCACAATGAGGTATTGAAATTCTGGCCAGCTTAGAATCCTGGTGGCACACACACCTCTCGTGCGTCTCAGTCAGTTCATAGGACAACAGCTTCATTACTCAGAGCATCTCACAAACCCCACAGGGTAGGGTTTCAGACAGTCACTCCACTCCTATAACAGTATCCCAAGGACTTAATCAGAGAGGCATAGAAGTGGGCAAATGAGGCTACCTCCCAAATAGGAGAGAAGGGGTCAGCCATCAGGAGTTCCTTGGTGCTAAGCAAGAAAAGACAATGGGGGGGGGAGGGGTAAGACTGAGTGACCCGAGGAACAGGAAGTGGTTCTTATAGTCCTGTCTCACTCAAAAAGCTTCATGTGGTGGTACATGCCTACAGGCCCAGCTGCTTGAGAGACTGAAATGAGAGTATCACTTGAGCCCAGGAATTCAAGGCCAGTCTGGGGAATGCATCAAGACCCTGGCTCAGAACAACAGGGAAAGGTCTGCAGAACACTCCACAGGCTTTAGTTGCTGTCTACAACAGGCCATGTCTGCGCGTTTTCCCCACATTCTACCCTTGTGAAGAAGGTGAGGGACAAAGGAGAGCAGGGCTTTCATATCGTGTGTTCACCTGGGCATGGCAAGATCTGGGCTTGGCACTTAGGTCTTTCTGTCCCAGACAAGACTCATTCTCGATCCATTCAGGGTCCCTGCCTTTGGGCACCGATTGTGTTGGAACATATCCAAGGGAGTAAGCAAATATGTGACCAAAAGGAACCCTTTTATTGTACCAAACGCAAAGCATCCCCCTCAGAGGCAGAAAGGACTAATTTGTTGGGTTTATGGCCTGGGGAACTTGTGGCACCAGTAGCAAACGTTCTCCTCCTTTGACCCACATACCTGAGAAATGTAACTAATGTGAACTGAGTTATTGTCTGCTCCCAGCTTCAGTGGAGTGCAGGGCAAGAGCTCCAGTAGACAAAGCCTTGACCCCAGGCCCATACTGCCTTCTGACTGTCTAAAAAACAGGAGTGTTTTGTTTGTTTGCTTATGTGTTTGGGTGTTAGACGTTGGGTCTGAGGACTCATACACTTTGAATAAGTAACCCACCACAGGACCGTATCCCCAGGCCCATCCCAGCCCCAAGGGGACTGTTTCTATCAGTAAAACTATGAAGAAGTTCCATCTCTCCTCTGACGTTTCCTTGGATCCTTCAGAACGTACTAGGACTCACAATGCTAGCCCAGAAATGTCCATAGACCTAACTGCTACTTTTTCTAAGTTGTTGCTTATCAGGGAATTAAAAAGCACAGTCAATGAGTGACAGACACCAAACCCAGAGAGCACAGAGGTAGAACCTAGCCCCTCCCTGAACAGGCCACCTTGAGTTGTTTTAAGAAAGCTGAACAGTTACAGGACATCTTAAAGTCAGCCTTGGGCACTAGAAGTAGTGTGTCACCTGCAGGAAGTGTTCTTACTTTGAGGGTATTATGAAGTCAGTAGAATGGCTCAGCTCAGGAGCTGTTGGTGACGTGCACCTGGCCTCATTGCTAGCCTGCCCCCCTCTTCCTGGGCCCACAGGAGGGCTTTCTCCCTAAATCTTGAACTCATTCTGGTGTTGCTTTTGGAATGGAGAGTATGGAATATTTCTCAGACCACTTTCTGTCTTGTTCTGCCTTGTTTTTTAAATTGGGAGGGAAGTATAATTCAGTGGTAAGTACTTAATTAACCACCATGCCACACTGGCTTCAATCTCTACCATACAAAGGGAAAAAGGAAAACATAGACAAAGTGTGTGTGTGTGTGTGGGGGGGTGTATATTGAGGTATAATTTGCATGTCATACAATTTATGCAGTTAAAGTAAACAATTGATACTTTTAGTATTTTCAGATTGTACAATTGTCTCCATAGACTAATTCTAGAATGTTTCATTTCCCCTAGAAATAAAATAAAGCAACCTCGTAGTCTTCATTCTTTCCACAAACCCATCCTCAGTCCTGTGTGACCACTAGTGCACCTTCATTCCTCTGCCTTTGCCTATTCTAGACAGACAAATGCAACCAGAAGATAGGATGACTTGACTGCTTTCATATAACATGCTTTCATTTCAAAGTTCCTTCATGCTGTAGCATTTATTGTGTTTTTTTTTTTAAGATTTATTTACTTATTTATATGAGTACACTGTAACTGTCTTCAGACACACCAGAAGAGGGCATTAGATCCCATTACAGATATTGTGAGCCACCATGTGGTTGCTGGGAATTGAACTCAGGACCTCTGAAAGAGCAGTCAGTGCTCTTAACTACTGAGCCATCTCTCCAGCTATGCATCTATTGTGTTTTTTTAAAATTATTTTATTAGCATGATTATATTTGGATAATTTCATTCATGTGTACATTGAGTTCCTATGCTCACATAATATTTGACAAAAAAGAAAATTGCCAGCAGTTTCTCTTAATGTCCCATCCCTTGACTAAGTCCCTAACACAAGTGTGCCTGCACACAGTGCACAGTTCAGGTGCTTTCTTCTCCCCCTGCCCCCATGCTTGTTGGTCCATCTGCCCTGGCTTTCTGATTCAGAACCAAAGTTGATGGGCAAGACCAACAACCAAGCAGGGGAAGCCAACCACAGTGCCAGGACTGGAGCCAGGACATAGCCACTGCTGCTGGATTGGAAATACTGGAAGCCATCCTTGGCCATTTGGAGATGTTAATTAGGCTGGCAAATTCCCACTGGTCTTGGTCTGCCAGTGTTGAGTTGCATGTGCAGGCTTCCCCATCCACTGCCTGCACCTGTTCCCTTCCTCAGAGCCATTCCAAGGGGTCTGAATAACCCCGTCAGGGCTCTGATCCTCCTCTGCCTGCCTTCCTGCTGGGAGAATAGTTAGCACTTGCCTAAAGCTGGAGCCCTGGTCCAGTCTTTCTCCCTCACCCATGCCAACTCTCAAAATCATTCTCTTTCCTAATTATCTTGAACCAGTTAATCATTTCCACACTGACTGCTCAGTAACAAGGATGTGGGGAGAGGCAGCCATGTATCGTGTCTGCCCTGGCCCACATTTCCCCCAGGTGTCAGTGCTGGACAGCAAGCTTTCCTCAAACATAAGAAGCTTGCTTCAAACTGCACTCATCTGCAGCTGAGAGAAACATGCCCTACAAAGACCAACAGGCTCTCAAATAGCAACTCCAGACTGAGCTGCAGAGAATACAAACCTCCAACCATATTGGTTGTTTGTAAATTAAAAAAGAAAACCCTTGTTGATATTCAAAATATCAAAGAAATCTCACAACACCAAAAAGTAAAACACTTCTCTGAAAATGGCCTCTGGCTTCTTCTCCAGGATCAGACTCTTATGTATGAGCTGCCAACTGGCTTCAGCTGGACTGGCTAGTGTCTGAGATAGACTGTGAAGGGCTCTCTCTAGGAGAGACTCTCCAGTGCTCCTACATGTAAAGGAACTGGCTGCTGATGTCTCAGCACCACTGATGCCTGAGCATGGCTTCCTATTCAAGACACACTGTAACCCTGCAGTACAGTACAGCATCTCTCAAGATAACATGGAGCCTCTCAAGATTTTCCTTTCCTAACGTGTCCCTCCCTTAGGATACCACAGAAATATGTGTGCCCACTTATTTGTGTGTTCTACCTCCTCCCACCATCTGCTATAGCCCCCAAAGCAAGGCTTTTGTTTGTTGTACCCATTGCTACAGCCTATAATGCTACTCAGAACATATCTGCTGTCCAGTTGATGAAGAGAAAGATGGAAAAGATGATACTTTGTGCCTCTTTCCTCACAGGCATCATGTGCCACCCCCACCCCCCGTCCCTCTCATTCCTTATCTCCAAGCTCAGTGCTCTCTCTTGTAGACTCTTCCAGCAGTATGTGTGCTAACCCCTGGGACTGTACATTGTACTAAGAAGCTACAGCCTACCCCCTGGTCCCAGCAACTGGGAGCTCACCCTTCAGGAGTCCTGCCTGCATGTCAAGAGCAGGTGACATCTGAGCCCTATGGAATAATCAAGGCAGCCTCCAACTGCCTCTGCCTATGCATCGCCTTAATTCAACCATGGATTGGCAGTTACTGAGATAGTCTTTGTGGGCCAGCACACCACACTAGGCTGTGTCTGGGGACCCTCAGGAGAGGAGCAAACCAGTCCTCATCAGCAATTACAAACAAGTCTTCTATTGTTAGTGCACCATCTGCTTTCTGGGTTTCCACCAATCAAGGGCCTGTATGCATAGCATAACCAGGGCCGAGGGGGGGGGGCAGGAGAGAGAGATCAAGGATCCCCTTCATAAAGAAGAGAGGGCATCAGGGGCATGGCTCTGAAAACCTGAGGCTCTCTACTCAAGGTAGACGCATGCACATGGACACTCTCTGTTTGCCATCTTCCATTAGATAAAATGGAGCCCTGCAGTATGGCACACTGGAAAAATAAGAAATCTAGAAAATTGCATTAATGTCTAAGGACCTACTAGGTCATTTGGTCATCCAGGGCTGGTTAAGAATCGTGGCTTCTCACCCCAAGTACTCAAAACTCAGGGCCTGAGTGTTCACCAATAGCTTAGAAAATCAAACTTCATAGAAGTACACACACACTTCCTTCAGAGAGGTGTAAAAGAAAGGATGTCCAAATGGTGTTAGAAAAATCTCCAGTCACTGTGCCAACTTTGGCAGATGAGATCAAAAGAAAGTCTGACTTTACAATTATAGCAATGTGCACAATGTTTTGTGTCTGCTAATGTCCAGCCTCCGTAAGGGCCTAGCTATCTAGAGTTCAGGGAAATAGTGTGCATGTGGACAGTATAGGGAGTAAGATGGTGTGGAACAGGTGATAGGGACCTGCCATAGGAAATCAAAAGCTGAGATCTTCCCTCAAGTCCACATGCTTCTGAGGACTCAGTTGTAAACACAGCACCAACTGGCATTTGATCCCATCAAGTGAGTATTGAAGTGAACTTTCAGGAATGATGCACAAGGCTTTAGGACTAGATGCAGCTTGGGGATCCATGTGTTATCAGCTGTGTGTGTCCTTATCAAGCTGCAGCTGGGGGCATGCCATCCTCTCATTCACTGGATTTTTATCTTTTCTCCCTTCAGATTAAAGTACATATTGGCCTCATTACGATACTTGAGCAAGGTAAGACTAACATTGGTGGGTCCCCCACCCCTGCCAGACCCTTAGTTGACTTTTACATATCCACTCTCCTTCTTTGGCCTCAACCTTGCCTGCTTCCTGTCTCCTCCCAAGGGGCCCTGCCCACCCTCCTGCCCCTACATGTCTGTGCTGCCTGTGGAGCCCAGCTTTGCCTGCCTTTTCTTCTGCGAGCATACTCTGGGTGGAATCTGATACCAACACCTGCCATCATGGAAAATGTCTTTGTCACCTCCCCTTTGTGTGGGGGGCTGCAGGGAGCCATAGTTACGTGGTCGCTCCCCCCACCCCCCCCTTTTTTGTTGTTGTTGGTGAAGCCTGGAGAAGAAGCAGGATGTTGAGATGAGCCGATAAGATGAGGCACGTGCTGGCCTAACCTTTGACTGCTTGTCTTTGCAGAGGCCTGCAAAGGCCAAGGCCTCCACACAGGGAGGGCAGGTCGTCAAGGAGGGCTGCTGAATAGAGCAGCTGGAGGAGGAGAAGCAGACAAAAGCTGGGCGAGGGAAGAGGGCGGCGAACTCCTGGATCCACAGTCTAGGATGCTGAGAAGGAGCTGAGATGGCAGGTGTGACCTGCCAGCCTGACCTTTCTGTCCTGGCTCTGGGATGCTGACCCAGCACAGATAGCTCAGCTATGGGTGACAGCCACCACTGCAGGACTGGGTAGCAACTCTCCAGTATGGGTTGGCTGTACTGGTCCTCTGGTTCACAGGCAGGAGATGCTTGGATAGCACCTATGATAAATCCACTCAAAAGAGAAAGCTGTCATGTATTAACCATGTTCCTATGGTGGTCCCAACACAAATAGAAGTAGCTTACCCAGAACACCTCTGTAAGCCAGCAGCTTGCCATACCTGCCGGCTAGATGTGCAGATGTCCACTGTAGTGAATCATGCCTCTAGCCCAGCTACCCTTTCTCTTCTTCTTCTCAGCCATGGCTTTAGACTGGTCCCAGTGGCTAACTTACATCAGTGCTCAAAGGTGATAGGATCTACAGAACACAAGTTCTCTAGTCAGAAAGGAGTGAAATAGAATTGTAAGGTTCCTTCCCAGTAGGAATTTAGGGGCAAAGATTTGTATTTAGAGGCCCCTCTCCCATTATTCCTGTACTTGCCCTGGCAGAGGTAAATTAGAGTCCAAATGTCCTTTGAGTAAGCCATGGCTTCCATCCCCAGCAGAGGTCAAGCTGGGGCAGCACTCTCTGCAGCTTGCAACCATGGGCACTGTATCAAGAAGGCAGTCCTTATCCTTTGAGATTCACCTATGCATTCTGCAGCAACTGCCTCTGCATCCATCACAGAGAGCATCAGTGGGCACAGGGAGCCACTGCAGGATAGAGGTGTGCCAACAGAAAGTCAAAGCCTGAAGGAATGCATGAGTCATGGGTGCACTGGATCCTGGTGTGCCTTTACTCTCTGCCTGTAGGAGTACAAGCCCCTTGTTTGCAGAGCTTTGAAAGGCTGGCTCAGTTTACTCAGTGGGGCAGCTGACACTACCCTGTCCATCTGTCGGAGCTCAAGCTGGGACCCAACTATCCTAGTCTTCCTTGGTAGAAGGGGAATCAGGATACCGGCTACAATGTTCACTTCTGACCAAACATGAGCAAGTGCTTAGTTCCCTTACCTACTATCCTTAAGCATTCACTGACGTGCTTTTTTTTCCTTTTTGGGTTCTTACTTCTAACTGACATGATCAGAGTGGGAGGCATTTCAAACCAGAACCCTCTGAGAAAGTCTGTGTGAAAAGGTTTCCCCCACCGCCTTTTGCCCCTCATCAAATGCTCCTGCTCACTCCCAACAGCTAGAAGAGGGAGAGATGGCCTTAAAAACCTGGTCCTCGGGGAGGCTGGAGAGATGCTCAGCAGTGAGGAGCACTAACTGCTCTTTCAGAAGACCAGGCCTTAATTCTCAGCATCTACATGGCAACTTACAACTGTCTGTAATTGTGGGCAACAAGTAGCACACAGACATGTATGTAGGCAAGACCATGCACATTTAAAAACAACACTGATCTTTGCATGGCCACATCTAGCTGTGCTGCCTTTGTGTAAGGCAACCTGGGTTTTGTATTTTTGCAATGCTGGGACTCAGGGCTTCGTGCATGCTAAGCAAGAGTTCTACCACTGAGCTAACTTAACCCTTAGTAGCCTGTCTCTGATGAGGAAACCAATAGGAAAAGGGCCCAGGACCTCTCTCTCCACCAACCTCACTGAGCCTAGAAGAGAGGGAAAGGAAAAGTCTGTCTGTGGAAGCTGAAAGTCAAAAACCATAGAGTGCATGGGATAGAGTGTCTCCATGGGTCAAGGGAACGTTTAAGTATTAATTTCAGAAGCTCTTCCCCAGAAAGGATAGAACAAGGCCAGAAGAGGTATAAACAAATGAACAAAACAACCTACATAAATTTCCAACACTAGTAATGACAATTTCAAAGGCCATACATAGTTCAAGAGAAGGAGCCCATAGGGAGGAGACTGCAGGCGTCCTGCTTTTGAGGTTTGTTCTAGGCAGGGGACACTCAGGGAAGTTTAGAGCATTTAAAAATATATTACAAGGGGGAGGGTGACGAAAGAATCCTCTCATTCGCAGAGTGGCCCTCGGGAGGCCAGCGACGCCGCAACAGTGGCCGAGTGTTGCAGCAGACATTCTTGTATTCCTCTGAGCTCCCAGACAGCCACCCTGGGGAGGGGAAGAGTGCAGAGCTTCGAGTTTTAATTTTATTCCTTGTTCCCTCTAGTGCCAAATAGCTGCATGCTCATCCGGACTCATTCAGACAAGCAATTTAGGCGTGACCTCTAGTCTTAGGCCCTTTAGGGAATAAGTGAGTAGTAACTCGTGTGAAATATCAAAACGTAAACATGCTAGGATCCCAGAAACACAGCATTGCATTGACTCTGCCCAGGACTCCTTCATGGCCTTCACTTGAGTGTGCTGCAATCTGGTGCCTTTCTCTTCATTCCTTACTTCTGTACTAACCAGAAAGGCTGATGTTATATCAAAGATCCACAAGCCTGTAGTTTCTTTATGCTGTAGAAGAGCACAGGCCAAACACTAAGAGGAGTGGCATATCTTTTTTGATACATTCAACAAACATCCTTGCCCGGGACACTTGGCAGGAAGGACTCCAAACCCATTTCCCAGGGACCAAGTTCCCTGTCTTCTGAGCACTGTATGTACTTCCTAGAGTATGTGGCCAGAGATTCTCATTGGCCTCTGTGATGTGGCCATTCTCTGCTTCCTTTGCAGGGGTCTTGACCTTCAGCCTGAGTATGGACCCCAAGAAAATCCTCCATGTGGAAGAGAGAGACAAGACTCCCCTGATTTCCCCAGAACCCTCACAATCCAGACTTGAGGAACCTGCCACTGTGCCAGCATGTTCAGCCTCCCCATGGTTGGCTTCCCAAGGTCAGAGATGATCTAGTTTGTGTGGAACCTTCAAACAAGGCTGTGTCCCTCTTGTCTTGGACTCTCACCAAACCTTGGGCATCAGAAGAAGAAAAGAAAAAGTCACCATCAACCAGGAACAAACCTGCTGTTATATGGGCAATGGAGAAGCCTGAAGTCTCTAGGCAGAATATAGTAGCAAAAGGTTCGGGGTCCACAGGAAAGGGGCAAAGGGCACTTGTCTGTTTTGTTGAAACGTTTTCCTTCCATTTATACCCCCAAGCTTGATTCCCAAAAGGGCTGACAAAAGAACTGCATAATTGTTGGAGGAATTTCCCCCATACTGATTTAGCTAATCCTTCTGTTACGATTTATAGTTTACTCGAAATTTCATCATCATGGAAACTGGCTGTCCCCAGGGTCTCTTCCCACAGGTTGTTTCACCTCCACCATTGAACCTTTTCCACCTGGAGCTGAGGCCCCATTGACTTAAGATTCTCCTGACAACACAGAGTTCTGTCAGGTGATGTTCCCACACAGGAGGGGAGGGAATGGGGGGTTGCACACATGAAAATATGGGTTGCCCAGCACAGGACCACACACATCAACTGTGCCTACTCCAGCTCCAGAGCTGACCAACACCCCCATTGTGTCCAGTGCCCCCGAAAGGTCATCTGAAGTCTTCCTCCTGCCTGCTCTTCAGAGTCCAAACAGGCCTCAGAAACAGCCTTATCATATGAGCTCTAGGGTAACAGACTCCAGGCACACACACACACACACACACACACACACACACACACGAATCAAATTTTATATATTAGCTCTAAGGAAGATGTGTTGTGCCTATTAGGGATGGGAGGGAAGGAAGGAGTTAAATGTGTCCCTTATTGAACAGGGGCATCTTGGACCTTAGAATTCGGCAACTAAACATTCTCAGGGAAGCCTTCTGCTCAGTCACACACATACACACACACCACCCCCATGCCTCTGTCCTGGCCCTGTTGCTGTCTCAGAGCAAACCAGAAAATGCAGCAGAGGTCACCCCTTGCTGCATGGCCCTGCCACATGATGCTGTTCCCAGTGCACACATCTAGATGAGCCCTTCACTCAAAGCAGGAAAGCAGCCGTAGAAGATGGACTCAAGGGGCTCGGGCATGGGAAAGAGTGTCCTGGATGTGGACACCTCTCTACTTTCCTCTGGCCTCTGATCTCACACTCCTAGCCTGCTTGGTCACTTCTCTGAGCCTGTTTATCCACCTCATCAGTGTCCATTCCCCAGAGAAGCCAGCCTTTTATATCTACTACAGAGCTGATTTGGCTGCTGCTGACCTTGGTAGAGAGAGGAGTGGAGCCAGAAGCCATTCTTAGTCTTGTACTAAGTGAGAATTCCGAGAGTGAGATATTCTAGGAGCACCTTCCCACTGCAGGGAGAACCCATCCTCCTGCTGTGAAGGGAATTTAACAACCTCTCATCCCAGGCCCACAGACAGAAGCACCTGGAGAGCTGCTTGAAGGTCATAGAGCAGGACATTGCAAAGCAGAAAAAAAGGCCCTGGGTGCTGTTTTCTAAGGGTCCAGGATGCTTACTTATTGGGAGGTTAATGGTGATAGAAGGGAAATAGGCTGTCATGACATTTCCCATTGTGTCAGTGAAACCTTGATTCTTATCCCACCCACTATGTGCGTGTGTGTTTGTCTTTGTGTGTCTGTGTGTGTAGCTAGTATTCCTCAGGCTTGTGTTATTGATCTGCTACTTTGGTGTTTACAAAGTACCCAGACCTGGCTCCTGCAGAAAGCACCTTCCAAGTCCTGGGCTCCAAAGGCCAGCGCAGCACTCGGTGATGGAATAGCTTCTGTAGGAACACTTATCTTCAGGCCCCATAAACCCCTGTTGTGGAATTCTTGTCATTTTGGAAGTCTTTCATTTTCATCTTTTTCAGTCCTAACAGAACCCAGGGCCACAACCCAGGTCCCAGAGGTCCTGTTTAGCTCACAGATGTCTATTCATAATTTCATTTGCTTCCACAAGCCCTCAGACTTGGAGTGAGAAATTCAATTGGAGGCAGCAAATAATTTGAACTTCTTGTAACCTAATGATTTTACCAACCCGACACCCAGGTTGACAGCGACAGTTTATGTCTGTTTATATTTTACTTACTTATAGTCCATGGGTCTTGGGTTGGTAATAGCTCTGGTTAGAGACCTAAGAGCTGGAGAGTAGGGACTCTGGCAACCATGTTTGATTGAATTCAGCAGCTCTTGTTATTTAGGGTGGAACATTGAAATGATCAAGTTTGGTGTTTCCTTTTGTCAATTAGAAAAGCAAATATTGTGTTCTCATAATAAATGTCTATTACTTTTAGCAAAACTGCTAATGGTCACTCATCTGGCGAGACCCTCCCGAGAGCCACTCATCACATTAGTATTAGTAGGTCAGCTATCTGTGATAAAAGTGTCCCTAATTACCACAAAGTATGATAAGACTCTCTGGGCTCCAGCAGGGCCTGGCCAGTACCCGCCTTTCTCCACATGCTGACTTCCGGATGTCCATAAAGAGGGAAACTGATGTTTATAGTCTTGTTGATTAGACTTTCATGATGTTAAAAACTAGTAACCCCACAAAATTAGGACTTTTTAAAAATAGCCAGACCTTCAGCAGACTGAAGAAAAGAGATGTAGCCTGGTGAGTGACTTTTCCAGTGTCTTCAGCAGCCAAGTTGGCAGATCTTGAGAGCAGAGCCCCAGGAATGGACACTGACTCTGCCATATGCTATTTAGTAGGACCCTTAGCCTTATAAAGGAGATCAGACAGCTCCAGAGAGCCATGCAAACCCTGTCCTCCTGATTGTCCTCAGGTGTCCCTTCCTTTTTCCACTGACCTGTGGTGGAGGTTTGATGAACCCTCTAAGCCTTCCTGTGTGTCTTCTATGTAGCTGTATCACTCCATACTTACTGAAGGAGATGTCACATCTAAGGGAAACTCATCCAGAGACACCCATCCTTGGATTTGCACCCAGTCTCTATGTATATGACGTACACGATAAGCAAGCATTTCCTAGGTTTCAGGTCTACGATATTTAGAATGTGTAAATAGGGGAAATTTGATAGAGATGATAAATTAAGTTATAGCATGTCGTTTGATTGTTCTGAGGTCTCTTGTTATTTAACTTCCCAGTGCTGCACAACTAGGCTGTTCTGAGGGGTGTGTGGTTGGGCGAACCTCCAGACTTGCTCCACCTTGTCAGGAGGGTACGTGTGCACTAGGGACACACTCCACAAAGGCAGCCATGCTGGGAAAACACTTAGCTCCATAGTGGTGCCACAACTCCAGCTCGCTCTTTTTCCTTCTGATTTACTGTGATGAGTTGGTGAATGAGAAACACGGCATCTAGGTGCTGCATGTTTCTGACATTCTCATAGTCTGTAGAAAATAAAAGTTTATCGCACCATCTAATAAAAATGTTGATTTGATTTTTTTGTTGTTGTTGTTGAATAAAGCTATTCAAAAGCATTCTGTAAACCAAAGCCGGCAGAGGTGTCCAGTATGGTAGTTGATACCATTCAGAGAGCTTACACGCGCTCATGTAGAGTTCTTCATGGTTCATAGTATGAAATGCTAACATCCAGCTACCAACAGACCTGCAGCCTCTGACGGTCACAACTTTCTCTGCATATGTGTTTCCTCAGAACCCCCTGCCCTCCATCCGTCTTCTCGCCTACTTAGGCTCACCCCACCTTTATAATGGCATGAGTGGGCCAGGATGGTCTGTTTCTACAAGGGGTATATAGCCTCATAATGACCTTTGCCCCCTGCTTCGTCTTTTCTAGGCAGCCTCCTGTACTAGCTAGAGTCCCTGCCCCAAAGGAGTAAGGAGTATTTGAGGATGTTGTAAAAATGACATATTTTACAACACATTCATATGTAATTTGGACTCCTTCTATTGTGGCTGAAGTCAGGTATTGATATTTCCTTCCTTAGGACTTCAGCAATCGCATTACACTCTATCCCATGGTCTCTGAGAGCATCCTGGGCCACTCCCCGTTCCAGACAATAGTGAATTCTCGAACACTGAGCAACCAAGTTTGTAAAAATTGTTCACTTGTTTCTGTAGCCCAGAACTCTTGTTGAGTACCCATGACTTACAGAACATGTTGGTGACCTGAGAAAAGGTCATCCTGGTGTGTTCTGGGGGTTCAGGCGCAAAGCAGAGCCTGAATTGACCTGACTTCTTTTTAGCTTAACTGGTAATCAGGAGCTCATCTAGCTAGTTTCTTCTAGGAACAACACAAGCGCTGAGAATCAGAAACAGGACTTCTCAGCCTTATGAATCATTTAGGCTCCTCTAAGGATTCAGACTCCAACCAGCCTCACTTCCTCCCAGGATAGAAGTGAAGAAGCATCTGCATCCCTCAAGCTACCCAGAAGGTGATGGATGCCCAAGGATCATTTGGGGAGCCCGAGGAGCCCTGCTGGTGGCATTGAAGGCAGTCTGGATGTGTCTGTGGAGCTGGGTGGCCACTGCTCTATATCTGCTCCTTGGAGCTGAGTTCCTCCCTCTTGCTAACCAGCTTGGCAGATGGCCTTCCAGGATTCACAGGGAGCTTTCCTCCTGGGTCATGTTGGGATACCTTTCAGATATGGAAATGAACACTTGAAATGTAAAGGCTATTGTCACAATTGTCTCATAAAGATTAGTTTCTTATTTATAGCAAAAAGATGGGAAGGGGTTGGTTGATTCTAAGGCACCATGTTTCCTGTAAGAGATTGAGTCATCTTCAACAACCCTCATCAACACCCCCATGGAGTCTCAGACCATGTCATAGAGTCCAGCTTCTGATGGAAAGGGCCATTATTAGAAGAATGCAGTCATAGGGGTTTGATTTTGTTTGTATTCCAGGGCAAATAAAAGCCTGTTTCTTCCCTGTTTCCTCAAATAGAATATTTCCTAGTGAGAAGATAACCATATTTACAGTGTTTACTTCTATACACACATGCGTTGTATGGCTCTGTGTGTGTCATTTAAGCCAAGGACACTTAATAGAAGTTTATATTAAGGAGTGCTATTCTCATTTGCTCTTCTTCCTGTGAATGAATTCAGTTTTAATTGCATTTCATTTTCAACAAAACAAAACCCATGGGGGGGGGGCAGGAGGGACTGGTGAGATGGCTCAGCGGGTTAAGAGCACCGACTGCTCTTCCAAAGGCCGTAAGTTCAAATCCCAGCAACCACATGGTGGCTCACAACCATCTGTTATGAGATCTGACGCCCTCTTCTGGTGTATCTGAAGATAGCTACATTGTATTTACATATAACAATAAATAAATCTTAAAAAAAAAAACCCATGGGGGTTGTGAGAAAAGATCAGAAAGTAAACTTCTCTACATATATGGTCCTTTAACACCCTGGTCTACAGCTGGGAACACCCACCCTGTCCTCCATCCACCTCAGCTATTTAAAAAAAGAAAAAAATGAGGCCTGAAGATGTTGCCTCACTGATTCTAATACAGCCTGACTGGGGCTCCAGCCAGGAGCTGTCTCCAGTTTTCCACATCTTAGTGACACCTCCGCTCAGTACCAATAACTAACTGTCCTTAACCAATCCATAGAGTTTCTTGAACAATGTAGTTTTCACGTGCCTGCCGTAGTTTGGCCGCTGTGAGGGTGTTCCTAAGTCCACATCTGAGACCACCTTGAATCACTGTCATTGGAACCAGGATGAACACAGCAAGGTTTTGGCACTGGGAGGGTCTAGTTTGTCAGAAATATGACCTCTCTGTTGTGTACAAAAAGAGCACTTGGAACCAACCCCTACTGGGAATTCAAAAACCACCAGATAGCACTTTCCTGGAAAGACAGATTGCATAGGTATTAACTGAAAAAAGATAGACTTTGAAAAGGAAGATCTGGCACCAAGACAGGCTTGGTACATTGCCCAGGCAGGTCAGCGACACCCTGGAAGTTACTTTCTACTTTCTGGAGTCAAAAAGCCACATGGTGTTTAGCACTTGCTACCATTTGATCACAGTTGTAAGAGCATTTACAGGTAAGGATTCAGGGGAACAATGACAGAGACACCAACGCTCTTGAACAACCCCAGAGACCACCAAGGAGTGCAGTGACTTGCTTCCAAGGGTTGGGTTTTCCACATGCTGTAGCTGCTGTAGCATCTCTCCGGCATAGATGATGGCCCAACTGGGGGAGGCCATGTGTGTTTATGGGACACTCCCTGCCCAAAGGTGCTTTCACATGTGCTCCAAAGGAGCTGACCAGCAACACCACAGCAGGGACCCATGGGAAATGGCACCCTGGCTAGAGAGTCACTGAAAAGAACTTGCTCGAATTGCATCACGTTTTTGTTTCTTTCTGTCTTTCTTTCTTTTTGGTGGTTTGAACTTTAGAAGAAAAATATTTTAATACCTAAGTCCCTACTAGCCTAAGTTAAGTTGGATAATATGAGAAAGGTAAAGGTTTAAGTTGCTGTGCTCTATGTGACAGAACACTTGCCAAGCATGCACGAGGTCCCTGGTTTGGTCCCTAATACTACAGAGAGAAGGGTGTGTGTGTGTGTGTGTGTGTGTGTGTGTGTGTGTGCAAGCAGATAGGTAGACAGGCAAATTAAAAAATAATATATACAATTCTGCCAGAGTCAGAGAAACTAGGAAATACTTGTCAGACATGAAAAAGCACAGGTTTACTATCACACCAGGATGCTGCCTTCCATAGCTGGCTACATTATGTATATGACTGAAAGTTCCATTTAAGACATTTAGGAAAGAACAGATGCATGGATTGATCTCAGGGACAAGGGTGTCTTTTTCCTGTGTGTCCAGGTGGAAATTTTAATCTAGCATGTACCCCTCCCTTTCCCTCAGGCAAAATGCTCATTGAGTTTGACAGACTATTTTACATGAATAGGTCCCGCTCGTCAGCCTCCTCCTTGGCGTGGGGTCCTAGGGTCTGAAAATTGGAGTGTGCTTTTCACTGAGGGTGTGAAGTGTGGAGGGATGGCTATTACGGATCCTGAAAGGATCTTTTTGACTTCAGAAAATAGCCTGGCCAAGAAAAGCTTTTTTCCATGAATACTCACAGACTGCATTATGCTCCTCAGATGATAGAGGTGAGCACTTTTGATCAATATTCCCCAAGAAACGCTGCCAGGCTAAGTGGGACCTGAGGGCCTCTGTGAGACAGCCCCTCCCTCGGAGCTACTGCACCTCTGCAGCACATTTTTTTTAACCAGTGGTTTGAGAGGCAGCATCAGCTCTCCTCCTGAACACTGACAACCCATTCTGTCCTCCATGCACCTCAGAAATGGTGACCCCCTACTAGTTTTCCTTTGGAAACATTTTGTCACCATTTCAGGAAGAGCCAAAGACAGATGGCAGCAGGAAGACTTGAACAAGAACTTCGTAGTCAGGGAAGATTTGCTTGTTCACTTAACATCACCAAGATCACAATGAAAGGACAGTATGGATGCATGATACCCTGGATCCCAACTCCCCTCTCCCTGAAAATGGTAAGCAGGTTATTAAACACAAATTCTTTCTGAAAGCTTTCTCTCCAGATTCATGCAAAGATGCTATCTTTTATTTTGTACAAAAATAGCAACAAAAAAACCATTATATATTATGTTACTCAAATGTTCTTATACGATTTACCATGTTGCTGTGTGATGGTGGTGCATGCCAGCATTTGGGAGGCAGAGGCAAGTGGATCTCTGTGAGTTCCAAGCCAGCCTGGTCTACAGAGTGAGTTCCAGGAAAGTCAGAGCTACACAGAGAAACCCTGTCTCGAAAAACAGCAAACAACAAAGAAGATTTACTATGTCATGGGTGCACGTGCCTCTAATTCATCGTGCTGACTGATTGCATATTATTCCTTCATATGGAATTTAATTTCCTTGGCGGATGTGTAAACGTCACAGTGGTCTCCAGTGTTCCCTGTAACAATACTCCTGCAATAAGTGCCATCGCACTTAGACCCTGGCCCCTGGCATGTGGCTGCTTTTATTTTTGTGGATTAATTTCAAAAACTGAAATAATAATCCAATATTACAACTTGGATCCGGAATGTGTTTGGGTCAAAGGCTAGGTTCCCAGCCGGTGATGTTAGGCTGTGGTTGAAGCTTTAAGAAGGGGCTTCTGGGAGGTTTAAGCTCACTGGACACATGCCCTCAAAGGGAACTGTGAGACCCCTTTGATCTCTTTCCTCCTCCTTTTTCCCCCACTTCCCCATCAAGAAGTGAGAGACTTCGGGTTTCTCCACGTGCTCTCACCACAATGAGCTGTCTCCCCATAGCTAAAAAGCAATGAGGTTAACCAGTCTTGGACCAGACCCTTGAAAACCATGAGCCAAAGTAGACCAGTGTATTGAGTTTGTTTGTTTGTTTGTGGTTTTGTTTTTGTTTTTGATACAGTCTATGTTGCTCTGGCTGGCCATAAACTATCTCATGAAGACCAGGCTAGCCTCAAACTTAACAGAAATCCACCTGCCTCTGCTTCACAAGCACTAGGATAAAAGGTGTGAACCACAAGGCCCAGCCTGAAAACATGTGTTTTAAACTTGGCTACCTCAGATAGTTTCTTACAGTATTGGAAAGTAACACACTGGTTAAGAGTATACATAATTATTATAGACTTCTCCTTCATGTTCAAGCCCCAGGTTCATACATTAGAATCATACCTCCATTGTCATGGAATCTGGAGGTGGGATCTAGGAAGGTTCATAGATTTGGATGAATTAATGAGGGTGAGTAGGGCTCTCATGGCAGGATGAGTCTACTGTAGGAAGTGCCTTATGCCAAGGCCCTAGGTGTGACCTCACATTCTGCAGAGAATGAGGGAGAAATGCAAAAAGAACCTTGTAAAGAGGGTAAGCAGATGGCCACTATCCATAAGCCAGGAAGCAGGCTCATACTGGAGAGCAAGGTCAGAATACTCAGGATCCAATCACTTCTGTAAAGAAACCAAACCTCTAACACACAGATGGGGTGGTTCATATTCAAGCCATAGCAGCTCAAGCTAAGACCATTGTTTTAGCCCTGGAAGACCAGTTGATCACTTTTGAATTATATAAAACCAATTTAGTCATTATGTTTTTAAAGTGAAGTAAGGACTTATAACTTCTCATATCTGTATAAGAGAATTCATATTACCCATCAACTCTAGGGGGAAAAAATGTAAAGGCAAGATACTTTACAGAGAACTTTTCAGCCGTTACTTATTTCCTGACCAAAGAAAGTAAGGCCTCCAGTTTGGTTTGTCCACCCTATACCCCATACTTGCACAGCAACATCCCAATACCCAGAGATGCTGAGGCAGGAGGATTGTGAGTTCACAGTCAAGTGAACCTAGGCTAGGTAGTTAAGACTGTTACAAACCAACATTTGTTCATTTTCAAGAACTTTATGCAGATAGTAACATTATGCATCAAAAAACACCTCCATTTCAACTTCCTCTTTTTTCCTCTAAGACAGGCTTTCTCTGTGTAGCCCTGGCTGTCCTGGGACTCACTCTTTAGACCAGGTTGGCTTCAAACACACAGAGATCCACCTACCTCAGCCTCCTTAGGATTAATGACACACATAACCACCCAGCTTGAATCTTTATTATAAATAACAAACACTATGGCCTTGAGCTTTTGAGTCTTTAACATTCTACCCCATCTCCTCATCCTTAGGATAATCATACTGAATGTGTTACCTACTCTCTAAGGTGACCTCCAAGGGTCATCATGTCCTGTTAGTGATGTCTGTCTTGTGTGGTCATTCCTACACTGATGGAGAATTAATCTGTGGGACCAATAGAACAGTGCTGTGCCTTTGGAGATTAGGTGACAAGGGCATTGCAGTCTCCTTGGCCTTTTGAGTAGCTTGCTCTGGGAATGCTGCCATGCTATAAGGACACACCAGCCGTGCTGTGGAGACTGAGGCCATATGAGGGAGCCAGATCAGAAGTCCACCACCCCTTAACATCATCATCAGCCTTACGCCGAATGCAGACATGTTTGACAGATAACTGTAACTTCTTCCCTCCCCTTAATTAAAAAATGGATTGATTGATTTTATGTTATATGTATGAATGTTTTGTCTTTATGTATATCTGTGCATCACGTGCCTGATACTCATGGAGGTCAGAAGATGGCTTTGGAACCCCTGGAACTGGAGTGATGGATCTTTGTCGGTTATTGTGTGGGTGCTGGAAACTGAACTAAGGTCCTCTGAAAGCACTGCCAGTGCTCTAAACTATTGAGCCATCTCTACAGCCCTAAAACTGTAATATTCCAGGATGCAGTGCAACTTAATTACGACATATTTGTTGGTTTGTTGGTTTGTAACAGTACATAACTGAGGTTGACTTGCCTGTGAACAAAATCTTCCTGCCTCAGCAACTCTGGGCACTGGAACTGCAGAGATGGACCACCCATGCCCAGCTTCTCCTGATTCCTGGCCCACATAAATAATTAGGTGTAATGAGTAACAGCTACTATTCTCAACCACTCCGCTGAGATTTGGGGTGATTTGTTGTTATATGGTCAAAGCTATATAAGCACACTAATCCCACGGATTAAAAACATAGAAACTGGGCTGGAGAGATGGATCAGTGGTTAAGAGCACTGACTGCTCTTCTGAAGGTCCTGAGTTCAAATCCCAGCAACCACATGGTAGCTCACAACCATTCTTAATGAGATCTGATGCCCTCTTCTGGAGCGTCTCAAGACAGCTACAGTGTACTTACATATAATAAATAAATCTTTAAACAAGAAAGCATAGAAACTAGGACACTGGTTCTTTTGAAACTGAATGCAAAATAATGTAGAGGACACATTTACACACAGCAGTACATTCTAACAATAGTTCAAAATCTCTGGTGAGATATAATGTAACGTCATCCTCTGGACCTAGACCACAGGAAAAGGGACCCAGAGTCCTGGGTTCTGGTTTATGTCTAGAAGAAAAGTCACATGATCTGGTGTGAAGTGGTCAACATCATGCTCATCACACATAAAGTGATGATAGAGCATGATACTTTCTACACATGGTTGAGGTAATGATCAAATAGAAAAGCTCATGCCCAGCATTCTGAAAGGACCTAGAGAGAACTGTAGAAGTACCAGGGATTTGTTAGATAATGAGTCACCCCCAACTCAGCATTGTCAAAGAGCAACCATCCTGTTACTTTTCTCCTTCAAGGTTCCAGGGAGTGAGCAAGCCTGTCTAGGCTGCTCTTAACTGGACTCTTTCAAGCAAATGTCATGAGGGGGTTGAAAGGAGCTAGAGTCCTGTTCCCCTTCCCCAACCCCTATATCCAGGGTTGAGTCTTGATCTTGACTGATCCCAGCTCAGTCTGTCTCAGACTTTCTTGTGGTGTGGGATTGAGACTAAGACAGATTGAGGCAGTAGATGCATGACCATTCCCGACCTCACTTAGAAGCCAAACAGTAATTTCTTAGTGTTAGTTACTTCTACTACATTTTAAGGAAGCATTCACAGAGATCCATTCAGTCTTATAGAGAGAAGTACTGTATGGACTTTATTTCACAATGGGACACGTGTAGAGAAGAAATATTTTACCTGTTATATAATGAGTCACCCCCAAAACTCGACATTTTCAAAGAGCAACCACCTGTTACTTTTCTCCTTCAAGGTTCCAGGGAGTGAGCAAATGTATTAGTATTATATGAAATTTTAATTAACAACAACCAAAAATAAAACTCAAAAAAGCAAAAGTCTTGAGTTCTTGCTAGGACTTGGCCTAAATAACTAATTCAGTCTTTTATCAAATTACTATCCAAGCCCACTCTCATTTAGCTTCTGAGATCAGACAAGATTGGGCATATTCAGAATATAGCCATAGACAACTCATTTAATCTTAACAACAGCCATAGTAGGTACTTAGTGACAGACAAATATAATGTAGCTAGCTGAACTAGAGGCATCATTTAATTAGAGGCTACTAGTTACATTACTTTATTTCTAGGAGGGTTGTATAGTAAGATGTTGGGGCTAAAATATTCAGGAACACTAAAATTGTTTTACCAGGCAGGTCATTTCATGATCCTGAACCTCATGATGGCCACCTCTGAGAGAAAAATCCCTTTTTGTCTCTTCCCAACATGAACAGCACTTGATACCACCTCCTTGGCATTCCTCTTGTGGATCTATGTCTCATGGTTCATCTGATCAGAGGTCAGACATTCCTAATCCAAGGATAATGTGACTCCTCTTTGTTGTGCATTGATGTTCATGCCTAGTCTGTTCTCTATAACCTTCTAACAGAACCTAGCTGCAAGGGAGGCTAGAAAGGAAAGTTTGGAAATTGTACCTTGGAAAGGCTGGACTCTTTGGGTGGGAGATGATCTAGGTGCAGAATGGTTATTCAAAAGGTATGGCACAAGTAGAAAATATTATCAATGTCCAATATGTTGGACATTGCAAATGCTACCTTTTCATCATTTTATCAACAATAAAATGATCAGAGAGTACCAATAATTTGCTTAAAGCCACAGTAGAGACAAGATGATGAGAATCTCATCAGACATAATACACAGGGAAAGAAAAGTCATTCCTTTATATATGAGCTTATAAAGTCCTTCACAATGAAAGAGAAAGGAATATTCCAGAAACTACAGTTGTGGCATGCTCCTTAAGCATAAAGTTTCATTATTGTTGAGAGTGGGAGAGCAGTTTTGCTGGAAATCAAATATTGAGCCTCATGCTTACTAAGCAAACACTCTATCAGTGATTTGAGTATAAAATATTTTGGGAGGTGGTGGAAACTTTTGGAAGTAGTGCATAACTAGAGAATGTAGATTTCTGGGGGAACCATGTCACTGAAAAGAATGTCTTCCCTACATCTCTCTCTGTGTGTCTGCTTCCTGGCTACCGTAAGGTGAACAGTGTGGTTCAACCATTTCCAACAACTATGATGATCTTCCTCGTGGACTGTAACCTCTGACGTCATGAGCCCAAACACATATGCTTTCACATATTTGTCACAGCAACAACAAACTAGCTGGCACAGTATATTTTCTTTAAAGTTTCTAGCCAAGTGTGGTGGCATAAGACTTTAGAGGCTGAGGCAAGAGAATTACTGTGAGTTCAAGGCCAGCTGGGATACATACAAAATCCTTTATGAAACAAACAAAGTTTCTATATCTTGAGTGTCAGAATCTGGACTTGGTTTCATGTGTTGAACAGAAATGTGCCTGTCCTTCAGACCTGCTTTGCTAAGGGATTTTTTTTCCAGCCCAGCCCTCATTCACATTAGTTGTCATGGTTCTGGAATGGGTTGTTAACTTGCCTACAGGTGTATAGCAATGAGTGATTACCACACCACGTGCTTTTAGAACCAAGATGGAAAGGTAAGAACCAGAAAGAAGGGAGTGTGGAAAGCCAGCCCAGCAGGACTGGCCTAGTGTGCTGTGGGTTAGAAATGCCACCGTCTATTTCTCTCCTGCTTTGCATCTGCAGCCTATTAAAGCAAAGCCAAAAATAGGACAGAATCTACAAGTTTAGGATTATGCAAGTGCAAGAGCTTTCATTGCATTTGGAGTATCGAATGTACCTGATTAACTCATGAATATCAGATACTTGCATTTCCAAGATTTTTGGAAAGAAGTTTCTCTTGTGTTTGAAATAGGAGACAACTTTTCTCTCCCCAGGTGGGAGACAAGTCATTTAACACCTGATTAGGGATTAGAACTGTGCTTGTCCCAGTCCCTTTTTTTTTTTTTTTTTTTGTAAATCATAAATAGTTATTTTTTACATTGGTTTCAGAGGATCCTTACCAGAAGCAAATCCCTCCCAGTGACTACGTGTCAACTGCTCCATAGAGCCCACAACCTTGCTCCACACGTTGTCAAACACATAAGCAAGAACATCCTCTTTCATGCAGTAAAATGGTGCAATGGGAGGGTACCCTAATTTCTGTTTCTCTGTAGCTGCTTCTGATTTGTGGATTTCGTGTCCCAGTCCCTTGGCAAGAGGACTGAATGCATTTCACCATCCACCTGAGTTCTCCCGTACTAAAATGTCTGCCACCTCGGATTTCTCTCTTTACACAGTATGGTCAGCTAAGAGCCTGTCTCCTGTGTCCTCTTCTGTCCCACCGATAGTGAGCAATGCAAGCTTGTAAAGTACTCATGAGAACTCAGTGAGCCTCTCCCATGAAGTCCTCAGACTAGGCTGCACTGAAGTTTAGCTGCAAGTATAGTTATGGATGTATCATGAGTTGGAGCTAGTGGCCTCTGATTAAGATTTCAAGACACTAGCTTTTCTCAGTTCAAACCTACTGTTTACCCAAACTGGGAGAACTCGGTCATGGGCAACAGTTCACTCTAAAGCCAGCATGCTGTCAATATCAACGTCAGCACAGGCTTCCTGGCACCCTGTTCACATTTAGGTTCTAATGTGGTAACAGTTCTGTCTGCTCTTCAGACTGGCTCCCACATGGTGCTGATGCAGTGGGTCTGTGGTCAGCAATGCAAATGAAGAGCCCACAGCACGTGTGGTTTCCCTCACTTCATCTGTTTTGTGCTGCTATGACAAAATACTACAGATTGGTGGGTTTATAGTGAATAGGTGTTTATTGTCTTACAGATTCTGGATCCTAGGTAGTCCTAGTTCGCCTGGGAATACAAAGAGCCTTTCCTACTATATCGTTCCACTGAAGATAGAGAGCCAACAAGAAAGAGCATGAGACCAAGGCCCTTTTGTTGTTGTTGTTTTATTTAGTTTTGTTTTTGAGACAGGGTTTCTCTGTGTAGCCCTGTCTATTCTAGAACTTGCTCTGCAGAGCAAGCTGGCTTCAAACTCAGAGATCTGGCTGCCTCCTCCCAAGTGCTGGGATTAAAGGTGTGTGCCACCATGCCTGGTGCCAAGGCACTTTTTTAAAAAAGATTTATTTTTATTTATTTTATGTGTATAAGTACACTGTAGCTGGATAGATGGTTGTGAGCTATCATGTGTGTGGCTGCTGGGAATTGAACTTAGGACTTCTGCTGGCCCTGCTCGCTCCAGCCAGCTCGCTCCGGCATAATTCACTGTAGCTGTCTTCAAACACACCAGAAGAGGGCATCAGAACTCATTACGGGTGGTTGTGAGCCACCATGTGGTTGCTGGGATCTGAACTCAGGACCTTGGGAAGAGCAGTCAGTGCTCTTACCCGCTGAGCCATCTCACTAGCCCACCAAGGCATTTTTATAACAACCTTACCTCCTGCATTAACACTATTTCATCCATGATGTCAGAGCCATTTCTACCTCAGTGGCTCCCATTAGGCTCCACCTCCAAATACTTGGGTATTATATTTCCAACTTAGTATTACATTTCTGTCATATGAACCCTGGGGCACATTCAAATCTTAGCATTGTCATAGTTTATAGGTTGGGTCAGAAAACTGTTATAAAATTAATGGTTGGCAGCCTTTCTATTGGACACTAACCTAAACGCCCAAATGTGTGCACAATTAAAAGAATGGCCGGGCAGTGGTGGCGCAGGCCTCTAATCCCAGCACTTGGGAGGCAGAGGCAGGTGGAGCTGAGTTCGAGGCCAGCCTGGTCTACAGAGTGAGTTCCAGGACACCCAGGGATACACAGAGAAACCCTGTCTCGAAAAAAAAAAAAAAAAAAAAAAAACCCCAACAAAAAAAGAGACATCACCCATTGCCAAGAATATCTTTATTTCTATTAAACTGACACAATTTTGAAGCAAGTAAAGGCTAATTCAAAGATATCTCCTGTTTTTAAGTCAACATTTAAGCTAACAAGTGAGTTACCCAAATTCTTTGAAATGTTAAATTGAACTACATATGAAGCTTTTATTTTTACTTTTAAAGAGAACCCAAGTTGTGATTTCACCTGATAAAGTCAGAGCATTGTGTCAGTAAGAAAACCTTGTGGGTAATGGACAACCTGTTCTGCTAAGCTTAGCTGTGTGATGGTTGGTGGGAGTCGGGGTGAGGTTTACATTGCCTAAAGCAACCATGACGGAGCGGGACGAACATGAGCAATATTAATAAGATCAAGTGGAAGTCAGTTTTCTGTTTTGTTGGAAACTAGTAACAGCCTCTTTGCATATATATTCTAGAATGGTAATGATATGTTTCACATAGTATAGCTGATAGACAACAAGAGAAAAAGAGCCACAGATCAGTTAATGGTACAAGCTTTTAAATAGCAGCCCCCAACACATGTCTTTTAACCCGAGTCTCCTATCCTTTCTGTTCTTTGTACTCAGGAAATCGTAGCCTGATTTTTCTCTCTCCAATAGAAAGAGCCCTTCTCTGAACACCGCTTTCCACACACTAACACCTTCGAGGTGCCCTATTAAGTTCGACATACAATAGCATCTTGGCTTACTTTGCTCATTCTGCCAGCCTCAGGTGTTGACTGTCATCTGGCTGTGGTGTTCGCAAAGAGGACCTTGCACTGGGGCTCTGGCCCTGTGTAGCAGAGACAAAGCAGCTGTTGCACTCAATGAAAGGCCTTCTTTGATAAGTGAAAGAGGAGATCGGATGAATTAAGGTTGAAGTTTCCGGTGTCATCTCCCTGCTACACTGTGCTTGGCCTCCTAGCTTGAGCCAAACGGGAGGACCCATGAATGTCTGATATCAGAGAGATGCAGTGGTAAAACAAATGAGACCCATGTAGACAGCCTCTTCTAAGCATTGCTGGTGTGGCATGGTGTGACTACAATGTACTTAAAACACAGACTCTTCACAGTCAGGCCTTTCAGAGTACTCCTACTGTCATGAACATTCTAGAAGTTCCATTGCAGCTTGGAATGGCTTGTCCCTTTAGTGTGGCCTTATTGCAATGAGTTAATAGAAGGGAAAAAAAAATCCAAAACTGAAAACAGAAGTACTAATGCTTTGTGTGGAAATGCCACCAGGGAGACCACACAGCACAGAAATCTTCAAACAAGACAAAGCTTGAATATGTTCGCCCTATAGCCCATCTGCTCACCATACAGGAGGAAGTGTGCACAGCCCGGACAGTCCCATGTTCCACAGGAAGTGTGCCCACAATAAAAGTGTCATCATAAAAGGATGACAGAGACTTGGGGCTTAAGAGATGAAGGGGTGAATGTTTGGGTTCATTAAAATATGCTAATTGGCTTTAAATCATGAGCTCAGCTTGTTCTCTGATTTGGAGAAGTGTATCAGTCTAAGGCCTTTACTAGGATAATAAAATCCAAACTAAGGGGAATAAAAACCATCCAAAATAGTTGTGATGGTAACTCTGCAAGCCAGACCTCTCTTTCCTCTCACCTCTATGCAAAATCAGCTCTCCTCATTCCAAAGGTCTGTCATGGGTCCCTTGCTGGGACACCTCTTTGGACCTGTTGCTTTCAGCACTGCATCTAATTTCAAGTAACATGATCCTGTGATTCTACATAAAGAATATGTTCAAAGATAGAAAACCTCGCCTGGCCAGCTGCCTCAGTGAATCAAAACCAGTAGTCAGCTGTACAGGGTAAGGATGTTGGAAATGACTGAGTTACTGTTTCCTCAACAACCTTAGAAGAAGACACGACTTCCCAAGACTACCTGGTTAAAAAGGAGAAAAGAAGAAGAAGAAGGAGAAGAAGAAGAAGAAGAAGAAGAAGAAGAAGAAGAAGAAGAAGAAGAAGAAGAAGAAGAAGAAGAAGAAGAAGACCTCTTTACCTACCAGCAATTAGGGCTTCTCTGTTGCCTGAGCCATAGCTGCTGTGAACTCTGCCTGGCTCAATGGCATGTGCCAGAGAAGGTTGATCTCTGAGATGTAGGAACCCAGGATTCCCAGCAGAGGCTGGTCTGGTCTTCCGTTGTGAGGATACCTGGATTGGTGTGTTGCATTCTGGGGCCATGCCATACGCTTTGAGGGAGTCCCCTCAAAGTCTACCTGAACCTGGCCACGTAGCAAGCTAACGGATGATACTTGCCAGGAAACTGTTTGAAGACAGCAACTTTTGTTCAAACTAAGCCTGGCACAGGCTGGCAGGTTTATAGCAAATTCTAGATGCCATAGGGGACAACAGTTGGGACAAAGAGGTTGCCTCCCGTGTGAAAAACACTGGACCACTTTGGGGTCTGGTCTGTCTTTTATCTCTCAGACTCTGGAATGTTCCCTAAGTTTCCCAAGGTACATATACCCCAACGCTATCACCATGGTTGTCTCAGGTTAATGCAGAGTCTAGAGGAATCTAAGCGATGCTGAAGCTGCAGAGAATGAACAACCCTCACGAGGGACCCCTCTTTGTAAGAAGAAACCCCTCCAGCATTATCTATTTTCTTGGATTAAAAGGTCTTTCTGCTTTGTCTGGTCCAGGGTACCGGGTACCACGTGCAGAGCAAACAGGCAGATGAGTGGTGTGGCACCCTCTCCTGCTGTGCCTTACCCCAAGACACGCCAGACAACATTCAACTGTAGCATTGCCCTGTCCAACTGTGCGCACCCAGGCACTTCACACGCCCCTGTGGATCCCTGTACTGGCAAGACTTGAGACCAGCCAGCCTCCTTTTAGACTGAAACTGCTCGGCGTTCAGGGCAGCGGAAAGGTGTGATTTCCTCTGTCCATGGTGCTACCAAGAAGGAAAGAAGGACATGAAGCCTCCGCATAAGCTCCCCACAGCAGGCCTTCCCAGCAACGTTTCTGCTCAGGTTCCTGTTAGAGCTTTCACTGTTCCAGCCTCAGAGAAGGAAAGCTGGTGAAAGACAGGCACGCCGCCCTGGGCCTCAGGACAACGATGACGGCGAGGAACTAGGGCAACCCTTTCCTCTCTGCTGTTCCAGAAACACGTTCACTTTGGGTCCAAAGCAGTTCAGGACACCCTCGCTCTTTTGTTTTGTTCCGTCTAAACAGAAATAAAGAACTGGGCTAGCGATCTTATTTTTTCTTCTTTTGGTTCCTCCCTCCTTACCCAGGTTGCTAGCCTAACCTCTTATTCTCTCACCACCAATCCTTCATTGTGGTATAAGGGGGGGAAATCATGAACTGGCTTCCACTAATGACCTCCCACCCAGCCTGCCCACAGCAGCATTTGCATCAGTGTAAAGAACGGTAAACTCTCCACAAACTGAGGAAGCCTGAAGAGAGGAAGGGTGACTTGCTCGTGGTAGAATATTATGCTAACTTGAATTCCTTTGAAATTAGTCCACCAGTGCTCTTTATTTACAACTCGTGGGGGCAACTTCAAACATCTGTTTGCTATGCAGCTTCACTTAGAAGCTCACACACATAAGCAGATTTTTGGCTTTTCTTTTGGAGAAGTAATATATCTGTTCGACTAGAATCAATTCCCCAGTAGACAGAGGACCACTTGTGAATGAGTAAATCACATTTGCATGTATAAAGATGAGTAGTGGTGAGTTCACACCCTGTGGTCAAGGGCAAAAATGGCGAGGCCAACGCAGATGGCAGCTGCTGTTTCCAGAAACAGGTCTTGTCAAGCAAGCCCAGACTTCATGTTTAGAAAAAAAAAAAAAAAAAAAAAAAAAAAAACGTTCTACTGCCACTGAAGATCCACACACTGTTCTGTAGCTCAGGTGGGGTGGTCCAGAGGGAAATCTTTAAAGACTCCATATTTCCATCCGAATTCCTTGTTCCCTGCCCACCCCTTTAGAGCTCTACTAGGGAGATCCTCAGGGCCGAAATCTCTTGTGTCTCTTTGGAACCCTAATGAGTGTTAGGAAAAAAGTAGGAGAGCGACATGAAATCCAGGGCACACTGGTTTGTGCAGTGTGGCTCTGCTCCTTAATCGCACTTTCCAGAATACTGTGGGTGATCAACAGAACCCTTCTTCAAAGAGCTGAGTGACAAATAACGGAAAACATTGTAATTGCCTGTTATTAAATTTAATACCCCAAACAGATGGTGTTCACTCCCTCGCCCCTGCTCCTGCGCCCAGTGGTTGCCTCACCTGACTGGAAACTTATTTTAGAGCCCTCTCTTCAAACCCAGTTGCTGAACTTGTGTTGCATCCTTATTTACATTTTCTGCCTTCTCCTACTTGGCCATTTAGAATAATTAAAAATCTCCCCCACTTTACTTGAGGAATGGCTATCATCAAATTACAGACAAGGGACGAATACAATAAATAAACGTGGTGTCCCTGTGTCTGCTGTGCAGAGGGCAGTTTCTTTTTGATTTCCTAGGCGCATCTGAAAGGCTGCGATGTACGGCTGGCTCTTACCCACTATCTAGTACATTTCTGTCAGAAAGGGCAGAATCTAAGACATACAGGTTCATCTGTGAAAAACCCCTGACTCTTGTAAGAGAGGAGGAATTTTCCTAACCATAGGAAGGTGGTGCTTTTAAGAAACCACTAAAAAACACCATTTAAAAATCTATTTTAGATCCTCCTTGGAGGGAAGTACTTGATGCTGAAATAAGACCACAATATTTTGACTTTGAAAATATTTTATTTGAATAGTAAATATTTATACAGTTGAAACAGTTCTATCGAAGCTTTCTATAAATAGCTAACAATTAAGAAAATAATGTATGTAGAAAAGAGATTGCATTTAAAAGTAAGAGCTGTCGGTTGTACAAGGGCCTTGGGGCCCCTCAAGCAGAATAAAATGGTACGTTGTCTGTAATTCCCTCGATAGAGAGAAAAGTTAAAACTTTCAGCAGACCCCTCTAGAAAAACGGTTCTTTCCTAAAATGCACAGTGAAATGTCAAAAGTGGCAGGGGGAAAGCTCACAAAAAAAAAAAAAAAAAAAAAAAAAAAAAAAAAAAAAAAAAAAGGAGAAGAATCTGCAATCAAATAATATCATAATCTTCATAATTAATATAAATAAATAAATAAATAACAGTTGCGCATAAATCAACATTTACATGTAAAAGGAACTCAATAGTCCTACCTCAACAAAGATGATCAAATCAAAAGTCTTCATGAAATACTGAGGCAGTTACTACAGCATCTCGTTAAAACTCCTCCCACCCCCAAAAAACAGTCCCCAACAGACAACAGGTCAAGGCATTTGTGGCTATACTAAAGAAAACTCTTTTTTAAGCAATTTGATTTGTTCACATACAAAAAGGTAAAGCCAGACTCCAGCAGTTCACAAGCCATAATAAAGCTAATCGTGTGGGAAGTTCAATTTACAGCCTGTGAAATATAAAGGCATTTATTCCTCAAGATTCACCCAAAACAACCCGTACGCTACAGACATTGAGAGCAGAGATTGGTAGGCAGAGCAAACCGCATTTTCTAGACCATGAACACAGCGAATACTAGCAAGAAAAACAGCTTTGCCCCTCAAAGGGAGGCGTCCAACCACGAGACAAACGTATACAGCATTTTTTTTCCTCCCCTGTACAGAAAGAGACGGACTCCTGTTGCGCCATGAGGGAGGGGGGACACAACGCAAAGGGGATGGGGTCCAAAGGAGTCACAGCGAGAAGACCAGGGTTACCGTCACGCCACACCGAGAGAAGCGAAGACTTTCACCCCGGAATGGGGGGTAGGGGCCCCCAGATCAGGCATGGGGGGCGCGCTCTCTTTGTGGGTCTCCAAGTGAAGGCACAGTTCTGGGGGCCCCGGACCGAGGGCGCACTTTAGCAGGCCGGACGCACAGGCACCTGAAGGAGGATCACCTGTCTATTCTCAGACGGGTGGCACTTGTTGATGTGCCGCGTCAGGCCCGGGGAGCTGTAGAAGGTGGCCGGGCAGTACTTGCAGGGGAACACCTGGGCAGCGTGCAGCAGGCGCAGGTGGCGCTCCTGGGCGCCCTTGCTGGGGAAGGTCTCCCCGCACACTGGGCACAGGTGGCACTCGGCGGCCGCACTCAGGCCCAGCACGCCGGCCGCCTCGCTGTCGCCCGAGGCCTCCTGGGGCGCCTTTTCGTCGGGCCCCGCGTAGAAAGCCAGGATGTCCTCGGCGGGGGGCGGCGGCGGCGGGGGCGCGCCTTTGGCCTGCAGCGCCTGGTGATGTGCCAGCAGGTGCTTGCGCAGATAGGCCTGACGGCGGAACTTCTTGGCGCAGTGGTGGCACTCGTAGAGCCCGTCCTCGGAGCCCGACTCGGATACGCCGCCAGGGCTCGGCGTGTCCCGATCGCTGCCGCCTCCGCCGCCCGCAGCCTCGCGCGCCTCCGCCCTGGTGGCGGCTTCTGGCTCCGGCGGCGCGCGAGCCGCCGCGGGCACCGGCCGCGGTTTGTGCCAGCGGCGGTGCGAGGCCAGGTTGGCCGGGCAGCTGAAGACCTTGGCGCACTCGGGGCAGCGGTACTCCACGCGCACGATGCGCGAGCACTTGTGCTGCGCCAGCGCGAACGGGTCGGCGTACTCCTCCTTGCAGAGCTGGCAGATGAACTCGCCCAGGGGTCGGGTCGCGCCCCCCGCGCGGCCCCGCGGCGCCTCCACCGGACCCTCCTTGATCTTGAGCCCCAGCACCGGCGACGTGGTCACCTCGTCCTCGAAGTGCAGTTTGCGGATGGCCTTCGGCTTTTTGGCGCTCGGGGCCTTGGCTGCCTTGGCGGGCGGCTCTGCAGCGACAGCGGCGGGGGGCGCGGGTCGCTTGCCCGGGGGCCGCAGGGCCGCGGCAGGGGACAGTGGAGGACCGGGCCCGGGACCCCGGGCCGCCTCGGCGCCGGCGGAGAACGCAGTGCCCATCTTGAGCTCGGCGGGAGCGAAGAGCAGCGCGTCTCCGCCGCAGGTGCCGCCGCCGCCGCTGCCCCCGCCGCCAGCGCCGTGGGCGCCGCCGCCTCCCCCTGCGAGCAGCGCGGCGGGCGTGGGGAAGGACTCGGCAGACACCGGCGAGCCCAGGTTGAAGCTGCGCTCGAAGTACTTGTGCTTCTCGTGCTCGCGGCTCACCGGCCGCGTGGGACTGTAGAGAGGCGCGGGGTGCGCAGCCTCGGGGTTGCCGAAGTGCGCGGCCCGTGGGCCCGGCGGGGGTGGTGGCGGTGGGCCTGGCGCGCAGGCGAGCGCGGCGGCGAGCGCAGCATGGGCGCGCTCCGCGAGCGCCTGCGGCGGAGGTGGCGGCAGCGGCCCGGGGCTGGGCACCGGGGGCTCGGCGCGGGCGCCCCCGCAGCCGGGTGACAGCAGCAGCCCTCGGTCACTGTCCTCGCCGCCGCGGACCCGGTAGGACACGGGCGTGGACTTCTTGCTGCGCTTCACCAGGAACCCGCGGGGCATGTTGGCGCGGTGCAAAGGGCGAAGCACTGGTTGGGTCCCACCTCCGTGCTCGGCCCCGGCGTGCCTCAGTGCCCCCAGCCCATCGCCTGCACGCGGCGACTTCGGGACTCGCGCGATGCCCTCGGCTGCTGGCCCAGCTCTGCGCTCCGCACGCGCGTCCCTGTCCCCGGGCCTGGGCGCCGCTCCCTTTTAACGGGGGGAGGGGGCCATTGTTCTCGCCTCCCGCTTCCCCCAGAGCCAATCAGCGCGTCCGCAGCTCCACCGCCGAGGAGGGCGGGAGGGCGATGGAGCGGCAAAAAAGGGGCCGGGACTCGAGGGTCGCCCGGTAGGTGCGGCAGATGTACCTGAGGGCGCGGGGCCCCAGCGCGCGCCCCTCGGCCGCCCCGCCCCGCCCCGCCGCGCCCGGCGCCGCCGCCCCGCCTGGCCCAGGCACACGCCCGGCCCCGCCTCCCTTCACGGTCTGCTGCTCCTCTATGGGGAGGCGCACGTGCCTGGGCTTTGTGTGTCTCCTCCGGGGGGCGCGGAGCCGCCAAATGGGCCCGTCCATCAGCACGACAATGTGCGCCCCCCTCCCGCGCGGGGATTACCCGCGGGTCGCGAGCTAAATAGCAACAAAGGAGAAGAATGGCCCCAAATATGTCAGGAGGGTTCAATCCGCGAGCCGGAGCCCAGGGGGAAATTGGGCGCGCTGATGGGGTGGGGGGCAGGGGAGACCCGAGGGCCGCGGCTGCGGCGGGAGAAGGGCGCGGGAGCCCGGAGCGCTGGATGGAAAAATCATCCGCAAAGGGAACGTGCCACTTAAGTCTGGCCAGCCAGTGGCCGAGCAGTGTCCTGGCCGCGGGATCCCGGGCTTCGGAAAGTAAACATATTGAACCTGAGGGCTTCGGCGGAGCGCGGGTCTGGGCTCACAGGCTCAGCCTGCCGGCGGGCCTCGAAAGCTTCTCTCTTGAGTTGGAGAAACTGTTGGCATAGCACGTTTTCGAGCATCCCCGTATGCGGGGCTGCAGCCCTGGCCTGCTGGCTGGCTTCCAAAAGGAACTTGGATGTCTGAAGTTACGTTCCTTTCCCTAAGATCCCCGAAGCCGGGGTATTGGCATCCTTGCCAGGGTCGGACCCAGGCTTCAGGAACCTCCTCGCTGTCCAGGGCGTAGGCAACGCCTGTGGAGTTGACCCAAGCGGGCCACGCACGGTGAAGTTGGTTTTCACCCTCTGCGCAGCCTCATGCATTTTCATTCTGAGCGGGCATTTTGTCTGCGGGTTGACATCAGATGCTAAATCAAGGGCTCCAATCAAGGCGCTGCGGAATAAAGCAACCGCCTGTCTGGGCGCGGGGGGGCCCCCCCGGAGCCGTGCCCCTTTCACCTTTGTGAAGGAAATTAACCTCCCGCTATTGAGCGCGGGTCGCGGCCAATCTGGACGCAAAAGAGACGCGTGCTGCTGGGGGTGGGGGGAGGTGGCGGTGGCCAATCTGTCCTCAGAGGGAGCCTGCAGTCTGAGAGGACCAGCCGCTTCCTCCCGTGCCACTGGCAAGAGACAACAACGAAGGACACCCCTGGTACACACACACCACACTCGACGCCAGATTTGGACCCAGACCGGGCAACTTGTCTAGGGACCTCTTCCCTGCCCATGGCTGGGGAAACACAAAAGATCCCCTTTCTTGGGGAAAGGAGTAGATCCCTATGAAGTCTGTCACCAGGGAACAAATAGCCAAGACTCATCTAATGTCGTAGCTGTGGCGAAATATCACTTAACTCAAAGAGAGAGAAACATTTTTTTTTTCTTGAAGTGAGCCTAGATTTTTGCTGAGTTTGACTTACGATTAAATTCCACTGAAGGCATTTAATTGTTTTGGGCTTTCCCTCTGAAAATACCCTGGCTTGGAAATTAAATAGTTTTTTTTTTCCCCAGCAGAATCCACTTGAGTAATACATTGTAATGGGGACAGTAGTTAAGGTGAATTACCTCAGAGGAAAGAAATCTTAATGATTTTATTTCTGTGATTTTTTTTTTAAAACCACCAACTGAAGAGAGAAAAATATATAAAATGTTGTGATGGATGCTAGTCTTTAAAAAGTTAGAAATCCTAAAGTGAGTTACAACTCATGAATGTTTCGATCTGAAAATAACTGTTATTTCTTTGCTCTTTTGAGCGCTGATTAATACTGCTGATGAAATTAGAAGAGGAGGAAGAGAGGGGGAGATTCCGAGACAGCTTTGGCCAATTGTATTTTCTAATCACGAATCCCATCTGGGTTGTGGAATAATGGGGCGGGGCTCGATGGGCTACCCCCATCAGGATATTTAGTCTTGCGTATGTAACACTCTTTTTATTCAAAAGGCTGCCGGAAGAGTTCGTCGCCTAGTGAGTTCTTACAAACAAACAAAAAGCCCACTGATAACTGTAAAGAAGATGTGTATGTGTGTTGGGTTAGTTGGGGTGCATATGACCCCAACAATTGAAAAAAAACAAAATAAAATAAAATAAAAATAAAAAATTTAGCTCGAGGGAATTCAAACAGGGCACTCGACTTAGTCAGGGAAATCTATGCAGATATTCAATGGATATTTTTCACGCCGGTACAGTTAAAATAAATGGAAACTTGGAAAGTCCTGGTACACTTAGGCTGCGCGCGCACTGGGACACGTGCTCTCACCAACCCCCTCTTCTGCAGGTGCAGGCCAGCACCGGTGGTGATAGGTCTGCGTGATTTTCTCGGAACTTGTCTGCCTGCAGGGACCAGAACACCTACTCCTACGAAGTGTCCCCTGGAAAGAGCAAAGCTCGCCCATGGTCTGCATCTCCACACTGTGATTCAGAATAATGGACGCGGGAGCAGTGGTAGAGAAACCTTGAGTGTACTTTGCCTTCCTTAAGGCCTTAACTGGAGTCGATGGGAGGCTGGGCACTCAAGTGTCCCAAGTGGAAACCAAGGCGAGGACTCCTTTTCCTGCATGGACGCCCTCCTCCCAGCCCCCGCTCCCCGCCCAGGGCCTCTCCAATTCAAGTCTTTGCTGAATGGAGAGGCTACCAGCTCCTAAGGCGGCAGAGCGGAGGCCGGCTGTGCTCGCTCCCATCATCTATTCCTGTGGATGTGGCTGCGGTCCTGGCAAGCATCGAGACACACTGTGACCACCAGCACTGCTCAGAAGGAAAGTTGAGACCGCTGAGAGTTTCTAGAACTTGGGTGTCTCGTTATTGAGTACGATCTTTGAGAATTTAGCCGCGGCTTTAGAGCTAGCTGTGCAAACAGCTTTGACCACTCAAGGAGACCCCACAGGTCAGGGGGGTCTCAGTCCTCTGCAGTGCAGGGAGAGTTTCTGGAGACACAGGGTGTGTGTGTGGGAAGGGGGGTGTTGAGTGTCCCTGGTATTCTCTCTGTGGTTTCTGCGGCAGCCTGCTCTCTGGACTTAGCAGAAGCTCTCAACCATGGCCCCAGGTTCCCACAGGACACGACTCGAAAGCACTGCGCTTCACTGTCCCATGCCCACCGCCAGGTCCTGGAGGACCCAGAGTGCAGAAGCTTTGTGTTTGCAGGAATGAAGGGTTGTCTTGTCAGTCCCAGGAGCACGCGAGAGACACGCGCAGGCGGGATGCCGCCGCCCCTCCCGGCCCAGTCCGGCCTCTGGGCACCTTCCGGGCCTCCCCGCCCCATAGGCCGTTGCCTTTGTTCGGCACATTAGCATAAAGCTGCCACGGATCTCCCGTTTAAATAATTCCACACAAAAGGAGAGTGCATGAAAGAGATCGAACAAGGGTGAAGCCGCGAGGCCGCGCCGGGCGCCGGGCGCGGGAGGGACGCGCTCGAGTGTCCCCCTCCCCTCTAGAGCCCAGAGCCCTGCAATCTGCCGCGCGCCCATTATGAGGCCACCGCTTTTATCCACCCTCCCTACACACCAGTGTGCCGTCGGGCCACCGCACACTCATTGGAGTGCCCTTAGGGCTGTTTGTTTTTGCATTGGATAGGGACTGGAAGGGAGGACGTGGGGTGGTAGGACCCAGGGTTGGCTGCAAGATGGGCGGCGTTTGCAAAGCAAGAATGTGGGAATGTCTCAACTAGAGCCTTTGGGCTAGAAGAGTGCCGGACAGCACTGTCCGAGCCCGGATGACAATAAGCCTGCATTCAGAGTCGAGTCCTTCCCCCACCCCACCCCCCATCCCGCCGTGCCCCCAGTGTCTGAAAATGAACCCATAGAAGCGGAGCCAAACTCTGGCAACCCCACTGCCAACACCCCACACCCCACCACCCTCTGGGAGCCTAAGGGACACTTTGGGCCTGGCCTTTGGGTCAGGCCGTTTCTCACAACTCATCCTTGGAGTTTGCTTCGGTCCCTCTCCCAACACTTTCCACCCTTTCTCCCGCCTCCTTCGACAGTTTTATCCCTCCCTCCTTCCTGGCATTCTTTCCCTGTCTCCCCACTCCATGCGCCACTTCTCTTTAGGCCGGCCTTCCTCTCCACCTCCTTCCTGGTCCTCCCCTCACTCCCAGTCCCCCCTCGACCTCAGACTGTCCCTCTCCCCATCTCTCCCAGCCCCCTTCTGCCTGAGTGTTTCTCCGCCTGTCTTGACAACGCCTTCCCCCTTTCCCATCACTGTCCTTCCTCCATCCACTTCCACATGTTCTTCCTCTGTTCCCCCCTCCTCTAACCTCTTCCACTCTTCTCTTTTCCCCACCCTCGATCTTCCCCCACTCCTTGCTCCTCCACCCCCACCCCCAAACAGGCCAACGTGTGTTATTTTATTTGTCTAGAGAGAGCCTATTTGTTCAGTGATGTGTGGCCTCCTGGTCGCCTGCTTTAATGGGGGACGCGGAGGCTGGGTTTCTGAACATTAGCATACAGCTGCTGGGCTCCTGCCCCGGCCCCGCGCTTACTTTATGCCGGCCTTATCTTCACTTCTCTCAGCCGGAAAACAATCAACAGCTCCTCACACACGCGACTTTCCAGACTGGCTCATCCAACTGCATACTGTCTCTTCTCTCCTCTTCTCCCCCCCACCTCCTTCCCTCCCTCCCTCTCTCTCTCTCCCCCTTAAGGGTAAATATTGATTGCCTGATTTTAATCCTCCAGGCATATTCTCTCTCTCTCTCTCTCTCTCTCTCTCTCTCTCTCTCTCTCTCTCTCTCTCTCTCTCTCTCCCTGTGATATTTGAGTGTGATAACACCAAAGGAGCCATCTGTGGCAGAGGAGGCTACATTTCTTATTTAAGAACTGACATCTGTGAGAAGAACATTAGAGGCATCCATGAAGCAGAGTTTGGAAATTTAACTTTGGCGTTTCTCTTGACAATATTCTTTGGTTACAAACAATAGAATTCCCAAATCAGGTGGGGACCCTGAGATGTTCCAGTGTTGGTCTCTTTGAATCTATATTGTGGGCTTTATCATCCCGAATCCTTCCTGAACCAGTTTCAAGCTGTGCCCAAAGGCTGTGAGGGGAGGGCTTCATTTCTTAGGAACCTTGTTCTTAATGGCTGTATGTATATGTATGTGTGTGTGTGTGTGTGTGTGTGTGTGTGTGTGTGTGTGTGTGTGTGTGTATGCCAATGGCCCTAAAGTCAGGAACTTGCTTTCTAAGAGTGGGACAAGGATTAAAATGTCACCAGATACTCTCTGTAGGCCACAATATGCTTCAGATATTCCCACACCTGTTGTGATGCCCACGGCCACCTTTTTAAGGCAGCAAAGAAAACCGTGCAGTTAGCAGATTTATTCAGGACTTGCTGTTAAGGTTAATGTGGTCCTCTGGGGTCACTTTTGTGTAGCTAGAGGCTTTATCATGGTAATAGTTGCTCACAAAAGTCATAACTGTTAAACCACCTCGCTGACTTTGTTCTGTAACCTCTAGCCCAGAATCCCAGGGCCTGGCACCCAAATGCTTTACATTTGCTGATGAGTTTGACCCAGGACATGTCAGGAAGGGGACAAGGGAAGGAAGAGGGTCTGGTGCCTGAGCTGACACCCCTGAAATATGTGTTGGGTGTGAATTCTGAAGCACGGGCCAGCAGTGATTGGTTCCCATTCAAGTGATTGTCTGTACCAGATGGGCCACCGATGCCCTCCCCTCACTGTCCCACATTTGTGTAAAACCTATGTGTGAAGGAATGAATGGCATTTATTACTTGCTTTTATCTGGCTGCAGAAAAATAGGAGTTCAGTGTTCTGGAACAAGTTTGTTGGAAGAAATGTCAAACAATTTGGTTGCTCCAAGTGCCCAGGCAGCTTGTGGCAGAGCTGGGTGGTGCACATAGACTTCTGGCTTGCCTTGTCCCCCAACTTTGCCTTTCGGGGCTGGGTGTGGCGTGGGGGATGATAAAACCCATACTTGTGTTCATAAAAAACAATTCAAAGCCCTACTGTGGGTCAGTTGTAGTGCACTGCTTCTGTTTGTTCTTGCATCCATGTGCTTTGGGGGTGGGCAATAAAAACTTGCTTTATTTAGAAGAGAAAAGAAGGCTGCTTCTCTTTCTTCTTTGAGATGGTTTCACTTTGCAGCCCAGCCTGGCCTCAAACTCACTGTATAGATCACTGCCTTTGAATTCATAGTAATACTCCTGTCTCAGCTCAGGTCGTGCTGAGGGAGGAGGCAAAAAGTCTGACCCACATTGGGTATTTGAGGACCCAGTCCTGCCCTGCCTCATTCCTCCGGAGATCAGCGTCAAACAAAATGAACTAGAGTGATTTCCCTCTACATTTCAGAATTTGAGATCTGTGTATGAATTTCCTGGTCTTCCATTTTTTTTCCTTAGCCTTTGTGTTCATGGTCAGCGAAATGAATAAAAACCAACAGTAAGACTCTGAAAGTAGCCTGCTTGGTTTCAAAAGGTCAGGTAGGTTCCACCCAGTCCTCCCGAGGAGGGATTTACAGATTTAATTTCTCCTTGTCTGTTTACCAATTTCTCATTCTGGGCACATAATTTTCTTTTTATATCACCCACTATTAATCAGCACACACATAGGAAGGGCTAACAGAACGGGCAGCAGAACATTCCAGGAAATCAAACAGAACCACACACAAGGTAAAAAACATGTTTTGCTTAGTAGGAGCTCGTTTTATTGCTAGAGTGGATTATTCTGCTCAGAACACGCCTGTGTGTGTAAAGTTCCCTAGCTTAGCACTGCCACGCAGCTGAGCGCCACCTACTGGAAGACTGGGAAAACACCGGAGGAAGAAAGTGTGTAAGAGCAAGGGTGGGGGTTGGGGGTTGGGGTGTTCTGTCTGCAGAGCACTTGGCTGACAGAGAGTGGAAAAGATGCCAGCGGGGCACTGGCTACAGCTAAATGATGCCTGGCCATGCGTACATGGGCAGGTGGTACTGGTTGTAATGAAGGTAATCTAGGATGCTCTTCTCCAGCAGGCTTTTGTAGATGGACTCCTCAAAAACCCTTTGGAGGTATTTCTGGGGCTTCTCATTCAGGTTTATTTCCTCCTCCTCTAACTGGTAGGCTAGCTGCTCCAGGGTAGGCTTGTCTTCCTCCTGTGAAGAGGAAGAGTGCAGTTAAGAGACCAGAGTCAGAACTTCCGTGGTACTCAGTGCCATTAGCGCAGGGCAGGGTCAGCTCTCCCCAAGGATAGGAGCTTTGTCTAGCTTTGTAGAAATTCTTCATAAAGGTGGTGAAACACACATACTGCACAGTTATTCTCACCATTTTCAGTGGACAGTTAAGTACACTCACACTGTTGCACAACCCTCATCCCATCATCCATCTGCCTTCAGAGTTTGCATCCTGGATCCCAGACACTGTCTCTGCCAACAGGAGCACACAGCCCTGTTCCCTATCCACCCCAGGCCCTGGCTCCTTTCTGGGGCACCTCAAACAACTGCAGCCACACACTGTTTGTTTTTCTATAAAGATTCTATTTATCATGTAGCCTGATGTTACCACGGATGACAATTATAAGCCCTTAGTTTTTTGGTTTTTTTTTTTTTTTTTCAGATAAAATTATCTGCTTGCTTTAACATTTGGGCAAGAAATCCTGTAGGTGGTTTATTGCCTTGGGTCTTGGTCAAGGGGTAGAGTTTAAGAACCTCAGAAGTTCTCAGCCCAAATTCTTATGAACATCTTTAAACGCAGGACTCAACAGGAATAAAGTTATTTGGGACTGTGCTTAATCCACAAAAAGTAGAGGTTTTCTTACACCTTGTGAAACTTTCAAACATGTAGCCAGATAGTGATGGTGCATGCCTTTAATCCCAGCACTTGGGAAGCAGAGGCAGGCATATCTCTGTGAGTTTGAGGCCAACCTGGTCTACAGAGCAAGTTCGAGGACAGCCAAGGTAGAGAGACACTGTCTCAAATACAAAACAAAACAACCAACCCCCCCCCCCCCAAAACACACAAGTTGAAAGGCTGCACTGCATACACCTCCCCTGCAAGTCGCTCAAGTCCCCCATTTGGTCCCTGGTGTGGGGTCCTGCCCATCTATAGCGGGGTTGTGACTAAAGATTCTGAGCTGGTGTGCTCTTGCCAGCACAGTGATGACTGATCCCTCAAACCAAAGTCACAGTGTATTTACACCGACTTCTAAATAGAATATATATATATACACATGAGTTATTTGTGAGGTTCTACTGGACCATCACAGATGGAAGGCTCACCCTGAGTGGAGGCACATCATCACCTGGCTACTTAAGCAAGACAGGACTAAGTGGTTGGGGAGATTATAAACACAGAGTTTAGAACAGTCGGGGCACAGCACAGAAACTGAGATTGAAAGCTGAACAGTGGGTAGGGGAAAGGCAACCGATGCTGGACGTGAGAGCTGGAGTCAAAAGCATTAAGGTGCCGGCACAGCCCGTGGATATGGCCGGCTGTCTATATGAAGCTGGCTCTCTCTTCATTTGTTCTGGAGGGTTCTGTTTGACCATCATAAAACACTGAACGGACAGAAAGTGGGGCTTGTTACTCCACAAGGCCTGTTGTACAGTGGGGAGGGTGGTGTAAGATCAGCCCAGCAGCTGTGGCCTCTCCCCTCAAACTGTGCTTACCTGCCTCAGGCTCATCTCAAAGTGTCCCATGCCATGTGTGACCCACTGTGTCTGGCTTCTTTCACTTGGCATAATGCCTTGGCTTTTTCTAGTCTTCTGAATGTTCTCTTGTTTTTAAATTTTTATTTTTAACTCACGACAAGTGTATACTCATTGGGGCACTGTGTAATGTTTTGATGCACATATGCACTGTGAGGTGAGGAGGCCAACTGGCATATCCAACGCCATTTACACTCACCGCCTCTGTGCTAAGAACATTTAAAACCCACCCACATGACAAACTTGAGACAGCTGGACATTATCATCAGTGTAGGTTGCCAGGCTGTCCCTGATAGGTGACTAAAACTTACTCCTGTCCAGACAACATGCCTCTTTCCCCCATTCTCCCTGCCTGGCCAGCTGTTTACAGCGGCCACTCTATATGTTCGTCTTTACCATGAGTTTGTGCAGAGCTTGGCTTCTTCCACTTCAAGCCAGATTAAACCACACGGTTGCACAGAACAACTCTTTTTTAGGGCTGAATAGTATTCCACCATGGGATGTACATTCCAATGTATGCACACCATATCTTCTTTACCCACTAGGCCATGGATGAGCAACTATGTTGTTCCTATAGCTTGGCTATTGATGCTGCAGTGAACATGAGACCTTAGGCATATTCTCCTCACATCAGTTTCTTTATGAACTCCTCTTGAGATACACTCACATGTGGAACTGCTGATCACATTGTGAGTCCATCTATGAGCCCTATGCTGTTTTCCAGGATGGCCCTCACTCACGTTCCCACCAGCATTGAGTGTTCAACAGGTTTCTTTTGTCGGTGTCTTGCCCAGTCTGATGTCTTTCCTCTCGGTTTTTTTTATAACAGGCATTCTAACAGTCTAGTGGTAGCTTACCGTGTCTTCAGTTTCAACCCTTGGTGTGTTAACCACTTATTTTCATGTGTAGATGCTGAACATTTAATCTGTAGGTCTCCTTTTGACAGATGTCTGTTCAGGCCATTTGCCTATTTAAAAAGTTTTAGCCATCTGTTTTGTTAATCAATTGATTGGGTTCCTCATAGACTTTAGATGTTAGCCCCCGTCCCACGTGTGGTTGCAGAACCCTTCTCGCCGCCCGTGGCCCACGTGAGCTCTGGCATTTCTTGCCTGTGGGGAAGCTTCTCAGTTTGACCGAGGCCCACTTCTCTATTTCTACTTGTTCTTGCCTGTGCTTGGGGCATATCTAGGAAATCCCTGCCTAGATTTCAAGGCATCTTCCTCCTGTTTTCTCTGGGAGTTTTGTGGTGTCTATTTTATAAGTGTTCTGAGGGGGTCTCCATTTTTGCTCTTTGATATGTGAATGTCCGGTTCTCACACAGTCCTTACTGAAGAGTCTGTCCTGTCGTCACTAAATGGTTTTTAAAAACAATCAATTGACTGGGGAGCTGGAGAGATGGCTCAGGGGTTAAGAGTAGTGGCTGCTTTCCCAGAGGCCCCGGAGTCTGATTCCCAGCGCTCACGTGGTGGCTGGCATGTCTGCTCCAGTTCCGGGGGTGATCTGATGCCCTCTTCTGGCAGCTCTGGGAACTAAGCAGATGTGCCCTGATAATGTACATTCAAGGCAAAACACTCACTTGTGGAAAATAAAAGTTTAAAAATCAACAAAATACCTACAAATCAATTTACTAACTACATTGCATTCCTGTAAGAAGTTATCAAAGGAAAAGTAAAAATTTTAAAAAGGAGTTCTCTCAGCAGATTAAAAAACCTTGGCTGTAAAAGCATGGGTATATTTCTGAGATCTCAGTTTCCTATCCTGTTGGCCAGTATATTTGTTTTTATTCTAGCATCATGCTGCATTGGCTACTGTAGCATTGATGTGTATTTGAAAATTAGGTGGCATGGAGCTTTGGCTATTCTGATCTTCTGTGGTTCCATATAAATCCAAGATAGTTTTTTTTTTTTCTGTTTCTGTGCAAACAGCCATTGGAATTTTCCCAGGGATAACACTGGATCTTGTGTAGCTTTGGGTAATATTGAGAGGGTAACGATTTTAATTCTCCCAAGGCAGGGTAATGTCCTATTTACTTCTGTCATCTTCAATTTCTTTATTTCACTTTGGCTTCAGTCTTAGGTGTGGGAAAGGCTACGTGGGGCTGGAAGGAGCGGCTGAGGGGCCTCAGGGGAATTGCCTGTTGGGACTCCCACACCTGTGTGTGGGTGGTGGCCTTTCCTGGAGACACTTACTGGCCAGGCCTGGGGCCACCAGCATGTAGAGGCAGTATGGGTGTCACAATCCTTTCTTGAGGAGTATCACTTGCTCTTTCAGGTGGCAGATCTCCTGGGAGTTACAGAGATGGAGGTGTGCTGGGGCAGACCCAGGGTAGGTGACCCATACAGCCTGGCTGGAGTACTTTATAAGAACCTGGTGGCTTTCAGGCCTTACACACACACACACACACACACACACACACACACACACACACACACACACAGAGTTATCTCCATTCAGTGTCTGCTTTTCTGGGACACGCACGGCCACCAGGCTGGTTTCCCCAATCAATTGTGGATGGTTCTGGAGGAAATGATCCATGTGTTCAGTTGCCACAACAAAGCCCAGAATGAGGTAGGTGTAGGAAGCCCCCAGAGGCGAGGAGACTATGCAGTGAACAAGTGAATGGCTTTTCCCTAGAGGGGCAAAACTGACTGGTAAGGTTTCCATGGTGGAGCTGCTGACTGGAAGGGACTAGAAGGTGGCTGGAGGCCTAGAGAGAGCCCTGGGGTCTGTTGCAGTTGAAGCAGGAGAAGACCGCCAGACCCAAGGGCAGCCACTCTGATCAGTGTATTCCTGGCTGGGTTATTTTGTTTTGGTTGCTGAGGAGGTGGGGGGCTTTGGGGGTGTCATGTGCTCGATCACCAATGTTTTATGCATTTTTAAAATATCTACAAATCCTTTAGGTCATGGGTTACAGTTATTCTGAAAAAAAATTAAGGCTATTGTAAACAATATTTTTTTGCTCAATTTCTTTTTCAATGAATTTGAACGCTTTGCTTTTCTATCCTGCTACTGACTGTTAATCAGGAAGCTTTTCCTCTCCCTCCCTCCCTCCCCTCCCCACTCTCTCTCTCATGCACACACGCATGTGTACGTGAGTGCATGCATGCATTCCTCTGTGTGTGTGTGTATTGCTGGGAACAGAACCCAGAGCCTAGCGCATACCATGGAGCCGTAATTCTTGTCTTCATGTATCTCACAGGATGGGCTCTCACCTGCTCCACGCCATTGCACCCCTGCCACTCTGAGTTCCTTCTGGTTGTGGCATTTTCTAGGAGGATAGGTAAACCAGAAGTCCCTTTTCTGTTTTCCTGCCTCACTGTTCTGGCTGCAGTCCTTTGAACTACTATTGAACAGAATTGGCAAGAATGGTGCTCATTTTCTGTCTCTGATCTCTGAGTATGGTGCTAACTGTGAGCTCGTATTGTGGGGAGAGAAGGTTATGTCTCTGCTAAGACAAGCACATGGCTTTTGTCCTGAAATATGATTTGGGGGCTCATTTACATTCATGGCTGAGTACTATTATATTGTCCAAAGAGACCACATTTGTTTATCCATTGATATGCTGATGGACATGTGGGTTGTTTCCATTGTTTAGCTGTTCTGGGTGCTTTGAATATTTGTGTACAGGTATTCATTTGAATAACATTCAAGTCTTCAAAGAAAACTAGATCCCTAAATGTACAGTTGCTCAGTCAGAGGATGATTCTCTGTAACACTTTTAGTACTCTTTTTTATAGCAACTGTTTAATTTTACATCCTCACTAGCAGCTATGTAAGAATGCCATTTCACCTATATTTACTGTCTTAAAAGAGATTTATTCACTTTTAAGAGTATAAATGTTTCAACTCCATATATCATCTATACACCATGTGTGAGCATTGTGCAGGGAGAGTCCATGAGAGGGTGTCAGATCCCTGGACTTAGAGTTACTGACAATTAGGAGCTGACATGTGGGTGCTGGGAATCCAACTAAGATTTCCCGGAAGAACAGTCAGTGCTCTTAACTGATGAGTGATCTCTCTATGGCCATGTCCTTTTATCTATCTATCTATCTATCTATCTATCTATCTATCTATCTATCTATCTACTATTTATCAATCTATCATTTATCTATCATCTATTTACATCTATCTATGTATCTATCTATCCATCTATTTATATTTATCATCTATTTATATTTATCTATCATTTATATATCTATCAACTACTTGTATCTATCATCTATTTATATTTATCTACCTATATATCTCTACCAACTATATCTATTATCTACATATCTACCATCTATTTATATCTATATATTTATGTATTATCTATTATTTACATCTCTATTTCTATATGAATGTGAAATGGTATGCTACTGTAGTTTTGACTTTGTTGCTCTAATGATTAATATCATTGAGCATCTTTTCCCATAAATGAACACATATGTGACCTCCACACATTTTTATTTGCTTGTTTCTTCATTTACTCCTGGCACTCACTGTATAACTGAGACTAGTCTTGATCCTCCTGCCTCAGCCTCTCAAATACTGGGCTTCCAGTTGTGAGCTCTAGTGTCTGGCTACATCTGGACCTTTAGTTTTATTTTGTTAGTATAGTTAATATAGTTGACATGGCTTATGAAGTACCACACTGATTGGTTACTGCTGCTCTGAAGTAAGGGTTGAAATCAGAGTGTGAAGGCTTCAGCTTTCCTCTGCTGTCCCTGGAATATAGTTTTGGCTATTTGAAATATCTTGCATTTCTATGTAAATTTTCTGTGTCTGTAAAGAATGCCTTTGGGTTTTTGACAGGATTTTACAAAATCCGTGAACTATTTTGGGTGCTACTGCCATCTAAACAAAATAGTCTCTAAATCTATGACCTTGATATTTGATCTATCCATCCATCCATCCATCCATCCATCCATCCATCCATCCATGCCTTTGACTCTTCCAGAACATTGTATAGCTTTCGGTGTCCAGTCTTGTGCTACTTTAATTAAATTGATCCCCAGGTAGTCAATTCTTTTTGATGTTACCCCACATGGGATTATTTTCCTAATTTCATTTTCACTCAAGTAGTATAGAGAGCTCACTGCTGTCTGTCTGTCTCATGCAATCTTGCCAAGGGCATGTATTAGCTTTATTATTTTCTGGATTCATTAGAATTGTATCATCTGAGAAAAGCCATAGTTTTACTTATTCCCTCCAAGGTAGGTGACTCTTTTTTCTTTTTCCTTTTTCTTTTTTCTTCTTGTTTCATTGCTCTGGCTACACGAACTTTAATTGTCTTCCAGGGGAATGTTGAATGTGTGTCGTGGAGGGAGACATCTTTGTCTTACTGAAGATCTCAGGAATAAGACTCAAGCTTTATAGATCATCCATTACCCAGTCTGACACCTGCTGTGGCCTTTTCATAATCAAATAGGAGACGTTTTCTTCTACTGCTAGGGTTTATTTATTTATTTATTTTTGTTTCTTTTTTTATTAGGTATTTTCATTATTTACATGTCATATGATTTCTCCTTTCCCAGTTTCCCCTCCAAAAAAAAAGGACCCCCAAAAAACAAAAAACAAGAACAAACCCCTGTGGCCTCCCCACTCCCCATGCTTGCCACTCCACCCTCTTCCACTTATTGGCCCTGGCATTCTCCTACACTGGGGCACAGAACCTTCACAGGGCCAAGGGCCTCTCCTCCCATTGATGATCGACTTTGCAATCCTCTACTATACACGTGTTGCCAGAACAATCAGTCCCACCATGTGTACTCCTTGGTTGGTGGTTGAGTCCCTGGGAGCTCGGAGGGTACTAGTTAGTTCATATTGTTGTTCATCCTAAGGGGCTGCAAACCCTTCAGCTCCTTTTTAATGAGTGTGAATGAATGCTCCTGGAGGCCAGGGTCCACTGGGGCTGGAATGGAGCTGTGAGCAGCCTGATATGGGTGCTGGGATCTGAACTTGGGTCCCCTCTTAGCCACTGAGCCATCTCTGCAGGCCATGCTGCTCTCAAAACTATGACATTTCCTTTCTTTTCCTTTTTCTTTTTCCTTTTTCTTTTTATTCTATTATTGGAAACAACATCTCATATATCATATAGAGGGTATCTTAAAACTTGCATCTAGCTAAGGATGCCCTTGACCCCATGACCCCTCAGCCCTTACCTCCTAAGCACTGAGATTATAGGAGTTCAACACCACTCCTGGCCTTTGTTTTTTTTTTTTGTTTTCTGTTTTTGTTTGTTTGTTTGTTTGGGTTTTTTGGGGTGTGTATATATGTTTTGTTTTTTTTCTAGATGAGATGATGTTGTTCTCTTCCCCTCACATCAGCTTCTTTTTCTGTGTGCTGGCAGACTCACATTCCTGGGGTAAATCCCACATGGTAATGATGTATAATCCTTTTAACATGCTGTTGGATTTGGTTTGCTAATCTTCTGTTGAAGGTTTTTACATTTAAATCCATAAGGGATGCTGACCTGTGGTTGTTTTCTCTTAAGCTTTATTTTGGTGATGCCTTTGTCTTGCTGTGGTATCAAAGGGACATTTGCCTCTCCTATTTGTTTTTGAGGAGTTCAAGGGAGACTGAGGTTAATTCTTTAAATGTTCTGTATAAGTTATTAATGGAGTCTGAGTTTAACCTTGGTTGAGGTGTGTGTCTGCTTTCATGTGCCCAGTGGAAAGCAGAGGTTTGCCTTGGGTGTTTCCCTTGGGGGCCAGCTACGGTGTGCTTTGAGGCAGGGTCTCTCACTGGCCTGGACTGAGCCAGGCAGGATAGGCTGGCCGGCCAGTGAATCTCGGATCTCTGCTTTCCAAGCACTGAGATTATAAATACATCAAGTCCATGCCGTGAAAGCTGGCTTTGTGTGGAAGGTCTGCGGATTCTTTGGGTCTACAGAGTAAGCACACAGTCACTGAGCCTAGTTCTCTGCCTTTTGAGAGGGTTTGATTACCGATTCCATCTCCGTAGAGCCTTTTCTGCCTCTTCTTGGGTCAATTTCTAGTTTCAGTTTTGTTCTGACTCAGTAATTTCTTCTTTTTTTTTTTTCTTTTTTTTTGTTTAAACTTTTATTGCATTATGATGAGAAAAGTTACATGATTTCAATTTATCTGAATTTGTTAACATTTAAGAACATATTTTAAGTAAATAGAATTAAGTCATATGCTTGTTTCTTTTTTGTACCCCCACTCCTCCCAGAGACCCCCTTCAATACTTACAATATCTTTTTTGTCATATTCTTTAAAATTTATAAAATATTATAACAATAGAAATGAGTATTATAAAAGTTGTTTGATATAAAACAACAATTTAACAGTGTTATGTAGATGCTCATCTACAGCAATAGTGAAAATACATTTTTCTCAATATAAATTTTAAATAACTCCAAACATATTAACTATATACTTCAAAATAATACATCACTACTAGTATTTTCTTATATGAACATAAATATATAAAGTCTTTTTTGTTTTGTTTTGTATATACTAGAGTTTAAAATCTTGGCTCTTACTGTGGTACAAGCCCAAAATAAGAACAATTTTTAGACATTA
>NW_022196897.1:131469372-131469874 GCF_008632895.1 Mastomys coucha | reverse complement strand
TGGGTATATAAATACTTTTGAAATATATAAGCTGTTCTGAAAACCATAGTATAGTGTAAAGACATGAAGTAAACAATACTACTAATAGAGAGGCTGAGATAGGAGAAGCAAGATTTCAAAGCCCTTATGTTGTACACAGCAAGACACTGTCACAAACAAGCTGAAAGTATATATAGATTGTACAATATTGGACCTATTCCTCCAATTACCAAATTAGAGAGACCACTGGATGACAATCAATAAATTTCTAATTCCTCATATCTTTTGATTTCAATCGCTTAGGATATGTTGGTAATATTAATTTTCATATTGATATTAAGAAAAGGTAATTGTCACTTCCTGTTGTTTTTTGTTGTAAGAGATGGAATTAGATTTGTGTGGATTTGTTGAAAGTTTACTTTCTTGCTTCGTCTAGGGTGTAGTTTTGTTCCTTGTGTTGATGTTTTCCATCTATTATCCTTTGTAGAGCTAGATTTGTGGAAAGATATTGTATAAATTTTGT
>NW_022196897.1:131468991-131469146 GCF_008632895.1 Mastomys coucha | reverse complement strand
TGTTCTTGTAGGGTCTGTATGACATCTGCCCAGGATCTTCTAGCTTTTATAGTCTCTGGTGAGAAGTCGGCCATAATTCTGATATGTCTGCCTTTATATATTACTTGCCTTTTTTCCCTTACTGCTTTTAAAATTCTTTCTTTGTTTAGTGCATT
>NW_022196897.1:131430127-131467890 GCF_008632895.1 Mastomys coucha | reverse complement strand
CTTGTTAGAGCACCTGGGAGTGCAGCAGCTTCCTCTGGGTGTTGTGGGACTGGCTGTGGAGCCTAGGCTCAAGGTCTGCTCAGGACATCAGTCCAGAGAGACTGGAAGGAACCCAAGCCACTCTGCTGGCTGAGTTCCTGTGTGCCTGGTCCTGCAGGTCCCAGTTAGTCCTGGTGTTGGGACAGATGTTAGGTCTTCCTCACCTCTGATCCTGAGAGTGTCAGAACACCTGGGAGTGGAGCTTCCTTGGGGTGTTGTGGGACTGGCTGCAGAGCTTGTGCCCAAGGTCCCTCAGGACACCAGCCCAGCCTGACTCAGTAATTTCTAAGTCTGGCCAAAGGCTTAGTATTTTGTTGATCTTTCAAACAACAGCTTCTGTTCTCAATGACTTTAGTATTTTCCTAGTCTCTATTTCACTTTTCTCATCTATATTTCTTAAAAGATCCTTTCTGTCTTTTGGTAATGACTTTAACTTCTCTCTAGTTCCTTGAGGTAATGACACTAGGTTATTATTTAAAATTTCTTGTTTCTATGTTAACAAATACATTTATTTGTGTGTGTGTGTGCATGCATTGTGTGATGTGTGTGTGTGTGTGCGGTGTGTGCAGGTATGTGTGCAGGTTCCTTCTGCAGACATCAGAAAAGGGTGTCAGGCTCCCTGGAGCTGGAGTGACTGTAAGCTGCCTGGCATGGCTGCTGGGAACAGAACTTGGCTCCTCTGGAAGAACAGCAAACACTTACCCATTCTGCTTTCTCTCCAGCCCAACCTTTCCTGTTTAAAAAGTCGTCATTCTGCAAACAGTGCTTTGAGTGGTGTGTTTCCACCTGTGCTCGCTCCATGTATGGCTATAGCATCCCTTCTGGATCCTTCTTTGACCCACTCACAGGTTTCTTGTGAGGGCATTTACTCAACTTCTACAGATTTGTGAAATTCCCAGTTTGCTCTCTGTGCTGGCTCCTAGTTTTACTAGGCAACTGGTTAAATGGTTAATAGTTCACATGATGCGGTGTGGCGATTTTAATGTTTATTGACAGGGTGCTCTGTGGCCTTGAGTGTCCTCTCCTGGAGGATGTTTCTGTGCAGATGAGGAGAAGGTGTTTGCTGGCACTGCTGAGCAGCTGCCCTGTGCACTCGTGCTGGCTCCACGTGGTTCACAGCCCCATGAGCCTCTTCTTTCCCACCTGAAGCCTGTTCTAACCATTGCTCAAAACGATACACTGAAATATGCAATCCTTACTTTATACCCATATGTTCTTTTCAGCCCGTCAACTTGGCTTCAGATATTTGGGGGCTCTTTCATTATAAGGGTGCATCTGCTACTTCCTTGTTAGAGGAATTTGAGGAGTGATTTTTGATGACATAAAATTTGACTATGGCCATGGACTTGTAGGCTCCACTCATAGATAAAATGTGATGTGATGTTGGTGAATTTATCGTTAACAATGGAAACACTGAGGATGCTATACTTAATGTTTGAGATCCTGCACTGTTTTAAAGAAGGGTTAGAAAGGGACAGCAAATGGGCTAAAACATTTTGATGTTTAAGAAAAAGAAGCACTGTTATTCTTTAATGTATCTACTGCTTCCATTTTTCTGTTGTCACACTCAAACAAAATTCCCGCATATCTGCCAGGTCATCATGTGTCCCGTCAGACTCAGGCCTGTAGCTGTCACCCCCACTTCCAGCGGGTGGTGGTGGCATTGGCAGAGGCATCCTTTGCCACCACAGGCTTGCACGCACCCTTTCTATCACACACCCCTTCTGACGATCTTCCAATGTCTGTCTGTCTGTCTGGAGCCTTGTCCTGTGGTATCCGAAGGCTCTCCCCCAAAGCTACCCTAACTTTGAATAGCAGCAGGCCTCATGCCACATACCATCTCTCCCAGTGGCTTTCCTGACTGAAGAACAGAAATGCTAAAAGCAGGACAGTCCCCACTGAGGTTCTTCCCCTAGTCCCTCGTGGAGACAGGCAGCATTCTCTGGCTAGAAACACCATAGGAGTGCTTAGATGCCTTTAGAGTGCATTGGCATAGGCTGAAAAAGACAACCCACTCCTGTCTGAGGAAACCCACTCGCAGCCAATGTCAGGCTGTAGATGAACATTTCAGGGAGCCGTGAGGTTTCCTGTCAAACGTGACACCTGCCACCGAGTTGAACAGCTTCGTTTTCCTTTTCCTTTCTCTTTTTTTCCCAATAATTGATCCAATATTGATGCATCATCATGAGTGCCTAAGTGCATTCCTTGTGTTCAGCATCTGTGGTACTCGATCTTCCTAACACTGACACCATTTAATACAGCTCTTCATGTTGTGGTGACCCCTAACCATGAAATTATTTCCTTACTACCTCATAACTGTAGTTTTGCTACTGTTATGAATCATAATGTAAATACCTAATACGCAAGATCCCCGATCCATGACCCCCAGAGGGGTAGTGATCCATGGGCTGAGACCCACTGCTAAGCAATGGTATAATGACATGGTATCATATGGAATAATTCCACTGTCCAAAGGTACTTTCTGTGCCTCGCCATTCACCCAGCCTTCTCTCACTCCTCAAAATCCTGGAAAATTAACGCTTCAGGAAACTGAATTTTATTAAAGAAAGTACAGTCTGTGGTAACAATTATGCTAAAGTACTTTTTAAAAAAGCACGCTGCTTTCCAGTATTTACCTCAGAAACAGGCCAGTCACAAGAAAACACTACGTATATCCTAAAACCCCTCAGTACCGTGCAAAGCATTAACCAAGGAGCTCAAGAGCGGGGGTGGGGGGGCAGGGGGGACGGGGGTTAGGGAGGCATCGGTGGAGTCACCCGGGATCAGATGAGTCTTTGCTTCAGTGACAGTACTCAGCGGATCACGATGTGAGAGGAAGGACATGTCCAAGGAGTTAAGTAGAGATAGTGAGATATCCCTTCTCTATAGGTATAGAGCTAGGTCTGTAATGATGGTTCAGCTCTCAACCCGAGCTGACCTCCTCCAGGCTCCAGGATGGAGCACAGTGCCTGGGACCTAGACCCATTGCTAGTATATAGTCGGCCCTCCATACCACAGGTTTCACACCAAGAGATCAAACATACTTACAGAAAAAAATGACATCTAGGTTGGCAGTGCTCATGCGATTCCCTCCCTCCCCCCATTATCCCCTAAATGATGTGGTTCAAGCTCTAAGGTATTTTAGTAGGTGATTTAAGTAATCTAGAGGTGATCTAATGTGTGCAGAAGGATGCCTAGGTCCTATGCAAATACTGCTCCATTCTATATGAGGGACTTGAGCTTCTACATGCTTTAGTATCCTTAAGGGGTACTTAAACCAGTCCAGGGAGTGTCTACACCTCCAGTTTGAATGACTTAAGCATTGTCTGACTTTCATATTTACTCACATTGTTTCTCTTTCAAGGCCATTGTGGGGCCGACTGGAATATCCATGCTTATGGGAATTTTGACTCTTTAATGTAAATATCTCCTACTAACATTGACTCCTGGGCTTTTAACTATGAAGACCCTAAAGCGTGCCATTTTGATTTAAACTTTATAGCTATGCTTCCACTCTGAGTCTATTTCAGATTAGTAAATTGCCTACATTTGGGAGCAAGCTCCTGAGGAATTGTATTGGGAATTGAGAGACATGGGAGACAGTGGTTTGAGAATGAGGGTTAAGTCTGATGCTTGTTAGCCAGGTTATTGCATAACTAGCCTATGGTGGATTATTTAACTTCCATTCCTCCACTGGTGGAAGGTCTATGAAACACAGGGTTTGGTTATATTGAGGTGGTGTGACCTGGGGCTAGAACATGGTATGGGTAGCAGAAACGATTTCCTCTAGGCTGTCCAATATGGCAGTTCTGCCATAGAGCCTGCAGGGCTGTGGATGCTTCCAAGTGAAAAAGACAAGAAGGGATATAGGAACTGTCCATTCGGACATCAGAGTGAGGCAGAAACCAGTGAAGGCCCAGATATTCTGTCTCTCTGGATCAAGTGGAGTCTGGGATGGATAATTCACCACCTTGACCATAGACACTAACTTTCCTCAGCTATGCTAAGGGCTTCAGTATCAAGAGAACTGATAGGAAGTTTCACAAATACTTCTTTATTTCCACAGAGGTATTTTCTGAGCATGGTGCCTCTGGGAAAAGAGGCCTAAATTCCAGATGATTCTCTGTCATCTTGATACAGATGTTTTAGTTATAGAATTAGTGTATTCTGACACTGGGGTAAGTTCGCTTCATTTTTTTGTTTTATTTTATTTTTGTGTGTGTGGGGGGGGTGGGGTGGGGTGGAAGGTCTTTGTGACAGAGTCTTGGGTAACTCAGGCAAGTATGGAACTTGCTATGCAGCAGAGAATCATCCTGAACTCCCGAGCCTCCTGCTTCCACTGCCAAAGTGCTGGGATTATAGACACAGTCACACAGACACGTGCACACACACACACACACACACACACACACACACACACACACACACATGCATACACACACACACACATACACATACACACACAACCTCTCAGCAATAACAGACAGAAAACCAAAGAGATGAGACTTCCACTCCTGCCAACAGGTAAAAATAACTCATATCTAGTCTTCAGTCAGCATGGCTAGCTGATCATGAAGATACAGCTACTTGTAAAATAAAAAAAAAATGCAGGAGCAATGTCCAGAAAGGCTTTAAGGAAAGTCACTACCCCTGAAACATTGCTGTCTCCATTTATAGACTCCAGAGTTTATCTAAGGCAGTGCAGAGGGACTAAGAAACCACTATGAGTTGGGAATGTAGGGGAAGAGTCCAAATGACCAACGGCTGTCAACTGCTTACAATTTGCAAGGAATAACACCCACATGTCCACTAATCACGCTTACCTGCTTGGAGATTAAGATTTGGCGCAACTCTTTCTTAAGATCAATAAAACGATCGTGGAAGAGGGCCATGCACCACGGCTCCGTGAAGTAGCTGGTGAGAGAAGAGGAGATTCAGTTAGCCGGCAACCCTCTCATTACCACTAATAAAGTATTTACCTGCTTTTTTTGCCTTGATAAATTACAGTTCTGGCCCCATTGCAATCGTTTGCTCATAAAGAGCCTCGCAGAGCAGCCTGGCCAATCAATGTTTTAAATGGATGTTCCTGATGGAAGGCCAGGTTCCGTAATTACATTTAAAGTGGTTTAATTCAGAGCTGGGGCAGGACCCAGTGAAGAATCCTGATTTTTATCAGAATTTAAAAGCCTGAAGACTTGTAAAGAACGGCGTCTCCATTATCTGCCCTCATTTGAGAAAAACAGATTGCGGGATTGACTGAACTGCTGCATGAACAGATTAAATTTGGGTAGAAAATAACACAAATGTTGTTCATCATTAAGGTTTCTGGATTAATAATGAGCAGAAAGCAGGCCACCTCAGTGTTCCAGCCTGGCTTCTGCACGGCTGGCTGATGCTTAACTGAGCCACTTGCAGGGAAGCTGTGCTCTTGTGTTGAGATTTACAACGAGAGACCTGCAACCTGGTCTCCAAAGGCCAACAGAGCACATTTTACATGGAGAACATGACCCTCCATCATTCCTGGTGATCCCAGACAAAAGTTCTTGGAAAATTGGATACATCCTTGCCATAACCAAGCACCTGTACTGACATGTTAGCCCTTCCTTTACTGTAATATGAAACATCTTGGGGCGGATGACTTAACTTCCTCAGGGTCTGAGCCAGCCTGAGGCCACTGTGTCACTCTTCTCTGGGAATGAGTGTGCCATCTCTGCCACTGTCCACGGGTGCCACGGGTATGCATACAAGAAGAAAAAGTTGGTTTCCAGCCAGAGGAGCAGCAGAGGTAGAGTTCCCCAGGGCTATCACCGGGGTCTGTGCTTTAATTTAGCCTGCGCGGCACCCATCTGTGACGGGGTTCCCTGTTTAATTGCCACCTGTAGTTCATCTATCATTAGCTCTGCTAATACTATCTACCCTTTGTCCCCAATGTTCCTAGCATGCTTCCAGGTACTAGAAAAACTGTAGGGACCCAAAAGACAGACGTCCCTGCCAATGTGGAACTTATATTCTTGAGATGACTAAGGAATGGACAAAAAGGACTTTCTTGAAAAAAAAAAAAAAACTAACTGAAGCAGCAGCAGAGTAGAAACTGTTAGGGAAGAGGGTGATGAAAGGATCAGTTCTGAGGCGGTGGCTTAGTGAGACCCAAGGCAAGGTGGAGGGAGCCGCAGGGTAACCGGAGGGAAAACGCTCCTGTGCAAAGTGTGAACTCCTGGGGGCAGAAAGGGGCCAGGATCACCTGAGACAGTGGGGCAGATAGCCACAAAACTGGGGTGGTGCTTTAGAGGAGATGGATAGATGGGTCACCCCTAGCGGAGGTATCTGGTCACACCCACCATAGCATTATTCCATGGTCGCATAGATCGGCAGCCGCACACAGCAGGCGTCAATCAAGTGAGTGTTCACAGACTCTGTGTACATTGCATTGTGCCTGTTTTTGACTGCTGGCTTTAAATTGTCTTCCATAAATCTACAATGTGATTCTGCTAAAGGAGGCTAAACTCTTTAAAACACCCCCAAGATAGGGTTAGGCATCCTGGGGCAAACCTGCAGTCCCAGCATCTAGGAACCTGAAAAAGGAGATCAGAAATTGTTCAGGGTCAAACTGGGCTGTAATGTGAGTATACAGCCAGCTTGCGCTCCGTACTGAAAATCTGCCTCAAAAGCTGGGACTCAACGGTCACTTATTCTTCACATTTGGGGTGCCAACAGTCACTCACTGCAAACACAAGCCTTTCTGATCAAAGCACAATTAAGAAGGCAGTTTGACACAGTGTCCATCCATCAAATGGAATGACTGACAGCTAATGGATCCTATGAGATAAGAGTCATTCCCTTCAGTGGTATGGTAACTGGCTCAGATTCCACGTAAATAACCCCCTACCCACACTCATACAAACAACCTTGATGGTACTCAGCAGGTTACACACACACACACACACACACACACACATATACACACACACTACATATAGACACACATACAGATACACACACAGACACATACAGAAATGTACAGAGACATACACAGAGACACATAGACACAAATACACAGATACACACAGAGGCACAGACACACACATACACAGATATATACAGAGAGACACAGATATATACACAGAGACAGACACATACAGACATACACACAGATAGGCAGAGAGACACACAGAGACACACACGGAGACACACACAGAGGCACACCCCTCAAAACAACAGACATGAAAGTAGGAGGGAAGCTATTGGAAGGAGGGGTTCAGCAAGAGTGTGGGGAGGAATATAAAAGACAGTAATGAGTGAATGAGCAAAATACACTATACACATGTATGAAATCTTCAAAAAGAATAAAAATCATAAAAAATCAACTTTTAAAAGACATGTTGAAAAAAATGAAAAGTTCACTGCTACATATGGGGTAGGGGAGGAGGCAAGACTGAGGGTATAGATATCAGGAGAACACACGCCTAGCATGTACAAGGCCCTGCATTTGATCCCTAGGGTGAGGGTAAGGGAGGAGGAGGAGGAGAGACTGAGATGGGCAGACAGACAGATAGACAGACAGAGAGACAGACAGGGAAGTGGAGTCTACCTTGTTTGCCTAAACAACCTCCTCAATTACTCAAGGACATCTAAGCCCAAGGAATGGCAGGGCACTGATGGGAAACTTGGCAACTATTCTGAGCCTACGTGCCTGGGCGCACCTCCAGGCGGCTTCCTCAAGGGAGGATGTCTCAGAGGGCTACAGTCTGGTCAGCCTCCCCAGCTGGAAATGCCTTGAAGTTAAGTGTAATATGGGTCTCAGTCAAGACACCAAGCACACTGCCAGGACCCCACCCATCCCCAGTGTAGACGCTACCGAAACTGACATTGCAAATCTCAAACCACTGCCAATCCTTCAGTTAGAGGCCAGGGGACACTTTCTAAACTGTCGCTGTATTTCCTCACATGTTTCCATGGTGGCAGTGTAAGTGCCAACCTTCTTGGCTTAGGAATTTGTGACCTCATCTTCTTTCTCTCACCATTCCTCTCTAGCACAGATTTGTCCTGTCAGTCCTGGTGGTCATCGTCCCTGCCCAGTGCTTGTCCAGCCGTCCTGGGCTACTCTCCTGATACTCACTACCTGCAATAATGAGAGAGTACTGGGGAGAGATTCCACCTCCCTTAGGAATACCCAGACACCCTGGGCTGTGTTCGCCATGGACATGCCCTGTCTTCCCTCCCTACAGTCAGGGAGACATTTCTTTGTTGGTTTGAGGTTGACTTCTGTGTGTCCTGCAGCCAGGGTGTGTGGTGTCCCCAGCAATAGGCTCTTAGCATACAGTTATGGTGGTTAGCCATAAGGACATTAGCAATAGCCTGTGCTTGTTTTCTGGTGCCTCCCTGACCAATAACTGGGAAGTAGCCCATGTCACGTCCAATACTACTATGGGGTTACTTCAGTAGGTGACTAGCTGTTCTGTCTGTGCTGTATACCGTTTAAGTTTGGCAGATGAGTAATGGTCTGAATACAGATAATCCACCCCACGAATGCTACTCTAGTAGCATACAGGCAATTTCATGGCCCTGCAAACCCTCTCTGCTTCTCCTCTCCTTTTTGGCGAACTCTTTTTTTTTTTTTTAAGAGAATTGGACTTTATCAGAGAAAATGAGGGACTGGTAACAATTTTAATAAAATATTTCCAGTATTTTAGAAATAGTCTTTGCCAACAGCAAAATACTACGCTTATCAAACTTGCTAACAGTTCCTAACACACCATGCCACACCACACACACACCAAAACACATACCCATATACAACATGCCACACACACACACACCCCACCCACATTACATATAAACACACACACACAGCACAACAAACATACAACACATACACATGCTACATACCACCACACACACTCAACACACACACTCAGAGGCTGTGAGTTCTGGGTCCCTGCAGCAGCCAGCACAGGGAGCCTCGGATTGGAGCTCCGGGCAAACACTCCTGGTCCAAGATAGATGTCCGACTGTCTCCCTTTTCCGTGGCAAGCTTTAGTTTCAGCCATCCTTTTGTAGGACAGGTGAGGGGGCAGCAGGGTGGTGGGGATGCTGAGCTTGGGGGTTTCCATCGGGAGCACCAGACGAGTGTTGAATTTAACCAGTCTCCTTCTGCAATTGTGATCAGTCAGTCAAAAGAGGATTGTTTCCTTCAGACATAAGGTCATTAGAGAGACTTTTACTTCAAGGTTTCAGTCATGGTGCCCCCTCCCGCAGCGTGCTTTGGTTAACTAACTCCCTTTAGTGGAAAGGGGGATCTTGATGAAGATCCTGCTAAGCCCATCATAACTTGAAAAGACTACAGGCAGGACATGTGTTGAACCACCTAAGCCATGCAGCATGGAGACCCTCTGGAAGGTGCCTAGGGCCAGGGCAAGCTGTTGCTGGCTACCATGGGAAGTCAAGCCCCTTACCACTAGTCTGGGAAAGGATGGAAATGCAATCTATAAGTACAGTTTGTTCTCACTGTAGTTTGCTCTGACCCTTTCTTAAACTGAAAAGAATCTTGAGTTGAGTCACTGTGAGGGCGGGACCCGCCCTACTTACTGAGCCGAGGGCCTGTATCTGTCCTTGTTGCCACCGTGTGCCACAGCCCATTTGCTTTCATGAAGATTTGGGGGGAAAATTTATTTTTCTTTGAATATGGTCGAAAAGAAAAGGTACTGGTGTGTTTTCTAATTTCTACTCAAAAACAGGGAGTGGGAGCATGACAAGGTTGCTCATATCAGGAATTTGGGAGGCCATGAGTTTGAAGTCAACCTGGCCATGTAGTGAGACATCGGCTCAAAGACAAATGGAAACCCAAACTAAGCAACTTACCTACATGCCTACCTCCCTGGAAATCATGGGGAGAGGGCAGAGGGACAAGAGGTAAAAGAGCCCAGATTTGCTAACCCCAGGAGAACATGCAGGGTGGTCACAAACTCCAGAGCTGAATAGGACAGGCAACCTCTGTTTCCTGGCCAGTGCTGGGCTGGGCCTACTACTCTTTAAGCACTAGCATTCTTTGTCACTTGGCTAGCCACACATTCAGACCTAAGAAGGCCTGGGAAATGTCAACTTGTGGAACCTAGCTAACCATTTCTGGTCGATGTGGCCCAATCGTTGAGCCATTGATCTGCCTCATCCTCAGCGCATTGGGTTATTGACGGACACACAGCCACTGGGAGGGACTCTGATCGCCTAAGCTGCCTGCCGCCAGGCTGAGGAAAACGAATCCACACGATCACTGTGGGGAAGTTACACTCACTGCCCTCGGAGAAAAGTACAACACACCTACCTGTGGGGGAACTCCCGGGCCCCAGCAAGCTCCCTTCCCTAGCCTCCCACACAGTTGCAATGCCCGGTGTTAGCCGCTGGGCCTACGTAGAGATCACACTCTCAGAGAATTACCCAGAATCCCTGTCTACTGTCCATTTGGTTTCCTGAGTCTTTAATCTGGTCCAGAAAAACCTTGAGTTTCACCTTAAAAGGTGGTCCTTGGGTTCTAGCCTGGGCTAAAGTTCAGTTGTAGAGGGCTTGCTTAGCATGAGTGAGCCCTGGGTTCAAACCCAGTATAGGGTGAGGGGAGGGAGGAATGGATATGATCCTTGTGGATTCAGCCACTCACCATGATCTCCATGGAGCCAAAGCCAGCTCAAAATTCTGAGCCTTCTTGCCTGTCCTGTCGATGTGAACACAAGAGGCCACTGGGTGACACCGGCTAGCTCTATTTCAGTTCAGTCATTCTCATTTACCAATATCTCCTTTCTTTTTGTTGTAACACTGCCATTTGCAAGCCTGTGTAATACTAGTGAGGCTCTAATCATGCCCAGCCTCAGCCCTTTGAACTTTAAAATGGGTGCAGGGATGGCCCTTCATTCAGAGGCTTGCTGTCAAAAGAGTTCAAGGAGATACACAACATGCAACTCAGGCCTGCCTTGGTGCCCTACCCAGGGCAGGGTTCTGAATAAAACACCCTCCTCACTGCTGTCCCTCCCTGTGGCCTTACTCTACCCATGAGTCTTAGAGGTTGACAATCCCTTCCGGTGTGAGTCTGAAACTGAGGACATTTTTTTTTAAACACTTGCTTTGCTGAAGAAATGCATACTGCCTTCACGCCTAAACATTTTGCTTCTGTTGGCATTTACCTCATGATGTCCCAACCTTTTCGTGCATCAGCAGTGAAGGGAGCTGGGTTTGGTGGGTACCTCTGGTGGCATCTGCAGTCAGGGCAGACACTGGGCTTCATTCAGTTCTAAGTACTTCCCCTCTTATTTTATCTGTGATGTTTCTTTGACCATCTCACATTAGGAGGGGCATTAATATAGCCCGCACTACAATCCAGCAGCCCACGGTTGTCTAGCTACTTAAGTTGATGCTATATAAGCTCAGGCCTAATGGTCTCAGGCGAGGTTGGCATTTAGTTCTGCAGGAAGGGGGATGCTCTTAGGGCTCTGGCCTCCCTTCCTGTCCTTCCCCGCTTACTCTGCTTGTCTTTATAGAAAGCCCAGCTGTTTTCCTCTAATTAGGCCACCGAGGGCCTGGCTAGTATCAGGCCTCACAGCCACTCAGCCTTGTTCCAACCTCAGCCATTTCCTATCTATTTTCTGTAAGGAAAGGAAAAAAGTGTCTGTGTGCACAGAGAGTCCCCCCGCCACCCCCATGAAACTCACAGGACAAGAAGCCAGAGGAATTGCCTTTGGAGAGATCATGGTTGCAAGCCAGTAAACCCCAGAAAGAGGCTTTGTCACCTCTCTGTTCCTTTGGTTAAATTAATTGCTCTCTAAATTTTTGGGAGTACTTAGTAGAAATACCATTAGCCAGTGCAGACAGAATACACTCCACGCTTAAGACATGTTTAAAAGAGTTAAATAACAAATGCACGTTGGACAGAATTTCCTTCCACAATGGGCTTTTAAAAATGATGTGCCCCTGGCTTCCATGGGAGTCTTGCAGATGCAATCAAGGACTCGAAGCATATCTTTCCCATCTTTGTTTCTCATGACTTAGGGTTTGTAGGGTCTAACAATGGAGCATACATGCCTTCTCTTTTCTCTTTTTTTTTTTTCCTGCAGTTCTGAGGACATGCAAACCTTGCACATACTAGGCAAGGACTAAACTCTACCCCTAGGCTGTAAGCATCAAAGTATAACTAGTTCTAATCCTATCTATCGACTCCCATGGTGTGGGTGATGGAGAGGTGAAAAGCTCAAAGCCAACGCTGAAGTGAATAAATGAATGAATGAATGAATGAATGTACACAGAGAGAGGGAAGGAGGGGTATTTCTTCTGTGTGGTCAAATCAAGAATAAGGAAAGCAGGATGAGTAATGGAATTAAGAAAAGAGCCACTATCTAGCCAACAGCACAGTAATACTTGAGTTGGGTTAGAAGTGCTAATCGATGCTCTAACATGGGTGGAAGAAAGTACCTACGATGCTCTCACAGCCTCCAGGCACCGCTGACTAATTACCAAGGCCCAGGAGCACATTTCTGGGAAGCAGCCCTGCTCCGCTGTGACTTGGTTAACAGGAGGAATGAAAAGGCTGCTTCGCATCCTACGGCTCCTAATACAATAGCCAAGGAGGATGCAGGCTCCTTCCAAGGCACACAAGCTGAAAAGAACAGAACACAGCAGACACACTAGAGCAGCAGAAGCTTTACAGGACTGGGGACTTGCAGCTTAAACACACACAGAGACATGCACACGCACATGCACGCACGCACACAGACCCCAACAGGGTCTTACTGCGTAACCCTGTCTGTCCTGGAATTCGCTATGTAGATAAGGCTAGCCTCTAACTCGTGGAGATCTGCCTGCCTTTGTCATCTTAGTGCTTAAAGGTGTGTGTCACCATAACCAGGTGGACTTGTAACTTTTGAAAATGCTGGTCAGGCAAGGAAAGGCTATGGGATCATCCCCAGTTGGAGAAGTTTGAGAACAGATGGCATTCGAGGAGTTCCCAAATGGCATTCTGAGCAAGAGGAATGGCATGAGGACGGCAGTGAGCAAGGTTCAGTGACTGAAGATTCAAGTTTGTTTTCAAGTAAAGCCATTTTCAAACTCTGATAGCTGGGCCAGCAGGATAGCGTAGCAATTTAAAGCACTCACCACCAAGACTGACAACCCAAGTTGGATTCCCAGAATCCTCATGGTGGAAGGAGACTCCCACAGTTGTCCTCTGATTTCCACATGTGTGCTGTGGAACATGCACACCCAGACACACATGCCAACATACAATAAATCAATAAGTAATAAATAAATTCAATAAAAAATAAAGACAATTATGTCAATCATCTAGGGGTATCAAGAATGCCGTCATTCTTAGGGGACAGTGGAGTATTTCGATGCAAAGGATATTGTATAAGTGAGCATTTTCAAGCCGTATGAAAAGGTGGTATCTTTCTATGGAGGTAAATAAGTATGTGTGTATGTATTTGTGTATGTATGTGTGCATGTGTCTATGTGTGTATTGCGTGCATGTATATGTTTGTGTGTGTATGTGTGTATGTATGTATGTATATGTGTATACATGTATATATGTATGTATATGTTTGTGTGTGTATGTGTGTATATATGTATGTATGTGTATGTATATATGTATATGACTCTGTATGTGTATATGTATTATGTATGTATGTGTATGTGTGTACATGTATGTATGTATTATGTATGTATGTGTGTATGCATGTATGTATATGTCCACTTGTGTATGTGTGTGTTTAAAGGGTGTGTGGGAGAGAAAATGATAAAGCATGTGCGATAAGATGTTTATATTTAGGGAATCTAAGTGAAGGCCTAATCTGTTCTTTATTCCATTTCTGTCACCTTTTGGAAGCCTGATATTACTAGGGAACACAAGTGAAGGCAAGCACTAGGTATTTTGTTTCTTCATTGCATTACACTTAGTGAAGAGGTGGCCACAGATCCAAGCTTTCAAGCCTGTGTTCAGTGGACTTCAGTGTCTGGGCCAGGTTTGTGAGGGCACCACAGTTAGGGCTTACAGTGTGTGCACAGAAACAGGTTAACTGAGGAAATGGCAAAGGTGAGATGGCCACTGATCACTGAAGGAACACTCTTCACTCTCAGTGAGAGGACAGTCTCCGTTCCCATAAAATACAGAGCTCTTTCTTTAGAACCCAAAGAGATCTGAGACTACACTGGAGAACTCTCTTTTAAAGAAAAGACTGGGGTCTAGAGCAACTACCCAGACCTAGATGGTCTGTCAGGGGGGCCTCAAGCCACTAGGCTGCTCTAATGTCTATGCTCTGTGGAATATACTGCAGGCATAGAATGCATGCTCTGCATATTGACAGAGTCAGACAAAGGAGGGAAATAAGATAACATCTAATTGATATTTGTTTGTAGTTGGGTAATAAAAGGACAATCATTTTGACTGAAATTGGGTTAAATAAAAATATTTTATTAATTTCCTCTGTCCCTCTGGTCCCCACTTCTCCTCCCTTCCAGCAGTCCTGGCAGAAGGAGTGTGCCTCATGCCAGATAGTCAAGGTCTACTTCTGAGTCATACCCTGGCCCTCATCTGCTTCTTTTAATACTTTCTACAAAGTTGGTGATCAGAGTCTTGCTTCATTTCTTCTGCATGGCACTGATATAGATTAATTTTTTTAAAGTCTGTATTTGTTGAATTGCCACTGAGAAAAGTATTTCAGGTATAAGGATGAAGATGCTTAGGTCCATGCAGAGCAGCTATCCACAAGGAAAGTGACGACGTAAAAGACCATCACAGTCTGGAAGGAGAAGCCTGGAAGGAGTGAATGTCCAACAAGGGGGTTCAGGTCAGAAGGAATGGCATGTGGATACCCACAGTGATGTATGTGATGGATGCTGGGAAGGAGAAATGATCTGAAGCTTTAGTGCCCAGCCAGATGCAAGGCAAGATGCAGTGGCTCTGGATAGACTCTAGATATCCACCTGTGGAAGATTATGGAGAGCTCTAACAAGTGTGCTATAGACTGTCTACTGATGTTCAAGAGAAGATACTCTGGAGGCAGCATGAAGGATGAGACAGAATGGAGTAAGGGCAGAAGTGAAGGGACATGCTGACTGTGGCTGTACAGGATAGGAGGAAATCCTGGGCAGTAGAGCAGAGCACCTCTGCTATCCTAGCCCCTCAGTAGGTGGTTGGTTGGTTTGTGAGTTGCTGGACTGAAGAAGAGAGATGTTACAGACATGCTCAGCTTCCTGCCTTAGGAGAGGGAAGGCAGTGGGAATATAGGTTGGAAAAGTGGATAATGGGAGAAGAGAGGTGATGAGTCCATTCCTCCTTAAAGACGGTGTGGAGGTACCTACAGCACTATTATATTGGTCTCAGATTTCAGGGTTCAAGAGGGACAAGTTGTCCTTTTAAATAATAGACTTATTAAAAGAGTTATTAACTCCTTAGACAGGCAAGATGATGGGGGTTCTGAAGAGTCCAGGCCTGTGAGCTGAAATGGGGTCCCCTTTTACAGGTTTCAGAGGGGTTATCTCATGCCATATGGTTGATGAGTAGACCGTAATATGTACTTAGCATCACATTTCTTCTGATTCCCAGACAGCAAGAGAAGGGAATTGGTAATTAGTTAGGAGTACTAAAAGGTTTGGTAATTAGTTAATGGCTTACTTTAGTTTCCTGAAGCCCATGAGAGTGTAGTTAGAGTTTAGTTATCTTCTTTTGTAGAACTGAGGATTGCAGAGCCACAGCAGCCAAAACAGACACAGCAGCCACAGCAGCCACAGCAGCCACATCTACAACAGCCACAGCAGCCACAGCAGCCACATCTACAACATCCACAGCACCCACAGTATCCACAGCATCCACAACATCCACAGCAGCCACAGCATCCACAGCATCCACAGCAGCCACATCTACAACAGCCACAACAGTCACAACATCCACAGTGTCCACAGCACCCAAAGCATCCACAGCTTCCACAGCAGACACAGCATCCACAGCGTCCACAGCAGCCACAATGTCCATAGCGTCCACAGAGTCCACAGCAGCCACAACATCCACAGCAGCCACAGAATCCACAGCAGCCACAGGAGCCACAGAAGCCACAGCAGCCACAGGAGCCACAGAAGCCACAGGAGCTGCAGCAGCCACATATACAGACAGCATCCACAACATCCACAGCAGCCACAGCAGCCACAGAAACAGCCAAAACATCCACAGCAGTCATAGCAGCCACATCTACAGCAGCCACAGCAGCCACAGCAGCCACAGCAGCCATAGCAGCCACAGCAGCCACAGGAGCCACAGCAGCCACAGGAGCCACAGCATCCACAAGAGCCACAGCATCCACAGCATCCACAGCAGGCACAGCAGCCACAGCAGAAACAGCAGCCACAGCCAGCACAGCAGGCACAGCAGCCACATCTACAGGAGCCACATCTACAGCAGCCACATCTACAGCAGCCACAGCAGCCACATCTACAGCAGCCACAGCAGCCACATCTACAGCAGCCACAGCAGCCACATCTACAGCAGCCACAGCAGCCACAGCAGCCACAGCAGCCACAGAATCCACAGCAGTCACAGTATTCTCAGCATCCACAGCATCCACAACACCCACAGCAGCCACAGCAGCCACAGCAGCCACACATCCACAGCAGCCACAGAATCCACAGCAGCCACAGCATCCACAGCAGCCACAGAAGCCACAGCAGCCACAGCAGCTGAAGCCTGTGGGTTTCTGTTGCAGAAGCTGTGAGGGAAAGGAAAGAAAGAGGCTCACATAGGCCCCAACTCGGACCTAAGAGAGATTATCTATCTGGCCAGACTGACAGTAGCACAGTCAGAGCAAGGTGATGACATCACCAGAGAGGGGGTGAACTAATTCAAAGAAGACAAAATGGTTGAAAACAAAGTCCAGGAAACATGGACATTTTACAAAGGTTCATGGAGCTGGAAATGGAGAGAAGCTTGCTTGGACAGTCACTGAAAGATCTGACTGAGGGAACTCAGGAAGAGAGCAGGGAGCAAACTGGTGGTTTCCACTAGCCTGAGAGCCGAGGGGCCCAGTGTGGTTTTAATATTATATAAACGGAATATTTTTTTGCATGCTGGTTTGTAGCTCACTACTAGGCTCCTCAGCATGCTTTTGAACTTGTCTCCATTTTTCCATTATTATAAGGGCCTGCTATTTAAATTTCTGAATGGAACCCTGTCGGTTTGTTTTTCTGAACTAACCCTATTTATTGTGCCATAGTGCAAGGGGAGCGGTCAGAAGCCAACCTGTGTGAATCACTTTTCTCCTTCCACACTGTGGGTTGTGGGGATCAAACTCAGGTTGCCAGGCCTGACGGCATGCACCTTGCCATTTTCCATCGGGGCCATCTCACAGGCTTGGTCTCATTCTCTTTAATGGCATTTTTTTTTTTTTTACATTGCATAGAGTGACTAAATCCTAATGCATTTTCCTAATAATGAATCTTAAGGTTATTTCCAAATTTCCCAATATCCCAAGTAACATCTCCATTGTGGTCATTAGTAGAATTTCTGAATCAATAGGTGTGCATATTTCAACATGAATGGAGGTCAGAGGACAGCCTGTAGCAGTCAGTTCTCTCCTTCCATCAGGTGGGTTCAGTGAACCAACTTCAGGGTGTTAGGATTGATGATGCACATTTTCCCTGCTCAGCCGCCTCACCAGCCCCATCTGTCTTCATCTTAGCCACTGGACCCCCAGGCTCCATTCTGACTGCTGACTTTAACTTCCACATGTTAAAGATACTTTAGGGCACGCTGAGTGTGCTGTGTTGTTTTATTTTACTTTATTATGTATTTTGAGGCAGCATCCTTCTATGTACCCTGGCTGCCCTGGAACTCTATGTAGACCTGGATGGCCTTGACTCCCAGAGATCCATTTGCTCCTGCCTCTGCCTCTGCCCCTGCCCCCTGCCCCCTGCCCCTTGTTTTAACTCTGGGATGGGAATGCCCCCATGTTTTTGGTGTCACTGGCTTATCATTTGGAGGTTGTGCATTTGAATTCCGCATTTGTTTTCAGGAACTCACTGTTCTTCAAAGTAGGACGTTGTCTGTGTTTCTTGTGATGCACTTAGGGCCATTTGCTATCCCATCTTTAGAAAGACAGGGAAGATGAATAAGTGTGGCCAGCCCTCTCCTGCTTAGGATTTGAGAGCCCCCTTTATGCTAAATGCCTTCAACTTTTGGTCCCAGAGCTCTGAAGAAAAATTGAGCTAAATCTAGAGAGCAGGCAGGCTTGGACGGAAGCCTCTCCCCCTGAGGCTTGATTGCGAGAGAAGCTGAATGGCCATGTAGCTGATGGGTGTCTGGGTGAGACTCCAGGGAGGGGCACTTGGTCCAAGGACGGTGGTCACACAGTGACAGCGCATAATCACATCATTAAGGGCCATCTGATATTATTGGAAACAAAGTCATTATCCTGATACTTTAACAGTCTCAAGCCTGAAAACCACTCACTGTCTAATTCAATAAATAAGCTACTTAAGTATAGAAAGTCGCAAGGAAGAACAGATTTTGTGTCATATTAGCAAATTTGATTTTCATTAATGCAAGATGAATGTCTTCTATGAAACACTTTCATATCATATTAATGACATGATAGCAAACAGTATTCACGGGTTGCTAGGCAACACAAGGACCCTCTAATGATCTCCTCTGTACTCGAGAGGCCACAGAGGGAAGATGCCTGAGCTCTCTCCGGATGCTTCCCATTTCTTGGTAACCAATTCCCCCTGGAAGACCACCAGGGGGCTGGGAGGGATGGGAATTGACCACACCACTCACCATGGCAAAGTTGTGCCTGCTCACCGCTAACCCCCTCTTCATTGCCTTACAGGTGTGAGAGCAAGGGCCGAGGAAGGGGTTTAATTGAAGAGGTCAAGGGCGCTAACAGCATGCCTTGTCTTTTGCTTAAGTGGCCAATGAGCTGTTGTGACTCTGGGAGAGGAAAGAGGATTATTGCTGAGCCTTGGTTTGCTGGGTCCCTGTTATTTCAGCACAGAGGTCTTCAGTAGCAGCCCTGTGACTTCATGACTCCATAAGGCAGGGATGACCGTTTGACTGAAATATTCCAATCATAATCATTGATAAGCTACAACGTCACTAGACTCTAGTGCAAAGAGCAACAGCCATTGACTGTGCTCATAGTGTCTTGGCTCTGTCTCATGACGATGGAGGCTATAGACAGAAAGATGAATGTGTATACATATATATGTGAAAGCATATGCATCTTGATAACTATTTTCAAAAATAAAAATATTAAAAATAATAGCCGGGTGGTGGCGGCACACACCTTTGATACCTGCAGAGGCAGGTGGATTTCTGAGTTTGAGGACAACCTGGTCTACAGAGTGAGTTCCAGAGCAGCCAGGGTTATACAGAGAAACCCTGTCTTGAAAAACCAAAATAAATAAATAATAATAATAATATGTACCTTTTGTTGTTGTTGTTGTTGTTGTTGTTTATCCTGAGACAAAGTCTTGCTATGTACTATTGCCTTGTTGGAGATCAGGCTGGCCTCAAACCCATAGATCTACTTGCCTGAGTGCTGGGATTAATGACATGTGCTACCCAGCCCAACAATAATAGCTTATCATAAACTTTCCTATGTTCAAGCTTCAATACCCTCATAAACAGCATAACATTTTCATATATTATTTGAATTAATATTCAATATGTTTATTTTAAAAGCATATTTTAGGGGCTGGAGAATTGGCTCTCTGGTTAAGAACACTTGTTGCTTTTGTGGAGGACCCTGGTTCAATTTCCAGGACTCACATGGCAGCTCACAACCATCTGTAATTCCAGTCCCAGGGGATCTGATGCCCTCTTCTGACTGCCACAGGCACCAGACATGTACATAGTGTGTGTGTGTATGTGTGCAGTGTACATACATACACACATGCAGGCAAAACATTTGTACACACAAAGTAGTAAATCTAAACAATAAATTTAAAAAATATTGATCTGTGGGTTTCCCTCTCCACCTGTTTACTTCTTGCATTACTTTTATGTTGAAGTAACCGGGCTGTTTAGCCTGTAGTTTCCATGCTCTGACTTGATACTGCAATTCTGTCATACTAGTGAACATGCTCTTTCATCTTGCTTTCTGTCACTTGGTGGTGGTTTAACAGTTCCACTCAGATTTAGGTCCACTTAGCTTGTCTGCTGCAAGGTGGTGTGTTTTCCATTAATACGTAAGCAATGAGCATCCCTCCCTCCATGCATCCACAGATTCCTTAGGGGTTGCAAAACTCTGTGATGATATTGGTGATCAATCTGATGGGATCTGAGTCACCTAGGGGACAAGTCCCCAGGGCATGTCTGTGAAGGAACTTCTAGATTGGAGTGAGGTGGGAGGACCTCAACGAGTGGCACCATTCCATGGGCTGGAGCCCCTGTCTGAGTAACAGGGAGAAGGAACTGAGCACTAACATCCATTTCTCTCTGCCTCTTGATCACAGATGCCATGTGTCCCCTGCCCCTCAAACTGTGAGCTGAGATAAGCCCCTCCTTCCTTAGGTTGCTCCCATCATCTTCATCATAGTGGTGGTGTGACTGGCATCTAATCACATCTTGGTTACATCTCTGTACACAATGGCACACTTATTCCTTTGATTCTCACTGGATGGATGGTCATAGGATCTTTGTTTGGGATAACCCTCTGGATTGTCTACAATATTCTCCACTGTCTCCTAAGCTCTCGGTCTCTTTTGATTCTGGTTCTTTCCTAGGTGACCAGCGCCTTACTTGCCAGAACCCTCTAGGCACTTCTTGATGCTCCTGTTGTGAATTTCCTGGTGGAGTCTTGGGCTGCAGTCATTTACTTTGTGGAATCTTGGCTGATTTTTCAATCTGCATTGAAATGGAATGATTTCCAGTTCTGGAATTTTCTTCTATCATGCTTTTAACAGACACTTTCAGTATATTTTCTTTCTAGAATTCCTACCAGCCAGGTTGAATGCCTTGTGCTTTCTGTGACATCATCTCCTGCTTCTTCTTTTGCTCTCAGCTGTTGCCATTTGGGGGTGGATCAGCAGGTAGATTTCCATGACGTTCATTTTCTTCCTAGCTCCATAGGTCACGTGTTTCCTCTGCTGTATCTGCTGTGCTCACATCTGGATCCCTTGCTCAAACAATTCCGGGGGTTGGGGAGGGGACTCCTATCTTTTACAAGGAACTGAGGGGTAGGAGCACTGGCTCGGTTGATGCAGATGAGAAGAGATTCTGAATTCTGTTCTCCATCCTAGTCCTCCATGACCTCTGTTCCCACAGTCCCTCCTACAGGCACTACAGTTTCCTATTTGGCTGAGGTAGGTCTCTGAGCATACCACCATCTCTTGCCAGCCACCGTCACCCCTTGAGACCTGAGACCAAGAAGGTTTATACATTTTTCTTGTTTGCTTTTCTATCATTTTGAAAGGCAGAGGATCCAAGACAGAGATGGAATAAATGTATATATGTCAGGTCTCCTATGTATAATCAGAAGTCCCCAAAGTATGTATTTCATTCTCTTTTTCTTCCTTATCTCTCTTTCCCTCTTTCTCTCTTTCTCTCTTTCTCTCTTCCACTCTTCCTCTCTCTCTCTCTCTCTCTTTCTTCCTTCTTTCTTTCTTTCTTTCTTTCTTTCTTTTTCTTCCTTTCCTCCTTTCTTTCTTTATTCCTTTCTTTTTTTGGAGTCAGTCTCACATCACCCAGGCTGGCTGTTGAGCTCATTTTGTTGCCTAGGATGACCTTGAACTTCTGATTCTTCTGCCTCTACCTGCCAAGTGAAAGAATGTCAAGTGTATATGTCACCATGATCACCTAGGGATTGAGCCTAAGTGCGCATCAGGAAAAAAATCTCTACCAACTGAGCCACATCTCCAGGACCCTAAAGTACTTCAATATGATCCTAAATAAGTCTTTTGTCAAGGTTTTAGCTAAGATTAATTAACTCTTAACTATGAGGCAGACGTTTATTAGAAAATTCCCTACAGTTAGCCTAGGACCTTTACTTCCAAAGGTGTGAAGGTCTCTGATAAATTTACAAACTTAGGTTAGTAGTTTTCATCCTTTTATCCTGATGGGTTTCCTGCTCTTCTCACCAAACAGAGTCAGAGGCAAGGATTATATGTTGATGCTTTATTTGGGATGTGCAATCCCAGGTGTCCAGAGTAAGAGGAAAAGATGTGGAAACGGGAGAAAGTTGGGATTATGCTTTAAGTGTTAGCAACTGTATCACACACCAGGATGTCTCTAGGCCAGGAACACATGGAGAAGCTGGGTCCCAGGATAGTCTAAGGAAGACAGAGGAAGGGAATTCATCTTCTCTGACTCCTTCCTATCCACAGGGAATCAGCCCCCAGGACTTCTGCAGTTTTCCAGGCAGCCTCTTTGGCAGCTGTTTGGATGACACGGATTTCATCATGTCCAGAAGTTGGGGAGTTCAAAACAGGGTAGGCAGGAGGCTGAAGGGCTTGAAAATGCCCTTTGCCATTGAGGATATGCAGGTAGAGATTTCTGTCTGCTCTACACCCCGCTACCTTTCAAGCCCCCTCATCTCTGGCTTCAGCAATGACACATAGCCGTGCTGACAGCCTAAGTGGATGGGAACATCACAGGAGTTCTCCCTTGGGAGACTTTCAAAGTGGCTGTTGGAAAGAGAGGCCTCCTTTGTCTCCTGACATCAAGTTATACATGGGACCACTGCCAGGGGAGGAAGGCAGCATGTGTGCCGAGAGTGCCAATGCTGTCTCAAATAAAGCCAGGCTCCAGGACACCCTGGTTCCGGTGCTACTCCTGATCTTCCTGGCTTTAGTTCCGAGTGATGTAAAGTCTCCTCTCTGGGGTGTCTGTGTGCTGGAGCTGGGCTCCTGCCACTTACAGAGGTTCTGGACTAATAACAAGTATGCTCATGAAGAACAGGGATGGATATCTTGAAATACATAACTATTAAGAAAAAAAAAAAGCAACCCTGAAATTAAAAATGCCCTTCTACATTTAGATTGCTCCCCCATAGAAAGCTGAGCTGTTACAATAAAGGCCTGGGTGAACACTTCAGTCTAGCATATAACTGGAAAAGATCATATTGGTTCAGATATTAAACCCTTGCCAGGGGGACCCCAGCAGCCACGGATACCCCTGTGGAAGATCCACTTGCAGATCTGTCTTGAAGGCTAAGGCCACCTAGAGGATGTGCTTCGGGGTGCCCTGGAGAGGGACCAGGTCAGGGGCCTGCAAACCCCACGGATCACCACAGGCAGTGAGTCTGTGTTAATATCTTGGAGGCGCTTGAGTATTGTTCAATTATCACATGCAGAAAGCCTCCAGCTTGCAGGCAGTGTTTGTCAGCTGGGCTTCTCGGGGCTGGGAACTAATCATTAAGGCTGCCAAGAGGTGGACAAGCCTTCTCTCAGCAGCCTCCCGGCCTCCAGCATGGGGTGCATTTTCCTATTTCACTTGGATTTGCTCCTAATGATTGAACTATAGATTATTAATGCGGAACACCTCTGGGATGCTAGAGTGACTATGCAGGGCTCTATTCTGCCCTTGGAGTCTTCAGCACGTATCCTGGCCTGGCAGACGGTGTTCTGGCAGCTGTCAGAGCTGCTGGGGCCAAGAGGGTACCGTGGGCTCCAAACGGTAGCTCCGATTAGCAGCTACAGGGGCATCGTTGGTGGCATTTGGTGCTCTCGTCTCCCCAAATTACCGGGTGGAGTGAATAATAAGCCACAAAACGCATCTCAGGGGTTTGTAGCAAGGGTGACAAGAAGTGTTTTTAAGAAGGAGCGGAAAGTGGTTTGGGCCATGCTGGGGCTCTGCCATCTGTCACTTCACAAAGTTATCCTGGGCGTGTGTCAGGCAGACAGTTAGGCATCATGCAGGCAGCCACGTGTGTGGGTGAGAAGATCCCGCAGCAGTGTGATCTCTGGGGCTGCTGGAGTGGCGGCACAGCAGGATGATGGCTCCCTAAGAGTGACTCTGAGCTGAAAAATCTCCTGCCTGGCATCTACACAGACTTCACAGCCACTCAGGGAGGGGGCCTAAGACTTCATGTACACATAAAGGAAATCAAGTTTTGAGACTAGACAGGAGAGGTCTAAAGGGGCCTTTGTGTGCTTTCTCCTTATTACACGTCACCAGCACAGGGTGAACCAGGTGACCCTCAAGACCTGATAAGGGAGCTGAGGCTGGTGAAACCTCAGAACCAGGGGGTAAACACAAGTTCCACCATCGCTGAAGGGAGCGTTCCAGGGTTCCAAGGAGCCACGGACAGCCCAGCTCCCTCTCTCTGCCTGCCTGTGTTGTAGCCTATTGTCAAAGTGTGAGAAGACAAGAAGGGCCAGAGTTGGGTATGAATGTATCCAACTCAGCTTGAGTTCACCACACCACACAACACAAACCATAACCACAGCACTGGAGTCTAAATGGTGTAAAAACCAGATATCTATCTTGAAGGTTCAAAATCAAGGCATTATTTCCCACATTTTCCTCAGACAACTAACTTTATGGCTTGTTGAAGGCTATCTTCTAGCTGTGTCCTCCTGTGGTAGAGTCCCTTCCCTCCTGAAGACCCTAGACAGTCACTTCAGTTAGAGGCTCAACACGTCGATTTGGTGAGATACGAGTTGGTCTCTGGCATGGGGTTGTAAGTGGGGTTTGTAGGTAGAAGAAAGTAACAAACAGAGGATTAAAACATGTTGGTGGATAGAGTTCCTCAAGAGATGTTGCTGGGTGTGGACAGGGTGATGTATGTCTTATGGGAGACTTTTGCCATGTACTGGTGTCTGGAGATATTATATAATAAGTTGTAAATATGCTTTAACTTTGAAAGAAGTCCAAGCTTTGAAGCTGCTTCTCCACTGTCCCCAGCTTGCATTTTTTTTCTGATGTTTCCTTTGTCATCCTTACATTTATATCTCTGTAAATAATTTGCCTATTTTCTCCTTTTGCTTTTTCTCGCTGGTTCTCAGCTCTTTGATAATGTTATGCCTTGGTGTAATTTTCTTCCATTTTTCTTGAGATTTGTTGAGTTTAGATTTGTGGCAGTAGATGCTGCAGGCATGTCTGATCCACAAGCTGTAGGCTGCCTGCACCCAGGATAGTTATGAATGTGGTCCAACTCAAGACCTTAAACTTAAAATGTGTGTGTGTGTGTGTGTGTGTGTGTGTGTGTGTGTGTGTGTTTTACTTTGTAACATGCCGACATTGTTCTCCAGCATGATTTTAATAGGCGACAATGTTATGTCACCATGTCAAGGGATTGGAAACACCTGATACAGATACATCAGATTTATAAACATTGTTTCTTCAGTCCAATTGAAGCTGTCTCATCCTCCAGTGTGATGTTTGATTAGGCTTCCTTTTCTTCTCTGTTTCATTTGAAGAAACAGAAGATGTCACACTGACATCTTCCAATTCACTGATTGGCAAGGTCTAATCTGCCACAAACACCACATGTTATAGTTTTATCTTAGATATTCCAGGTTTCATCCCCAGAGGCTTGTGCCATTGTAGGTGCCCTCCGTACTTAGGACTCGGATCATGCAGAATGAAGTTGTAATCGCTGTATTTCTACGCATGTCTGCTAATTCCAACTTCTGAGTCAGTTCTTGGTTGGCTTTGATTGACAGATTTTTCTCTTCACTGTGGGTTGTATTTTCATGTTTCTCTGCATGTTTAGAAATTTTTGCGACTGGATGCTGGAAACTGTTGAGTCTGACTTTGTTGGGTGTTGTATTTTCCACTACGGGATAAACATTCTTGAGTTTGTTTGGGGAATGTAGCTAAGTCTTGGAAACAGTTTGACACATTTAAATTGGCTTTTGAGATGCATTAGAAGGGACCAGAGCAGGGTTCCCTCTAGGACTAACCCATTCTTTGCCTGTCAAGCCTATGATCTCGAGGATGTCAAGCCTAGCAGGAGGCACCACTTGCATCCTGTGTGGACCAGGCACTGTGACCTCTAATCTTTTCCAGGGCTCTGGAGAGTTGGCTCACTCACATGCTTGGCTGGGAACCTCGATGAACACAAATGAGGGCTTCTCTGATGATCTCCAATCCCCCTCTCTCTGTGGCTTTCCCCCTCTCTATACTCTGTCCTGAGAAACTGACCTGCCTCATGTTCTCCAGACTCTCAGGGGCATCTTCTCCACTCAGAATCTTCTGGACTGGAAGAATCTTCTGTGGCCTGGAAACCCTCCCAAGGCAACTAGCTGGAGTGATCACAGTGTTTACCTTATTTAAACACCTCTCTACTTCACCATGCTTGCCCCGTTGCATGTTCTATTAAAACATGCCTGCTTCACTCAGTTCAGGCCTTCAGTTCTTTCAAATGAGCGAGTGCATTTGGTCTTTTGAAGTCTGAGGGAGAAAAAAAGAATGCTGAATTCCACAACATCTGCTTCTAGAGTCCTGGAATAAAAGGTTTGTGGACTTGCGTATAGCCAGGGCAAAACTTATCCTTATCAATAGTAGAGATGAATCCGAATTCCAAATGCTATTTCTGATACTTTCCCGGTGCTGGCTGACTTCTGGTTAGGTTTGCTTAAGGAAATCTGGCAGTGGTAGTGGGGACCCTCTGAAGCATAATTTAGCCAAATCTCAGGTAGAAGAGAGATAGATGATATATATTTCCCAGGCTCAGGCAGAGTGCTACTGCATGAGGCGGAGTTGTTTCCAGAGACAGTCAGATGTGAGACTGACTACCTGACTTGGTAGAGGGAGATAATACCACATGGTGGGGACCCTGCCTATTCTATTGGCAAGAACCATCATGGTAGTCAGCTGTGGCTGACTCCCACAGGGTACCAGGCAGGTTTTGGGGTGATCATATTGTTAATATGGATCATTGTAGAGAGGGGAAGCCAGAAGCTTGGAAATTCACTACACTGTTCTAGTTCCACAAATTCCTTACTCTGATAGTGGCTGGCTCCATCAGCAGAGCCATTTTCTGAAAGTTTCTTGGAAGCCAGACCCTGAAGCTGCTCCTCCATCCACTGCTGTTTAATTTAGTCAGTGCAGATTTTGTCCTCTGCAGCTGAATGTTCGCTGGCAAGCTAAGTACTGCACTTCTTCATAATGTGGCTGATGAGGGGCTTATCTGAGGAGTAGGAGACAGGCTCACTCCGCCATTCCCCTCCTCCTGTGTACACGTCTCACCATGATTTCCAACTTGCAGTTTCTTTGGAAGGGTCTTTTAAGGGTTCTTGTCCATTTTACAGAGGTTAGTTGGTAAGAACTAACTTATGCAAGACCATAGATCCAGACTCATACAAGCTGCACGAGGTTCTAATTTTACCTATCAAAGCTGACTTCTCTGAGCTAAAGCATCCTCCAGGAACTCTGAGTGTGGGGAATCTCTAGAGATACATCTGTCTTTCATCTGGCCAAGGCAATGCCAGAGTGCAGGCTTCACACTGACAGCAAAACTCGCCTCCTTTCCTATAAAGTATAACGTCTCTCTGTATTTTAATATAAAAATACAGAGAGATGGTCTAGCATTTTCTTCATTCATGCATGAATCAAGAAATCTCCTGAGGTTGCTTTGTCGGGGAAGCAAAATTATTTTTATGTCCCAGGAATAAACATCATTAGTCTTTTTGTAACAGGTAAATGAAAAGAAAAATCACACAAACCAACTCCTGCTTCTAAGGTTGGTCATTTGCACGGTTGTAAAATGTACTGCAGACAGGGAAGCAGACAGAGCTGGGGAACTCTGGTTTGGTGTTCTCAGTGCCACTGACTTGGCAGTGACCATCTTCGAGACTATAAGATGGCCACTCTCATCTATAAGATGGATACAATAGGTTATAACCAAGATCCTTGATGTATCTACATTCTAAGTGAGGAAGCTCTGCTGTCCAGAACCTTGTTCCAGGATCTTGGGGATCTGAAATCTGGGTAGTGTAATCGAGGGCTCTATATTAAGTATAGGTCCTATATTCTATAACATGTGGCTTCTATATCCTACTTGGCTTTGAATATATTTTTCTATAAAAAGTACATAGATTGCTTTTGGGATGAAAAATGTTTAAAAAAAATTAAGCAAACATGTACAAAATACCTCTCAAAAAGAATCCTAAGAAGATCCAGGCCCAGAAGGGAAGGACTGGGATTGCCACACATGGGACACTCGCTGCTGCTCAGTGGCTTCAAAGCATCTCTAGCAATTGCTAGTTTGCAATAAAAATTTTAGGAAGCCTGAGATGCTACTTCTCATGGCTCAGCAGACTGAGAACAGGATTTCTGAAATGTATTTATCTGAGCAATTGTAATCACAACAGTCTAACAAAGTTGTTTCTTGGAGTTTGGGAAAGACATTCATATTTAAGCAGTTTGGTGGCCTCATGGATAACTGTTGTTTCTTCAGCTATTATTTTAAGCTCATAAATAATAGCTGTCAATTACATGCTGACCGGTGGGCATACAACGAGACAGAAGAAGGAAAATCTATATGGGACCCCCACAACACAAGTCTGAGATGAAAAGTGATAGCCAAGAGACACAAGAGATGGACAGGAGTCAGTGTGCAGCAGAGGGCAGCTCTCCTGAACCCCACTTCAAGGCTTGGATCTGACACTGCGCGGGGACATGGGTCACTGAGCTCTCACCTGATGAGCAAGTGGCAGCACCTTAGGCTCGAGAAGCAAACAGCCTGAGGTGAGAAGGAATGTTTTAGCACAAGGCCAAGTGTCCTAGGTACCACCTGCAGAATGATTAGACAGCCAGAAAGCCTTTCCCTGACTCTGTCTTCCCTCCCAGCTGTCTTTTTTTGGGGGGGAGGGTGGGCTCATGATCTGAAGAGAATTAGTTTTCTGAATATCATCACAAAAGAAGGTACAGAGAGAAGTGGCTTATTCTATCTAACCACTGGGCCCTGAGTACCCTTCTCTTAGGAACAACAATGTGAAGAGTCCGAGGCAGCTACAGCTGAAAACTGGCACTGTGGGAAATCTTGTTCCTTGTACGCTATGTCCAACACGATCTACTATGGAGTCTATGGATATTGTTGACGTATAGCTGTTTTAAACAACAAAACTTCCCACAGTGACAGAATTCTTCTCTCAAGCAGCTCTGGTGTGGTCCAGGTCACATAGGCTGTTGAGCCTATGAAGTGTGCCCAAGGTGGTGATTTTACTTAAATGTGTAGGTGCACATGAATGCAGGTACCTATGGACGCCAGCAGGGGGCATCAGATCCTCTGGAGCTAGAGTTAAGTCAGTTGTGAAAGCCTGATATGGATGCTGGAAAGCAAACTTGGGTTCTCCGTGAGAGCAGCATGTTCTCTTATCTACTGAGCCATCTTTCCAGCCCTTCAGATGAATTTCAGCTGCTTGAATACTTGGGGCTGAACCCTGGGCCTTCTGAATAGCGAATAAGCACTCATCACTTCACTATACTCCTAGACATAATTATAGGTAAAATTTAGGCAACAATTAGCTATTATATGAGACAATGTAGCTCTAAAGTCTTTGTAATTATTGCCAATGTATAAAACCATTTTCCAAAGCAACTTTTATAGCTATATGACAGGTTAGATATTAAACACTAGGTTCTTGGCATATTTTGCAATTCAAACAGTTGACAAATTCAAATTCTATGTGATACTAAAAACCAGGGAGAAACATTTGATCCATCTCTTTTCTATGAATTACCCTGGGCACCTCCAGCTTGGTTCATGAACAATCATGCTAAACTGAGTACTGGGTTTCTCACTTAATTCTCCTAAAAATGTTTGTTTGTTTGGTTGGTTGGTTTTGTGTGTATATATTTTCCTTGCATGTAATCTGTATACCACATACATGCCCACTGCCCATAGAGGCCAGAATAGGGCATTAGATCCCCTCGAACTGGAGTTACAGATGGTTGTGAACAAGCCCGCGGGTGCTGGGCATTAGACCCAGGCTCCCTGATAGAGCAGCTCTCTCCCCAACCCCTATCTCTGGGAGGAAAGGGCTTATTTCACCTTATAGCAGTGGTTATCAACCTTTGGACCAAGACCTTTTTGGAAAACCTCTATCTCCAAAACTACTTACATCATGACTCATAACAGTAACAAAGTTACCGTTCTGTAGAAGCAACAAAAATAATTTTTAGGTTGGGGGGGGTCACTGAAACACGAGGAACTGAATTAAATGGTCACAGCATTAGGAAGATTGAGAACTACTGCCTTAGAGCATACAGTCATGAAGACAAGTCAGAGTAGGAACTCAAGGCAGGAACCTAGAGGCAGAAACTCAAGAGACACCATGGAGGTGATGACAGATTCCTAGGGGATTGCCAATTTTGTTCCTAGGCATGAAAGACTGAACAACCACCAAAGACAACACCAAACCCCGAAGAAGAGAAAAGCAACAACTTTATCCATACTCTAGGTAGGAGGAGCCTAAGACTGGGAGTCTGTTAAGCAATGGTGGCTTTGGTATTGTATAGGGCCCCTGGGATTTCCCCTTTCCGGTCTAGAAAAGACACATCCACCCCTGTGCCTTTCTTCTTGCTAAGACTTCTGGGAACAAGAAGTTTCCATCTCAGGGAGCCTGCCTTAGCGATCCTAGCTTACTTATGGTCTTCTAATCCTGCTTCAAAGGAATGCTGCTTACTGCTTACGTGGCTTGTCCAGCTTGCTACCCAGGACCAACTGTCCAGGGGTAGTACTGCCCCAAGTGAGGTGGGCTACCCCACACCAATCATACATCAAGAAATCAAGAACATTCAAGGGTTTCCTACAGCGATGGAGGTGGAAAAGCCACCCTTAATTGCTGGTCCACATCTCTAGCCTGCCGTTTAATTTTTGATAAGTAAATTTTCTGTGCACTTCTAATACTTTAGAACTTCTCCTGTCTCCATTTTCTTCTGTTCTGCATGGTGGGGGAAATCATTATAGATTAGATCTCTATTGCTGTGGAGAAGCTTATTATGGTCTAGATTTCTAGTGCACAGATGAGGAAACTGATGTTCACTGAGAGCTAACAGCTTATCCAAGTTCACAAACGTAATTAGCAACAATACAGAGTCTGAACCTCTGACTTAAATCTCTTGTAATTTTTACTCTGAGGGAAAGGAAGTAATAATTTCCTGTTAATGGGAGTATCAGGCAAAATTCTCTCAGCATATACAGTTATTTCTTGATATCCATGAGGAATCTGGTATTTTGTCAGGATACTAAAAGTCGCTGATGCTTAGGTACTGTGTATTCTAAACTGACATGGTATCTGCATGTAACCTCCTGCACTCGTCTCTGTGTGAGGGCATGGCATGTGTTCATGTTGGTGCATGTACTCATGGCCAAGTGGGCATGCATGCCTCTGTGTGCCCATTTGTTTGGAGGCCAGAGGTCGAAACCATGTGTCTTCCACAGTGACCTTTCACTCTATGTTTCTAAGATACAGTTTCTTTTTGAACCTGGGGCCTATCTATTACACCAGCCTGGCTGACCAAAGGGCTCCAGGAATCCATCTCTCTGTACTTCCTCAGCATTGGGATTCCAGACACAGCTGCCTTGCCTACTTTTGCATGGGTTCTGGGGATCTGAATGCAGGTACTCATTCTTCCATGGGCAGCACCCCACCCAATCCTTTTGCATACTCTGGATCACCTCTAGATTCCTTCTCAGAACACTATAGATGTGTAAACAGCTGTTATACAGTATTGTTTTTAGAATATCTGAACATGTTCAGATCCAGAATTCCTCCCCAAATATCTTAGATCTTTGGTAAGCAGAACTTGCAGATGGAGAGCCTATTTGTGTGAGGGACACCTGCACACAAGTGAGTAGTTTGGTAGTGACAGAGGACATGTGGTAGCTGTGGGCAGGGAGCCACAGGAAACCTGAGGAGCAACAGTAGCCCTGCTAGAAGGCATTTGTTTTTATAAATCTTGGTGAAAAGTTGGATTTTTTTTTTTTTAAAGAATGTGGCATATGTAGTCTAGCAGCCTTGCATGTCAGTTATGTCTCACACTTTGTGATTTATTCCACACCACACTCAGTTCACGTGCCAGCACTGTCTCTGGGATACAGAGCAATCCCTGAGCTGTCTAAATCAGCTCGCCTAGGCATTAGTGTGGTACTTATACACACAGATTTTCTTTTAAATAATGAGAGCATGGGCTTTCTTTTATAGTAGAGAATGCAGATAAGTTCTTCTGTTTAAGACTTAACAGTATCAGCTTGGAAAGGACATTAGACAGTGGACATTAAACCAAGAGGCCAGGGGCTGACTGGTGAAGAGTCACCTGTCAATATACTTGAGCTCACATCCCTTGCCCCATTTCAGACTGATGGTAACTGAGTCTGATGGCTAACTCCCTGTGTTTTCACTGATAACGTGAACCATCTTGGATGCTATATGGAATGCTCATTTCTTTCATTTATTCATGGTACTCTCCTCATGGCAAACATGAACTCAGAATACTTGTTGAATCTAGGAAACTAGAGAGGGACCATTGGTGGGGAAGGGGAAGAAAAGCCTTATAGAAGGGGATAGTAGAACAAACATCATGTGGAGGGGTAAAGAGGATAGTGGGAGGAAGGGTTTAAGTTGAGAGAGGGATAGGAATGTAGGATGGGAGAGAGCGTAGGGTAAAGAACAACAAATATGAAAGATATATTTAAAAGCCGCATGGAAACCTACTATTTCATAAGTTATATAAATAATATGATATATTATATCATATATAAATTTATAGAATTTATAAAATGTTATATCATATATAAATTTATAAAATTGCTCATTCCTTGTGTTCTCACCAATAATACATATAACATAATATATAGTTATATAATATAAAATATATTATATATAATGAATATCATATAAGAGTTTAATGAAATTACCCTACACAGAGGCCTCCTCCCAGAAACCATATGTTGCCAAATAAAAAGTCCAGTGCTAGGTGTAGGGTGACTCCCATAAAGTTCTTGGTCAAAGGGTAGGTCCCCGAGAACCCTGGAAACAATACTATTGTTCTTGGTTGCCCACCAGAACTTGATGGTCAGGCCCTCCTGCTGAAGTCACTGCACACTTTGGTCCCAGGGCAGGAGAAACTGAGCTGGTACAGGCCAGAGGCTTCCTCCCTGTTGATCTCCTTTCATAGCACTGAGATGAGTTATGCAGACTGCTGGAGAAAAGTCACCAGAATCTTATCTAGCTGTCAACCCTGTGAACTACAGAAATGACCAGCATGGTGAGATACGTGCATGGGCACAGTAACAGCATGACTGTCATGAGTAATGAATTGCCCTCTGATTGAGTTTAAGGCCGTCCCTCCCATAGGAGGGAACATAAACTTGTACTATAAATCTGGAGAACTCACGTTTGGGGACTTCATGGACTGTGGTGGTGAACCTAACGCTATTAACCTGTTAAACTGAACACAGTAGGACAATGCCCTCTAAATCTCTATCTCGACACTCATAGCTGGGGGCAGCCACCAGACCTCACCAGACACGTTTCCTTGTATAGTGGATGGTAGTTAACTCAGAAACTCACAACTGGTCAAAGGGCAGAGAATGTATCTGTAGAGTTCTTCATTTAAATGGGATATCTATGTCATATCCTTCCCTCCAAGGCTCAGGGACCATCGTAGGAGATGGGGCAGAAAGGATTCCAAGAGCCAGAAGTTGAATAGGATCAGAGAAAATTTGTTGTTTTTTTCACGCCCTGGACATGACAGGACCTCTGCACTCATGAATGCAGAACAGCTGCAGTTGCCTGGCTGTGATCAAGCCAGTTAGCAGTCTAGCCTGGAGCAGGGAATCTCTCATGAGTCCTAACCCCAAGCAGAGGAACTACTGACAGGTGATGGCTCTTGGCAGAGAAGAGAGAGTCAGTTTTAAGAGTGTGGCCCACGGTTGATTGCCCACACTCCGGTGGGTGGTCTACACTGCTGAGTATGTGTGAAGCACAGATTTTATTCTGTAGGCTACCTTTCAAAATAGAGAAAAAGGAGAAAGAGGACGTGAAGTTGGAATGGATGGATGGTGGATCAGGCAGGAGTTAGCAGGCAGGAGAGGTAGGGCCATTACGATCGAAAAACAACATTCGTGTATAAAGTTTTCAAAGAATTAACAAAAATATTGTAGGAAATATAATGTACTGAATATTTCAAAGGCTATAAACAGAAAAATAAAGAATATTCAACAATTTGAAATAGGTGAAAGAAAGAAATAAACTTTATGTCTGAAGCTGGGGAGATGGCTCATGGTTAAGAACACTTCCTGTTCTTGCAGAAACCTAGGTTTGGTTCCTACTACTGAGAAAAGGAGGAGGGTGAGGAGGGTGAGAAGGACGAGGAAGAGGAGGAGGAAGAGGAGGAGGAAGAGGAGGAGGAAGAGGAGGAAGAGGAGGAGGAGGAGGAGAAGGAAAGCAATTATTTATGTATTTCTTATATCTCATTTTAGACTTTCTCGCAGCCTTTCTGATGAATGCTAAAATGACATGGAAAATGATCCTTTTATGACAAATGAGACGAAAGCTCTAGACTTCTCACAGCACTGCAGTATTGATGACCTTTAACCCACACTTGTACTCTGAATTGGGTGTTTGTTCTTCTCTCTTATAATGCTTTACAGAATATGAGCCTCTAATTCCAGTACAGCTCCAAACAACCTCACCTTTTACCCCAGGAGAGAATAAGTCCCCACAAATGTCACAGTGCAAAGATGGAGAAAAATGACATCATTCAAAACCCAAAACAGCATCAACAACAACATCCTAAAACTTTGAATTGGAATGACATTATAAACAAAATCCTGGCATGTATCAAATGGATGTTAGCCCCCAACTTAAGACTCCATCTGTAGTTGGAAGGCTGACCACCTCAGCAATAGTAAATGTTCAAAACTATGGGTTATACTCCATAATAGTAGGAGAAAGTCCAGTGGGTAAGATCTGCCTGTTACATCAAGGAGACGGGGCATGGCCAGCCATGATGTCCTAGGCAGAGACTGTGAACAAACCCAACCCAAACTGCTTTCCATGAGGGCAGAGATCCAGAAATTAACTAAGTGACTGGGAATGAAAATCAAGAGGCCAAAATTTTGATTGTAGCAAATCATGTGTGGGAGGGTTCTCAAGGCTGACTAACAAGAGTTGGCATTGTCTGAGAGATGCACACAAGCAGAGGCCCTTTCCAGATAGGTCAGGAGGATGGCCTGTGGCCCATAGGGAAGTTTGTGAGGGGTGCCAGTTAGCTCTCCACCACTCATCAAAATACCTGAGATGTCCAAGTTTTCAGAGAAATGGTTTCCTCTGGCTTAGGCCTTTAGAGATTTGTGTAACTATTTCCTCTAGGTGTGTCATGACCATTAGCCATCGTGAAGTAGAGCAATTGAAATGACTGTGGCAGACTTACTCTGCATCCAGTCACAGCAACAAAAGAGGCCAAACAGTGCAGCGACGGCTAGATCCACAGTGATGGCAATGAAGCTGTTGCCATTTCCTTGTAGAACTGGGGCTGGTTGCCAGAGCCCAGCTGACCTTCCACTGCTGCTTCCTCCTGCCCTCAGGCTGCTGCGTATGATCTTGGGGTTGCTAGAGAATGCCGGAAGCAGAGGTTGGCTTTGGGTTCAGCTTTTGAGAGTCATCATCCATGCTGGGATGGGATTTGATGGTGCCATAGCTGCCTGGGAGTGACCCAGGCTCAAGGAAGTGAACTCCAGGGAGCTCCCTGGTTCACCAAGCTGGGCTTGGATAGAATCCTTTCCTCTGTCTGTCAGTAGCCTGTTTGGATTGAGCTGATGCATCTCCTCAAGAAGACACACAACAGGACTCTAGTCCATGGTTGGGTCCACTCACTGCTGTTTAGGCCTGAATGGCTTTGGAGGGAAGGTGGCTAGAAAAACTGTTCACCTCATGACCAGGAAGCAAGAGAGAGAAAGGAGCCTTGGTCCCACTTGTTGGGAGCATCCCCATGAACTGAAGACCTCCCTTTAGGCCCCATATCTTCAAAAACTATTATTATTATTATTATTATTATTATTATTATTATTATTATTATTATCATTATTAATGTGTGAGAGAGGGGGTAAGGCAAGGCTATGGATGCTTATGACAAGAGATGGGTGTGGAAGCCAGCGGACAACTTTATGGACTTGGTACCCTCCCACCTCTACAGCCTTTACAAGGGTTCTATGGCTTGAATTCAGGCTCTCAGCCTTGCTCATTGGGCGCTGGGCACCTTTACATATGGAGTCATTTCCACTAGCCATGGAGGTCACCTCTTAAAAATGCTATCATTTTAATATCATCACTCAGGGAATGAGCATTCAGCATCCTGGCCTTTCAGAGAACATTCCAGAGACAAACTATGGCAGAAGAACAAGGGTGTACCAAGAGAACACTCCTGTCTTGTTGTTGTTGTTCTTGTTATTGTTGTTGTTGTTTTTGTAGAAGGAAGCCCAGAAAGTAGGATGGGTAGTTAGACTTTGAAAGGTCTCCGGAGATGGGTACTAGACTTTAGTATTCAAGTTACTACCTTACAACTGCAAAGGCTATGGAACATTTAAAGATAAAAAGAGAGGGAGGGAGGGAGGGAGAAAGAAAGAGAGAAAGAGAAAGAGAAAGAGAGAGGGAGAGAGAGAGGAAGAGAGAGAGAGAGAACGCTCCATCCAGCTTCCAGTCATGAGTACATGGCCCTGACTGAAGGCTAATAATTAGGGGACTGTGTAGGCCATGGGCCGCCTGCATCCTACTTTGCAGTTCCAAAGAGAGAGACCACACAAGGTAACTTTCCTGAGGGAACAACTTCTGGAGTCTGACAGTTCAAAAAGGTAATGGCAGCCTTTTAAAGGGCCTGCTCAAGCTCCATTTAGAATATTGCGCACCGCAGCACTTACCCACTAAAAGTAGGCTGTGGAGTGTTCGGGAAGCGTGAGGGAGAAATGGCGTTGCTCACAGGGGGAGAGGCCTTCAGGGCCGCTTTGAGAGCTGAGATGTTAAGATGTGAAAGGAGGTGATTTAATCAAGGCTATGAGTATCTGATGGGCTCCCACAATGAAGCTGGGGCAAGGCCCATTCAGGCTGAGAGGACAAAGGATGCTACAGACTGCTAATTAAGGATAAGGGGTGGGGGAGTCAGCAGGCACGACCTTTCTTTTGCAGGGTCATCCATAAGTGAGGCTAAAAGGAAGATGAGCTACAGTTAAGAAAGCATCAAAAAAAAAAAAAAAAAAGTGGCGAACGCCTTGTTAAAGTCTGTGACAGGCCACATCTCAGCAGACTGCCTCAGCCAGCCACTCTCTCTGACCTGGCCTTCTCTTTGAGGTTCCTGCCACCTCCAATGACCTGGAAAGGAGGAGCAGACCCAGGCAGGAAGAAGGTCCTGTTTTCTGTAAACCTGTCAAGGGACTTAAGACAGAAAGGGTCAGGCTTAAGCGTGTGGGTATGTGTCTATGTGTATGTGTCTGGGTGCATGTGTGTGCATATGTGTGTGTATACATGTATGTGTGCATGATATGTGCACACCTGAGATGTCAGCTATACAAATGCTTCAAGGACAAGATTGGGAAAGAGCAGATTTTAGTGACATAGTTATTCTGTGATTTTTAAAATGGTGGTTGATTTAGAAAGGAACAAATTGTTTTTTAAAAGGTCTACATTATTTTTCCAAATGGTAAATCAATCAGTCACAATCAAATATCCTGTCCCAAGGCACAGAGCAGTGAGGATTTTCCCCTGCCTCATGGTGAATTGGTTCTATCTCTGCCCCTCTCTCTCTCTCTCTCTCTCTC